>NC_134157.1:23679509-23979509 GCF_033958435.1 Carettochelys insculpta
GGCTGGATGCGGCCAGGGCCCCCAAGACCGGTGTTCTACTTGTGCAGTGTGAGGCTGCTGCAGAGAGCTGGCAGCTCCTTCTAAGCGCCTCTTGGGGAGTGGGGGAGGGACTTTGTCCGGACAGGGGGAGCTGCCATGATTGGGCTGTGTGCGTGGACAGCATGCAGTCCCCCCGTCCCCCCACCTACAGTACATGGAGGGAGCCTCCAGGCCTTTGGAACAGCCTATGGCTGCAGCAGGCAGAGTGCCTGCCTTGGGGTCCTGTTGGGCTGCTGGCCAGGAGCTGCCTACATAAGTGCCTTTGAGCCAGTTCCCGCCTCTGGCACCCCATCTCTGTCCCAGGTCACAGCCCCCTCTCTCAGACCCTATACCTTTTCCCCCAGGCCAGAATCCTCTCCTGTACCATACTGCTTCCCTGCCCCTGGTTTCAATCCTCTCATTCACCGAAACACACTCTCCTGCACCCCAAATGCCTACCCTGAGCTCCCTTATGCACCCAGCCTCTATTTCAGACTCCATACACCCTCCAAAGACAAGTGTGGCCCTTAATTCCTTGCCAAAAATTTGGCTTGCTCCCCTATCAAAAATTATTGCCCACCCCAGTTACAGTGTGACCCTGATGAGCCCAACAGCCCCGCTGGAGTCAACGTGGCATCAGATTCCCACATTAAAGCCTGATAAACCCCCAGCATTCTTGATAACCCTGTGGGTTGGGATCAGAATGTGGAGAATGTTCTAATTACATTCTTCTGATCAATAAAGTACATGATCATTTCAATTACTCTGTGTTCTAAACTTTTTCCCTCATTTTCCTGTTCCTGGAGTGGTTCACATCTTTCTCCAGCACAGCACTTCCCCACTGACCACCCTACAGATATCCCTGTCTTTCCCTCCCTAAACTCCTGTGTGCACTTCAGCCCTGATTCATGCCTTTATTGCTTTATTCTAGGTACTCACTTGTCCCCCTTGGAGAAAGCCCTAGTGCACGCGTTGGCCATAACTGCTTATATTTGCCTCCAGCCCCAACTGCTAGCAAAGGCAAAGTGGTCATTGTTGGTGGGGCAGACCCCAGTGGCAGTTTCTCGGATGCCCACATCATAGATCTGGGTAAGAACAGGATGTGTTTAGCAGTTTTGTTGCCTATTCAGTTTTGTCCTTGAAAGTCAAAAAGTCTGTGCAGTCTTCACTGTATTTGAGGAGGACAAACCAGATCCAGAAAGACACCTCAGTGGGATAGCAAAAGCCATGATGATAAGGTGATCATAAGATGTTACTTACAGCAGTTCAATACTACAAATTTACATCAATATAGCTGCACTGCATATGGTGAAGATGCTCAGTCTAAGCCAATCAGAAAGAGAATTTCCCATCAGCTGAATAATTTCACAAGAGGCCAGTACCTGCATCAGTGGGAGAAGCACAACCGACGAAGCGCTGTCTATGCTGTAGGTGAAGGTTGGCCTAATCTGCTCAGAGATGCAGATTTGTCACATCCCAAGTGACGTACTTCTATGTATGTAATGTAGACTAAGCCTTACTACTGAGTGTTACAACCTGTGTGCCCAGAGGATGAAGGGCTCAGTCCTGCTGTTCCACGATTGGCCTTTTGTTCCATGGTCCATGTGGCTTTGGTTGTAATTGAAGGATCAGAGCATAGAAGGAAATAGCGTTTTGAGTTTCTGAATATTCTGGACTTGAATCTCATGTCTGTGTCCTGTGCTATGGACAGCCATAGTCATTTTGGTGGGGAGTGAGGGGCGGTGGGAGGGGTGAGCTAAGAAAGATATTGGATTTTCTGTCACATGTTTCTGTGCTGGGGTGTATTTATGGGGACTCTTTCGTGTCTTAGTCTCGGTATTCCAGACAAAATGAGAATATGGGCTAATATTAAGGGGTAGTGAGGACAGACTAAAGTAGCTCATCTCAGTTGAATTATTTTGTCTTGTATTGAAAGGACTATCAGTCTTGTGACATACTGCGTGAGTATCTGGCCATCAGCTATCTACATCTAACTGGCCAACTAGCATTGTATTCAACTGAAATTAGTTCATTGATTACTCTGTGCCTCAGCCAGCCTAAGGTAACTGTAGCATTACTAGAAACATCAGTGTTGTTGCAAATGGAGCTCTGTAACTTACTCCCTCCATTGCAGATAGACACCAATGGGCAGTGCCTGATTGGGTGGGCCTGTTGCCTCGATATGAACATTCTGCCTTCATTGCCACCAGCAGCCCCACTAGACTCTGGGTGTTTGGAGGGGCTGACAAGTCTGGAAATAGAAACTGTGTTCAAATGCTGAATCTAGGTAAGTGTGTGGTAGAATCCACCCATTCCCAGCCTTTTCTCTCTCTTTGTTAGACAACTGCATAGGCACTTCTTATCCCTGTGAGAAGCCATTTGAATTACTTTGTTAAATTTGTAAAGTACAGTTTATACCTTCCAAAGCTGTATTTACAGGCATCTGAGTTTCTTTGTCTCCTCCCAGGAATATTGGAGAGTAGGTAGAATGATCTATGACTTTCAGAAAGTACTGTTGTAACTTTTGCTGTGTGTCCCTCAGTTGCTTGCAACAGGAAATGCACTGTATACCAGTGCCTCACAGCAACAGATCCCATGCTTGGTGTCAACAGGAGCATTCTTGTGCTGTATGAGTGGGTCCTCCCAGACTATTTCAGCTCACCATGCAGTTCTCTGCTGTTTAATATGTGGGGGCCATTTGAATGTGTTCTGCTCAGCATGGATATTAAAGATGCTTGGAGGTGTTTGGCCTGGAGTTGGAACTGAAATTCTCCTCTCTTTTCTGTTGTTATGTGCCTGTTTCTTCCTGTCTGTTGCTGTCCACTACAAGTCTCAATTCACTTCAAAAATTTCAAGGTGTGGAATAAATACAAGAGCTTTCTAATAGTTGGGGGAAATCCCAGGAACCATGTTTGATTTCAGTCTATAAATACATTCCACAAAATCCTTTGTGGCTAATGTAAAATGGACATGGTATTTTGTCAGGTGATGTAAACAACCCTGAGTTAGATACAGGGCACAAACTGATATTTCACTCATTTCCCAAAAGGCATTTTTTTCTACTTGTGACCTTTTCCCACTGTGTTTTGTGTATTTAATAACTCCTAGTCAAGTCAGTCTTAGCACTGGAGAATTCCTATGAATAAGACAACCTCTTTTTGTATATATTTATGAACAATTATAATTTTATCTTTTAATTAGAAACAGGAATCTGGGAAAGTCCTGAAGTGATTGGGACTCAACCACTCCCTAGGACGTTCCACACTTCATCAGCAGCTATAGGAGACCGACTTTATGTGATTGGAGGGGGAGATAAAGGAGCGGAGCCTGTTAAAGATCCACAACTTCATGTGTTTGACACAAGTAATATAATTTAAATAACTAAATGTTTTGTTACACTCAGTTAAATGATTTGTTGTCCAGTTGGACTGAAAGCTTGTGTGGCACGGAGACAGACAGAGACTTGGAAATGAAGATAATACATGAAGAATTGGGTAGTATGTTATGTAATTAGATTGATGGGCTGAACCTCTAGTTGAAGCTTATCGACATTACAAAGGAACTTGGTAGTATCTTCAGTGTAAAGACCTAAGACAGGCAAGTCGTTGGCATTGTGGATCTAGATTGAGGTGTACTTTCAGAATCCTTTGACTTTTACTATAATTTGCTGCTAGTAGCCATTCTCTTTCAGTAATGGGTACATAATATATTGCTCACTTCACTATGAAAGGACACTTTGTAGTGCAAGAACAATACTTTTTTCTACCATATCAACAGTGTTTAATTTACTTCTGGAAGAGATGTACAAATAGCTGCGTTTCTTTGCCAAGTATGTATTTCAGTTGCTTCTTGTGATAATCCCAGAAATTAGATGTTCGTGGCTCACTGCTATTGATTTAAAAGTCATCTTGTCATACTTGGTCTAGAGGTCCCTAGACGAGGGTTTCTTGGTGGAGGTCTGTAAATCCAATAAGCAACTTACCACAAAATCATATGTACTCCCATTTCTAGCCACTTTGACTTGGTCGCAGCCAGAAGTACATGGTGATCCTCCCTCACCTCGGCATGGTCACGTAGTGGTTGCAGTTGGGACCAGGCTTTACATACATGGAGGATTATCGGGTGATAAATTTTACAATGATCTGTTCTGCATTGATACAAGTAAGTATATGAAGTGGCTATAGCTGTATTAATAAATAGCGTCATATGATCTGCTTTGAGTGAGAGCATTTCCAACGTGGCTGGTGCTGGGGATTGTTGTTTATGGGGTTATGCTGATCCTGCAGTTTTTAAGGAGGCAGAAATCCTACCGGCATTGAGAGATCTGTCTCCAGGTCTAACGGACTGGGATATATAGATATAGATATAGATATATAGAGAGAGAGTGTGTGTGTGTGTTTTAAAACCAACAGCCAGCTTCTTGTCAGAAGCTGAGAAATGACAGCCTTTCTGTAACATGGTTACAGAGATAATTACTGTCGGACATATCTAAAAGCTGAATATAGGTTGCTGTGCAGGTTCTTCTGATTGCTGAAAAACTACACTAACCTAGATTTACGTGGAGGTTGCATTCTGGGCAACCTCTACGTAAATCAAATTTTGCATAAATTGGGGGGGCTTGGGAGAGCAGGCAGGTGGGGGAGGTGGAGGGGGCAGCCACGTGGCTCTCAGGTTGGGGGGAACACAGCTGCTTGCCCAGCATTTTCTGAGAAACTGCACCACAAGCAGCTGTCTGTTAGGATGGCAGCCTCACTCACAGCTGCCACCCGCGACAGGAGCAGCCGCCATCCCTGACAGGAGTGGTTTCCTGTTCCTGACGGGTGGCAGTCACATCAACTGAGACATGCGTGACTTGATTGCCAGTATCTTGAGGTTTTACTATACTTGATTAGTTATCAGAAAGTGTCTGAAAGACTGGCACTCTGCAGTTCTTTCATAAATGGCTACCTATCATGTTCTATAAATATTAATTAAAACAGTGCTCTATCTTTACTGTTCAATACCCCCTCAAGAGTCAGAAAGGCAGTGAACATGAACTATCCATTCCAGGATGCTTTATACAGTAGAACCTCTGAGTTACAAACACCTCAAGAATGGAACTTGGTTGTAACTCTGAACAAAAGTTGTGGTTATTCTTTTGAAAGTTTAGAGCTGGACATTGATTTAATGCAGCTTGAAAACTTGACTATGCAGAACAAGAATGTTACTTTTCATTGTCTTAATTTAAATGAAACAAATATGGAAAAAGTGTTCGTCAAATCTTTCATAAAGTTCCCCCTTTTTAGCAGCTTGTTTAACAGTATTGTACTGTGTTGGTTTTATTTTAATCTTTGCTGCTGCTTGATTGCATATTTCCGTTTCCAAATGAGATGCATAATTTACTAGTCAGTTCATAACTGAGGGTCTACTGTAGTTATAGACTGGTGCTTATGAACAGATTGTTTCTTTATTATATATGGGAGAACACCCTCAACCAAGTATATACCCAATGCTTGATGAGTGTTGGTACTAACAGGAACTCCCATGCCACAGAAAGCAAAAGTCTAGCACATCCCTGTCAAAGGGAAATCTTTGTGCTTTGCCCGGTGCCACTTCCTCCAAAGGACAGTACTTTGATTCAGGAGAGCGAGAGTTCCTGGAACTCTTGTTCAATTCCAAAGGGAACAGCAATCTTATTACTTGCCTGAGTTCTTACAAGGAAAGCCTGTGTGTGACCTCTTTAAAACAAAGCAAA
Organism: Carettochelys insculpta; assembly: GCF_033958435.1. Classification (NCBI taxonomy): domain Eukaryota; kingdom Metazoa; phylum Chordata; order Testudines; family Carettochelyidae; genus Carettochelys; species Carettochelys insculpta. Next base: position 23,685,262 of record NC_134157.1, read on the forward strand.
CCAAAAGGTGTGTCTGTTTCTTCCAGAGGGTTTCAGACCCTGCCCAAGGGTTGGCCCTTCGATGCTAATAAAAAGCCATTTGTTTCATTCTATAATATGTAGCCACTGATTTATTTTTCTGTCTGTAGATGAGATGAGATGGGAAAAGTTGCCAGCTGATGGCAATGTCCCAGGAGGACGGGCAGCCCACTCAGCTGCTACATTTGAAGACCATCTATATATTTTTGGTGGAATGGATCCAACTGGGGCACTGGATACAATGTATAAGTACCACATAGGTGGGAAATTTTTTCTTTCATAAAATTCTGCAAAGGTTTCCACCAGGGTTCCCCCTAATTTTTTTTTCATCAATGGGGGCACCACCAATGGAAACACATGCCGCTCACTGTGGGTGGCTGGGGGTGCTCTGCTAATCAGCTCTTCAGTGCCTGAATTTCTCGAGAGTGACCTCCAAGCACACAGCTTACAGGGAATGCTGGTTTCCACCCTTAATTCCTGTTATTAAATTGAATATTTTGTACAGAAATGATCACTTCTCCCCTGTAAGCCCCAACACATCTCCCCTCTTAAATTTAGCACAGCTTCACACCAGTATCAGTAAATTGAAATCAGTGTAATTTACTCCAGTTCTTCACTGATGTAACGTGTTATGGTCAATCGGTGGCACCACCTCCCCACATCACCATCTTTTTTTAAGGGGTTATAACATGGCAGGCTAGTTCATAATTTATGGTGCCCCTATCCTCATTCTTTCCAATTTTGTGAATTTCAAACTGAGTGTTCTTTTTTGTTTTTGCTTGAACTGCAGGAAATGGACAGTGGACACTATTAGAATTTGATTCTCCTTTGCCCCCTGGAAGGTTGGACCATTCCATGTGCATCATCCCATGGCAAGTGTGTGTCAGTGTGAAGAACAGAGATTCAGACACTGTCGCTGCTAAAATCAGGAAGGAAGCAACTGAAACAGTCAGTGATGAAGGTGACTCTGATCCAAAAAAGCACATAGGAAAAGGCTGCACAGAAGACAAATTGATGTATTTGTTTTTAGTATTTGGTGGGATGGATACTCAAGGGCAGATTCACAGGGACTGTATTGTGAATTTGATAAAGTAATAAAAGCCAGAGTACTCAAACTGTCTATTTATATAAATCTAATTATTTTTTCAGTGTTTATAATTGACAGGATCATTCCAAGAGGTTAAATCCTGGTATGAACTGACCCTGTTGTGCTAAGCAGAAACTTATTAAAATACTTGTGTTATAGATTTACTTTTCTTCCTTTGGAATGTGCTTCATCTTAAATGGGTCACAAACTCCAGAAATGTGTACAGGTACTACTTACAGTTTCCTTCAGAGGACATGCCTCATAGGCAGATATGATGCACATTTAGCTATTGGCAAGAGTGGATGGGTTAGAGCTGAAGCCAGGGCAGCTGGCTGCGGAAACTGTCTTGGGAACAGGATGACCTGATGGAACATGCTTTGAAGGAAACAAACTCAATATAATTTGAGTTTAACCTTTCCACAGTAGTCTTCTGGTTAGCAAATCCTCTATTTCTGACTTTTCAGGACTGGTCTCCCTGGAGAAATGTTGGCATAAATATACTAGCATAACAGTTGCCTCATTCCAATTTTTGATTAGTTGGAAGTAATATATGTTGTACCCTGGTCATGAACACCTTCGGTTTGGAGGTTGGTTGTATCTTTGAACAAAATGTTAGGGTTGTCCTTCCAAAAGTTTACAACTGAACACTGACTTACTACAGCTTTGAAATTTCACTGTGCAGAAAAAAGGGGTTTTCCCTTTGGTCTCTGCTGCTGCCTGATTGCATACTTCTGAGCTGTGGTGTTGACTGGTCTGATTGTAACAGATGTGTATTCATTCAGCTTAAGCACTCTTATTCTGAAATAAGGGTGTTCTCAGTGGGAACAGGTGCATGACAAGTTTGCTCTATACATATGCCCATCTACAGCTTCCTTCAGGTAGGAGCACTGGGGATCTACAATCCTCTTTGGTAAAGAAAAGTTCCTGCATTTCACTTGCTATTGCAGTGACTGGTAGAGTACAGCTGTAGACTGTCAATTTATCTATTGCTCAATTGCATTTATTCTGCTGACAAGTGAAACTAGGGGACAGAAGTTATTCCTAACCTAACACTTCTGCCAGCCAGTCTTTTGTTATATCTTTGAAAGTCAATTTCCAACAATAGGAAGGTCCAAAAAAAAAAAAAAAAAAAAACACACTTGAGAAGTTCCTATAAGCTATAGATGAAATTGTAAGCTAATTCTGTAGCCAGTGAAAACTTAGTTTTCTCCCTGTAACCTAGTCTTAAGGATAGTGAAACTTGGCAAAGCCCATTCCAAACAGTCAGATGTGATTGCTTGTGCATCAGAGGGTGGGAATAGTGAATCTAGGAAATGAAGGCTGAGCTGGAACTTAACATAAGTTAGTGACAGCAAATAAATTTACTTTTAATCACAAAGGTAATATAAACTGCCCAAAGATCAGTAACTTTAATGCAGTTAAAAATACCACTTTAAATGTTAAATTGTTTCCCTACTGCATTAAGGTAAATGGAGTGGAAAGAAGGTTCAGTTCTAAGGATTCTCTCCCCCTCAGCCTTGAATAGTTAAGTACATTTTAAACAGGCAACTTACAGTATTTAGAGAAGGAAAATGTTTGGTGCAGGGCTGTACCTGTCCCTGCTGTGTAGATATGCAGTTTAGTGGGTGGATTGTGGACATAAACAGCCCTATAGCACCTGGAGAGCCCCCTTTGCTGCTGGGCACCTGAGTGAGGTGCTAGAACAAGTGGCCTGGAGAATGAAAGATCAAGGTACCCCACTTTTTTTAAGTGTGGGGGGGTCACCCTTTTCAGCCTCGTTGGCTCAAGATGGTGCTAGGCCAGGCACTGGCCAGAACTGCCTTCACTGTGCCTCCAGCACTCCCTGGATATGTGAGCATCATGTGTTGATGCTGCCCTAGTGACATCCCTAGAAGCTGCTCTGAGTAAGTATTTAAACCAAGATGTAACTTTAGTTAAAGCCTCCAGCATTCCTGATGCTGACTCCATCCCTCTCATGTTTTCAAAGTCCTGACTGACTTACTGCTCCCTGCCTGTTTTTACACTAGTTCCCTATGTCAAAGGAGCATGGGAAATAGTGTGTCAGGAGATTAAGTGCTACCCTGCACATCCAGTGCTTAATTAAGCTAGTTCTCCCCCTTGGCAACTTAAGTGTTAAACTTTGAAGTGCTCTCCCCAACCTGGCAGGGTCTAACCTGCCAGTACCTGACATGCTTGGGCAACTCTGAAATGCCTGGGCTACTTTGAAGTCCCTTCATTCTTCAGTTTTGAGTAAAGGGATTTCAGAGTACCATCAGGTTAGCCACAGCTACATGAGCTGGCACTTTGAAGTTGCCATGGGGGAGAATTAGCTTCATGAAGTGCTTCGCACACAGCGCAACACTTTACCATGCTCCCTTGGAAGTACGAAGCTAGTGTCAACAAGGCCCCTGTACAGCCTCACAACTATTGCATATAGCTGCACTTTGTTAAACAGTTACACTGAACTACTGGGGGATTATCTACCCTATGAACGTAACTTTAGTTGGAAAGAGCTTAGAAGGGAACTGAACCCACTGTATAAGCAACTTATTAGGAATAAGTGATGTTAGATCCAGTGTAAATAAGTTTATTGTGGCCACTTAAGTAGAAAATTCTACACAGAACTGACACATTATGATTTCAACATGACCACTTCCAAACCCCAGTTCACTTTACAGACCCTCCCCACTACCCCACCCTCCCACCTCCCTTAGACATCAAGCACCTGCTAATGAAAAGCAGTAAACAGCCACTTTGGGCTAACATTTCCATCTCCACTCAGCAGTGAAGATTCCAATTACATTCCAAATAGAGTTCAATGTTATCTTAGAGTTCCTGAGTCCAATATTTACAAGGTAACATTCAGAGACCAATATTTACAATTCATCCTTCTCTCCTGGTTCTTCTTCACCAGGGGGAGCTCCTGCACTTCCATAAAGCTTGCTAACAATTGGCTGGACAACTTCCTCCAGCTCCTTCTTCTTAGCTTTGAAATCTTCAATTTCAGCATCTTGGTGGCTTTCAAGCCATTCAATCTTTTCCTCTACTGCTTTTTCTATTGTTTCCTTGTCTTCAGAGGAGAGTTTTCCACCAAGTTTCTCCTTGTCCCCAATCTGATTCTTCAGTGAATAAGCATAGCTTTCTAATTCGTTTCTGGTATCAATACGTTCTTTAAGCTTTTTATCTTCCTCTGCAAACTTCTCAGCATCATTAACCATTCTCTCAATCTCTTCTGGTGTTAGGCGGTTCTGGTCATTGGTAATTGTGATCTTGTTTTTATTTCCAGTGCCCTTGTCTTCTGCTGTAACACGGAGTATTCCATTCACGTCTATCTCAAAGGTAACTTCAATCTGTGGGACACCACGAGGAGCAGGAGGAATTCCGGTCAAGTCAAAAGTACCCAGAAGGTGATTATCTTTGGTGAGAGGACGTTCACCTACACAAAAAAGATTGTTTTAGTTTGTACTTGTGCCTAAAAAAGTGGCACTGAGATGACTAATCTTAGCTAATACAACCTGTATGCCATTCCACTTAGGGGAAAGACCACCTAAAGTCTGGGGACAAATCTTTTCTTAAGTGACCTGAAGACCTAACCCAACAGTTTGCTTAAGCTTCCTAGAGCATATTCCCCTTTGGCAGAGAAATACTGAGCTACTTGGTTTTATAGTAAAAAACCTTTGCAATGCCATCAGTGTATTTCCAGTAGAGTAAATTGGACTTCAGACAAGATTGGAGCCCACAGAGAAAGGGAGACTGCACCAGACAAAAACTAATTATTAGAACACTAGAATATGCTAGAAGTACCTTGGAGTTGGTCTGTTCAAGTTTGCTAGTTAGAAGTTCTCTTCATGAATTAAGAAATTTTGGCATTACTATGGGACACACTTAGTCTAACTTAATGCTTTAAAGTTGAGATAAACGTTTACTGAATACATCTTAGTTTAACAAGACAGGATGCTTACCTTCATAGACCTTGATTGTTACAGTTGGCTGGTTATCAGAAGCTGTTGAAAAAATCTGTGATTTCTTTGTGGGGACTACTGTATTTCTTGGGATAAGCTTAGTCATAACACCCCCAACAGTTTCAATGCCAAGTGTCAAAGGGCACACATCAAGCAGCACAAGGTCACCTAAAAAGAAAAGTTTAGCTCATTAACCATTACCATTTTAATAATGTTCCAATGGCTAATATACCCTAGCAAAAGCACAAGTATTGTTCCTAATAGCAATATGAGAATTTAGCTGCAAAATTGAGAAAGAAAATCATATTAGGCTTTCAAAAACCTGCTCCAATACCAATGGTGAAATAAATGCACTTTGAGTTGCTAGTTTAGTTTGCACCTACCAGTATCTTGGTCACCCGAAAGGACACCAGCCTGAACAGCAGCACCATAAGCAACAGCTTCATCTGGATTGATCCCACGAGAAGGCTCTTTGCCATTGAAGAACTCTTTAACAAGCTGCTGTATCTTGGGGATTCGAGTAGAGCCACCCACCAGTACAATCTCATCAATGTCAGACTTCTTCAGATCAGAATCTTCTAGAACTTTCTGGACAGGCTTCATAGTGGAACGGAACAAATCCTAAAATACAAGTTGTTACAATAGTAAGGTATAGCACTGTTCCTCTCCTATACTGGAGAAACCTATCTGAACAAAGCATTGTCTGGAGAGACCAAAAACAAAGTACTAAATCCAGCCACATACTCTTCCTACATGACCATGGGCAAGTCTGGTACCTTAATTTCTCTTACCTAGCCCCATAATATACTGGTATAGTTATTGCCTCATAACAAGGTTTAGTTTTGTACATTTAGACAGTGTAACCAGTAATTATCTACTGAACACCCAAGTAACTGCATGCAAATGACTAGCCACAAAGCAGTTGTAACTTTAGATTCAAATACTTACCATATTCAGTTCTTCAAATTTTGCCCGGGTCAGTGTTTCTGAGAAGTCTTCTCCTTCAAAGAAGGACTCTATTTCTATTCTAGCCTGATGCTGAGAGGACAAAGCTCGCTTTGCTTTCTCCACTTCCCGACGTAGCTTCTGTACAGATCTATTGTCCTTCCTAACATCTTTACCAGTTTTCTTCTTGTATAATTTGATAAAGTGTTCCATAACTCGTTGGTCAAAGTCCTCTCCACCCAAGTGAGTATCTCCATTTGTAGCCACAACTTCAAAAACACCATTATCAATTGTAAGAAGGGAGACATCAAAGGTTCCACCGCCAAGATCGAATACAAGGATGTTCTTCTCACCCTCACGCTTATCCAGGCCATAAGCAATGGCAGCAGCAGTACTGTATTAAAACAAATACCACTCAGAACTCAGCCTTATTACAACAAGATGTTCTCAGAACAGTTAAAAAGCTACTTACGGTTCATTGATTATTCTCATGACATTCAATCCAGCAATGGTACCAGCATCCTTTGTGGCTTGCCGCTGAGCATCATTGAAATAAGCTGGGACCGTGACAACAGCATGGGTAACCTAGAAAAAGTGATACATTAAATTTCAAAAAACTACAACACACAAATGAAAGCTTAACCCTTTTAAGTTTAAAAATGGATTGCCATTGCTTTGAGTTCCTTCCAGGGGACAGAAAACTTCCTTAATGCTACCCCTAGAATGGCCAACCAGTATGACTCAAGGAAAGCTCACTAGGTCTTATCAGAGACACTTCTACAAGTACTACCAAACTCAGTAGACAAAGGAGTCAAACTGGTCTCCATCTTAAAAGTTCCACCTGCCACTTGAATGTGGAAAGCAGCTCCTCTATACCACGCAAAGTTGACCATTTCTTATGTTACCTACCTTCTTTCCTAAGTAGGCCTCAGCTGTTTCCTTCATCTTTGTCAAAACCATAGCAGATATTTCTTCTGGAGCAAATGTCTTTGTTTGTCCACCACCAACATCAACTTGAATATATGGCTTAGCCTTCTTTTCAACAACCTGTTGAATATAAATTTATAACAACAATAGACCATTAGAATACTTTTATTTTAGATGAAAATTTAAAGTTAAGAAATTTTGTAAGTCTTCATAAAGAGAACTAAAGCCTGGACCATACTCAGTACTTAAAGATCAAGAAATAAGATTTAAAGGGGAACAAGTGTCCCATTTTATGTCTAGAGCCACCATTAATTGCAATGGGACCCCTTAATATTGAATGTTCCTTCTATTGCCACAGCCTCTACGTTTAATTTAGACTTAAGAGAAAATATTTGATCTACTTAACTTCATGGTAATATCCAGATAACATTTTTCCAAATAATTTTTTCCTTTAACTTACAAGGTGTATTAACAGAAAACTCTCTGGTTATCAAAGATAACGTATTTTGACAATATAAACAAAGGGAAAACAAGCGTCCTCTGAGACCTCTAAAACGCCTTCTACCATAATTTACATGTGACCCAACAGACCCTGAGCACCCCCTCAAGTCCACCCCCCCGCCCCCCACACAGGAAGGCCCAGGGCCCTGGAGTCCCCACCCTTACTTTAAACGGCAAATATTTGATGTCCTGCTGCACCGAAGGGTCGTTCCAGGTGCGGCCGATCAGGCGCTTGGCGTCGAAGACAGTGTTCTCGGGGTTGGAGGTGAGCTGGTTCTTCGCCGCGTCGCCGATGAGACGCTCCCCCTCGGGCGTGAAGGCCACGTAGGACGGCGTGATGCGGTTGCCCTGGTCGTTGGCGATGATCTCCACCCGCCCATTCTTGAACACGCCGACACTGCGGGAACAAAGGCAGGTGAGAGGGCCGCGCGGGGCCGTCCGGCCGTGGGGGGGCGGGGGGAAGAGACCGTCTACCTACCACGAGTAGGTGGTCCCAAGATCGATGCCCACCACGGTGCCCACGTCCTCCTTTTTCTCCTCCTCCTCGCCGCGCACGCCGCCTAGCAGCAGCACCAGCACCAGCACCGCGTGTCGCATCCTGTCCGCCGCCTACGAACCTGCAGCGGTAGAGCAGCTCAGCGCCCAGCCAGCCACAACGAGCTACCCCCCACCCCGGCCGGAGCCGCATGCACTAGGCCTCACCTCTCTCGCCCGCGCCGCGCACACAGGAGCTCCCGTCACTAACGTCGCTGCTATGCCCAGGCCGCCTGGGCCTTCCACCCTTATATAGGCTCCCTCACTGCTTCGTGGAGACCAGCCATTGGCGGCGAAACTCGCGCTGGAACTTTTCCATTGGTCAGCGCAGACTAAGCTGGCCGCTCTTGATTGGACGAGATCAGGCTCTCTACAATGACGTCCTGCGTCGCGCCCCTCCACTATGCTTCCATTGGCTGCTTTAGCTGTGTCGCGGACCAATCAGCTTCGATGTGACAGACAAGCGGACTGCAGCCATTGGTTGCGGGTGCTCGTTACGCTACGGGAGGAGAGGGGGGTTTACGCTGGTCCCTTCTCGAAGTTTCTATGGTTACCAGCCCTGAGGAGGGCGAGAGGGATGGGGGAGGGGTGATCAGGAAAACCATAGGAGCCGACAGTCCCAGGTGACCCTCTTGCACCCACGCCACAGAGTGAGGGGATGGAGGGCACCAGAGGTCTGGGGACACTCCTTCCCAGCATGCATCCCACTGCTCAGGTCACCAAGGGCACGGGCACCCTGACTTCCCAGCCAGCAGCTCCTCCGGGGCAGGGATGACAGGGCATGGACACTCCACAAATGGTCACAGCCACTATGGGCAGTGTGATGTCCCCACATGACAGCTTCCGTGGAGGAAGGGATGGCCTTCCGCTTCCCATACAGGGCCTCAAAGATGGCATTGCATCCCACTGCATAGGTCACAGCAGGCATGGACACTGTGCTCTCTCCATATGATGGCCTCCCTGGAGCAGGAGACAGCCTGATGCTTCCCACACAGAGCCTTGAGGCCAGCATTACATCTCACTGGTAGGGTCAAAACAGGCATAAAGACTGTGGTATCTCCATGCAGAGGCCTCCAGGGAGCAGGGGATGGCTTGATACTCTCCAGATGGAGCCTCGAGGACAGTGTGCCATCCTGCACGCAAGCCATGATGAGGTAACAGCATGACAGCTCTCCATGGAGAGCAAGACAATAAGCCCAACAAGAAAGGCCCAGCATTACTATGCAACTATCCAAGTGGAAACGAGGATGGGCTGATAAGATCCCTCATGCTATGGGCATGGTGGGACATTATGTCACAACACAAATTGTATATCATTGTACGCATGCATAGAGAGGGACATGAAAACTTCAGGTGTCAATGTGTTACCTGAACTCTGCATTGAGATACTCTAAAACAAAACCCCTTCATTTCCACGTAAAACTGTAAATAGACATTTACTGTAAATTAGGCCACTGATAAATAACTACTCAACATCAATATCCGGTTCTCATCAAGGAGTTGTTCAGAAAGAAAACCACCTGGGATGAAGTGTGGTATATATAATAATCATTCACTTGTCAAGAGCCGCATTTTAGTTCTCAGTGTCAGATATTTTTAAACAGGAAAAAATAGGTCTGTTTACTGATATAATCACAGCCTTTTGGTTTTCGCTGCCCCATTCAAACTGGAAAATGAACAGGTTCCTCCTACTGGGTTTGATGCTTTTTAAGTGTTGTTATTTAGTCACAATAGCTTGTTATTGCACCACGACATCCTGACACATCATTCACTACCTGGCCTTACATCAGCCACAGCATATCTTAGGATAGAGGAAATTCTATAGTCAGACATAAAATAATCTGTCTCTATACGTTTAATTCCCCTAAATTACCAATATAATGAAACTGTTTGTTTACTTTCCTAGCTAATCTATCAATCTACCTAAACTTTTAAAAATATCACCTTCAGGCAAAATCTACCTCTGGGAAGTTTCAGATGAAAAGGGAAATTTTTTTCACAAAATGAGAAGGCAAAACAAAAGGCTAGAATTAAAAATGTTATATCCTTTAAAAGGAATTAAGTTCAAAACATCGTTTGGAAAACTAAGCACATGCTTCTTAAGTTGAGTACTAGGTGGGAAGACAAACTTTTCTGAGGAGTTGTATCTAGACTGAATACAAAACTAATTTCTTCTATCTATCTTTCCCTTACTAAATTATTTTCACAGAAGCAAAGAGGAAGCCATGCTAGTCTATACACTATCAAAACAAAAAGCAGTCAAGTAGCACTTTAAAGACTAGCAAAATGGTTTATTAGGTGAGCTTTCGTGGGACAGACCCACTTCTTCAGACCATAGCCAGACCAGTCTGTTCTGGTCTGGCTATGGTCTGAAGAAGTGGGTCTGTCCCACGAAAGCTCACCTAATAAACCATTTTGCTAGTCTTTAAAGTGCTACTTGACTGCTTTTTATTTTCACAGAAAGTAATCACTCTCTCTCTGTTTCATATACAACCAAAGTATACATAGAGGTTGAACTTTGCTCATACAGCATCCTTGGGCCCTGTGGAAGCCATCTTGTATAGAAACCATTTCACATCCCTTACTTCTGCTCGCACACAAGAGCCTGTCCTTTCCTTGACCTGTTTGGGAATGGTTGGGAGGATGAGTTCTATGGAATGCGTTAATGAACTGTTTGGAGCTGGGGGATCCAGCTCCCTTGTACCTGTTTTTCCTTGCTGATAACGGTTTCTCTTTGGAAAGTGATTTATGATTCTCTAACTAATTGCCTCTGGCACGGGGCTTGTTTGGGTAAAGGTATAAAATACTAGAGTTAGCTGCATCAAGCAGCCTTGCTGGACCTAGTTTTACTAGTGTCCGGTTTGGCTCATCTGTTGCCTTATTGAATTCAATAAAGCTGAATGTTAGAGAAGTCTTGTGCTTCAACAGCCCTGACTGGTGCTCAACAAGAGAATTCGCTGGACCGTGCAAGGTCAATATTGTCTAGCACACTACCAACACTTTCACTGCTTACATTGCTCTTAGAAGACATTTAGGAGTAATTTAGAGCTAAATAACATCACAGAACATTGAGAGCCAGGATTGGTGGCCATACAGAAACCTTATGGGACAGTAAGAAATTTGGCCACACCCATGGTAAGTGGTCTTCTGGCCAGCTAAAATCCTGCTGGATTATGGAAGTTGCCAGATGAGAGTGTTCTGGATAAGAGAGGTCTAAACTGTACTGAAGAATCTGTTCCCACAAGTTGAAAATAGATTGTTATACTTAAAAAAAAACAACTGAAAAGCACTCACAGTGCAGGAGGCCATATGAGTACATATGCAAATAGATTAAATTTATACAAAGATAATGTTTGTACAGTTATTTAAACATAAAATGTAATATCAAACCTGGATATTGTTGTATGATCTGCACTTTGCTTAAGTGGACAGCTTTCTGATCGCTACACTATTAAGAACCATGCTAACAGTAGTAGGAGACCATCAGAAGAGTCAAAGAGGCCATGACTACAGTATGCTGATCTGCTCCTGCATGGGTGTCACTGCCATTTTTATTCCCCCACCTCACTTTTTTTCAAATACCTTTTTTTAACCTTTATATTAGAGAGACTTTCGCTTTGGAGGGTATGGGAAATTAATATATACATGCTTTATTTTTTCCCTTTTTTTGTTACTTCTATTTTATGTTGACACATTATTTAATTTCTTACTTTTAAGGGATCTAAATTTAGACTTCAGAAGAGGGATGTCTCCTAGTACATAATACCTATGCTTCCTGAGACTTGGGTGTAATGTGGATACTTTATTTCTCCTTCACAAAACTTGGGCATGTAAAGGGAAATTTGTACTGTTTCTAACTCAGAATGTATATTTATTGTTGTTTCTTTAGCTCTTGAAGAAACAATCTCATAATCCTATCAAATGTTCTGGATTTCTTTTTGGAATAAGAAATGGTTGCTGTCTGTCTTGTGCCCAAGCTTAACAGTGTATAAATCCTGTGTGTTTTTGCTGGTCTGCCATTATTGTGTACATTTCAATTTGCCACATTTATCATTGATAATTTGACTAAAAGTGTTACTACAAATAATAAGTTTTAAAGCTTCATTTGATCAGAAAGAAGCAGGATGTGATGAATTCACAGACAAGTGGATAAAGCTTTGGACGTGGCAGATAAAACATGAAAGGTTGCTTGAAGGGAATTCTCTGGATGACTCAGGTGCTGAGAGAAAGTGGTGCTGGCGATTCAGTAAAGGCTATTACTCTTCCTTTATCAGTACTGACCCCTATGCCCTTGAGTTGAAGGTTTTTAGTGTTATGTAGCATTATTAATCATTAATTATTATTACTATTAGAGGGTCTGTATATAAATAATATATAAAATAGAGTTACTGTAATTTGATTATTAAACATTCTTTGACATTTTTCAGAAGAGTAAATGTGTTAAATGTGCTGTCCTGACAAAATTTTGTGCGAGTAATTACATTCTACTGCACTGAAGTCTCTCTGTTATGTCACTTGCATACAAGGTTCTCCATCGTTGAGGACTGTTTGGGGTGGGAATAGTTTGAGAATCAAGAACTCTAGATTATAGTCCTAGCTTTGCAAATAATTGACTTTGTGACAGTTAGCAAATTATTTAATCTTTCTGTGCCTCAGTTTGTCTGTCTGTTTAATGTTGATAATAATACTTCTCTATCTTACAGGGTAGTTGTGAAGTTAATTTAACATCTGTAAAGTGAATTGAGTTGAAAGGTTCTTAAGAAATGCCAAGTAACATTCTTACTATGCTTGTATGATTATTATTAATTGCCCATCCTCAACTGTTGTGTAACATAACTGTTCACTGTTAATCAACTGCTTTGTTCCATCCTAGAGATGACTGCATTGAGCAGTCCTGCTGTGCTCTGGATCACGTTCCCCTTACAGTATCATTGTATGGCTCTGACTCCTTTAGGCAGGATATACATGTATTTGTAAAGTACAGTATTTTGGGATGAAAGAGGATGTAGAAATACAAGATAGTATCTGGATGCATTTTAGAAAATGACACTTATCTAAATTTCATAACCTGTAGCAGTGAACTCTCCAGAAGCTGAGGGCATAGCAGTTGAAAGCAAAAATAAATAATTAATAGGTGGTGTTTTTTTTTACTGTTCTATACATTTACTAGAGATATGTGATAAAGCCAGTTCACAATAAACACTGAACATTTGCCATCCTCATTAGATAGTCACTATTTTTGGCAGTCTGATGAAACGAGCATGGAACAATGCTAAGCAGACTGTGAAAACAAAGATACTAATCTAACAGACGTGTATTGCGTATCCTGCTGCATGGATCTGAAACATGGACCATCTACTCAAACCAGGAGAAAATAATCGAATGGCTTTCATCTTTGCTGCCTCTGCAGAATTATGAATATCAACTGGCAAGATAAAGTTTCAAATGCAGATGTCCTGTCAAGATCTGGCACGCCAAGCCTCGTAACAATCCTCCAACAGCAGAAGACTATGATGGCTTGGTCATGTGAGAAGGATGGGTGATGAATGTGTTCCCAAAGAAATCGTCTTATGTTAACTGTCGTGGGGTGAGAACAAGAAGAAGACCAAAGCTAAGATTCAAGGATATATTCAAAAACACCATGAAAAAATTCAACATAGGTCTAAACTCCTGGGAATCTACATCATCAGATCTAAATACCTGGCAACAATTGCTACGATAGGGCACAACATCTTTCGATAGTCTATGTGCAACTCACGCAAAAGAACTTTGTCTTAGAAGGAAAAAGTCTCAGACTCAAAAATTTGGAAATAGACTGACATACGGTTACTGCAATTGGCCGTGTAAATCGAATGTTGGATGGATAAGCCATGAGAGATGCTGCAGACACAAACACTGCCCATAGATCCTTACCGCCACTGCAAAGGGCCATACCAGATAGTCACTTCAAATCAAGAAGTTTCCAGAGGACTTTTCCCTCAGCTCAGAGACAAGTCGCCTTTCAAGATTCTAGTAGCTCCTACAACCTAGTTGCCTCAAAAATAGAAGACAGGGAGAAAGTGGTCAGAATTGGTAAGTTAGCACATGCTGCATAAATAAAGTGTTACCAGTGCCAGTTAAAAATCATCACAGTTGGTGAGAGAGAGGGACTGTATAAACCCACTGATTTGGGGGTGAGAGGATATGTGTCAAAGGAAGCACAAGATACACAGTTGCAGTATGTGATAGAGTTCAAAAATACGTTTTACTCCCAGTTGCGACAAGATGGGTTAGTAGTCTCAGATTCAATCACAATGGGACAAAATTCCATGTCTTCAATTCCTTCAAATGGAGAAGGAGTAACAAGTTCTTGGTCTGACTTATTCCAACCTCCTTGATAGGACACCTTTCCATGCCAAGTCACCAGTAAATAAATTGGCGTCAAGGTACCAATGAATCTGGACTATGATATAATTATCTCTTAAAAAAGAGGAACTGCGTAGTCTCAACAGCAACTCCACACATTCAGAAGCAGAAATCTCTTTCTCTTTAAGATGTGCGTTAGAGAACGAGATGCTGTACTTTTGCCAAACATGGGAACTGTTCCAATTTCAGCTCCAGAATTCAAAGCTTACTTGAGGACAATTTCATCTCAGGACAGTGTTGTTAGTTGAGTATGATGTTGTCTTCATTAGCTGACTTACAGCTTCTTTTACTTTTGCTGTTTTTACTGTTTCTGATGCCATTTGAGATACCCATTGTTTATATTTAATTACATTTACCTGAAGTCCTGTAAAAAGTTGAAATTAAAATCCTGAATTGGTAGTTACAAAATCAGAATAGAATCAGATACGATACATCCCAAGGAGGCATGTTTGTAGGCAGTTTTAAAAGGGTGCACATTTGACTAAAGCAACTCTCTTCTTTGGTGGTGACTACAAAAAAATCAGTTGTGGTTAAGCAGAGGGTTTGCCATGGACCATTGTTTTTTATGCTAACCAACACAATTTGTTCTCTTGGTCTTCCTCCAACCGTGTGCATTACCTATCTGTTTTCTCTAGTTTTACACTTCCATTGCAAGTTCATTAGGGCACAAGGGCTCTCCCTTTGCTGTAGGGGGGCACGCTGAGCAGCACAAAGACCCCCTGGTATCCAATATGAATACACAATACAATTAACATAATACTCCACTTGCAAGCAAGCACTTTCAGTAGTTGGCAGCCTGGCACTTACAGCCCGTGCAACACAAAGCATTACAACTGGGAACACACTTTTGGGGCCTGACTACCTGGCCACCCCGTTTCCAGTGTAATGTGACTACCGCCACGTCGATTGGACGCTTGCACTGCTGCAGCTTAGTGCAGGTGCCTCTCTCTGCAGCCTGAGCTAAAAGGCGGCCCGCTCTCTGGAAGGCTAGAGGGGAGGCTCCCGTTTCGGTGGTCGAGATGCCGCTATACCGGCCATGAACCTCGCCCGTAGGTGTGGGGGTTACACTCGCACGGCGGCCGCGCCCCCCAAACGCAGCCCCAGCTATTCTCCGCTTTCTCGCCCCTCCTCTTCCCGCCACGCCCCTCTCCCGCCTCCTGGAACTACATCTCCCAGCAGGCCAGGCGCGCCACGCCTCATGCGCACGGACGGGTCTGCCCTTTCTCGCTGAGGGAGAAAGACGCCAGCAGCCGGGGCCGCGCGGGCTTGGCGGAGGCGGCCGGGGAAGGCAGAGCGACGGCGCCGCATGCATAGGTGAAGCCCCCGCCTTCTTGTCCTCCGCCCCCTGCCCGGGCGGCCTGAGCCGCAGCCCGCTGCCGGAGCCTGGCGCCAGCGGGCTGCGCGGGCCCGAGTGACTCCTCGCGCCTCCTGCTGGCCCCGCCGGCCGCCCTCTCCCGGCGCTGGCGGGCCGCAGGTCAGGGTCCGTCGGGGCCGCGCTCCGGCCTGCGGCCGTTCTGCCCAAGGTCACGCGGGGAGCGGAGCGCCGCGCGCCAGGCGGTCCCGAGGCGCGAGCCCCTCTGCCCTGGACGGGAGCCCGCCTGCTGGCCCCCGTGGTGGCGGGGAGTGGGAGAGCGAGCGCGAGCAGGGACAGTGCCCTCTCGGCCGGGCGGGGCGAAGGGAGCGGCAGGGGAAGAGCCAGTTGTCCCGCACGGGTCGTGCCGAGGCCGCTCTGGGAAGGCAGAAGCGGAATGGTGAGGGAGTGCGCGTCTACACTAGGGCAGGGATCGATGCCCGCGTGTCGGTTTGTCGGGCCCTGGCAGATGCAGTAAGTCAGTCTCCAGGTGCTCTCCCCCGGGTGCCAGTACTTCAGGGTAAGGAGAATAATAGCCCCATTGCCCTCCGTGGGTCTTCTGTGCGGTAAAGGCTTGTCCGTTGTGTAGCTGAGGTAGGCTACTGGTAAAGGTGTGTGTGGACAAAGCTTGAATGGGTTCGTTGTGAGATCTGTTAAATTCGGCCTTAGTGCAGGTCTACGCTAGCCCTCAAAGTTGATCCAAGATACGCAGTTCCAGTTGGGACAATGGCGTAGCTGGAATCAACTTACCTAGGATGGACTTACCTGGTTGTTCTCATTGAGGGAGGTTGATGGGAGAGACATCCCTTACTCCTTGTGATAATGAGGCATATAGGGGTTGACTGTCAAGCTCTGAGATTGATTTCACATGTCCCCATTAGGCATGTGAACTCAAACCCTGCAGGACTGACCCTGACCAGGTGGATCTCACAGTAAGTGTAGTTACGCCCTTAGTCACTATTTCTGTTTCTAGACAGATGAACTGAGTGCTGAGAAAGTATAAGTGGTGCAGCGCCATTAGAGGTCCCATTTGACTTCTTACCTTCCCAGGGAGCCGGACTTACCTGACATATCAAAATGTAACAAACTGCAGTCATTGAAGTATTAATGAGTCATCCCTTGTGGCATTCCAAAGACACTGGGAGAATACCAATATGTTGCAGAAAGAATCTGGGTATTTTTTATAGACAATTTGGATATATTCCTAGATTAAAAAGCTTTCCATGAAATAGTATCTTGACTTCACTGTTTCTTCGTTACTGAGGGAATGTATTGGGTCAAATGGAGTGCTTTTTCTTTAAGTTATAGTATTGAATTCCTCCTTATAGGACCAGCTTTTAGGGCACTCATGAAAAGGGTAATTTTAAAATTGCTGATCTCTATAGCTGAACGTAAGACCCCTTGTTTGTTAACTGGTGTCAGTCACTTTTCCCCTTGAAGGCTGAACTGTGTGGCCTGCCATGTGTACGTGAGACAATCTGAAGGTGATAGGGAATGAATTACTTATGGAACAAGTATGAAAGTTGTAAGAGTAAACCTCAGTATACGAGGTAAGGAGGAGAGCAGGGATCTTCTAAAAGGAATCTTGTATGTTGTAAATTGCTGTTACTTGATGGAGATATTCAAAATATTCTATCCAGACACCTTTGTACACATCATGTTTTCATTATTCATTTGCTCTTGTTCTTATTTTCTTTGTAATAAAATATGGCAGTGTCCTGAGAGTTTTCTGTTCCCTAATTGAGGTTAGTTTTCACTTCATTTTTGGTTATAGAACCAATCATTTCTAGAGACTTCAGGGAATAAATAGATGAATTCGTAAGACGGCCTTCCTAATTCTTAACGAATGGGACAGATGCACAAATTTTGTTTCTCATTAGCATGTTTTTCTGTGAAGTTGGCTTTCTAACAGTAATTATTTCTTCTTACTGTCATGTGTTACCGCCAAAAGTGCCTTTGGAAAGCACTGCCCAGTCTTATTTTTGCTGAGTCTCAGAATCTGTTCGACCCTCCCTTTTATCTGCATCTTCTCTAATTAAACTGTGGGAACTGTTTATCTATTTAATCAGCCTGTCTACGTCAGTGTCTTTTAAAGGGACTCCAGATTCACATGTGTACCTACCTCATGATATAGCTCGAGCCTTGCTAGTTTTCTTGTCTCTTGCTGAATTCTTCCTTAATGACACTTTGCCCATTTAAGATCTCCCCAGTTTGTGCCCTCTATCCTGGTAGGACTGCAGAATGGTCATCCATTTGTACATCTTCCTGTTCCTAGTTTACAAATTTCATCTAGGAGATCTCAAATCAATATTTTAACTTAGTCTTGTACAATAGAAACTGGATGTGTCACAATAGTTTTATTTTCCAGTTTCATAGTCCTTATGGTCGTCATCCTAGTTGGATATTTTTAAATCACCCTTTACTTGCAATTCTCAAAAGGCACTACAGAATTCCTGAAATGGTGTTTAGTCATCAGCGTTGTTAGGAAAATAGACCACATGTATTGTGTGTGTCTGTGAGGATCCAGTCACACTAATTCACGTGATTCTGCATGGTGTTCGTGAGGAGACCCCAGTGCCCACAAAAAGCCACATTGACTCAGTGGGGCTACTCATACAGAACAGTTTACATGATGGGGGGGTGTCTAAATTTTCATGACATGAAAACAGTCTTACTAATATGAAAACTTATTTTAACATTTTGTTACATACCACATATTTGCAAATACACACTTTTAAAATGACTGTATAAATATCAGAGGGGTACGTGAGCATCTGATGAAGCGAGTCTATGCTCTCGAAAGCTCATGCTCAAAACTTTTCTGTTAGTCTGCAAGGTGCCACAGGACCCTTTGTTGCTGTGTATAAATCCACTTTCTATTTCTGGATGGTGAGTCCTGCTAACATGAAATAAGCCCTTCTTTGCCTAATAACTTTAAGAACTTCCAAGACTCTTACGTTCTTTGAGGATGGAATGACTTAGTAAAATGTCCTAAAATATAATTATGTATGTATTAGCAAGGAAGATACTGTTGACCTTTCATTAGTGGTCCATTTTAAGCATTTTGTTCTTTGTTATAAACACGCAAACAGTTGTAGTGAAGGGACTCTCTTTTCCCCCTCATGTATGCTATATGAGAAACTTAAACAGAGTGGTGTGTGTTATTCATGGAGTTAAGTTTGACTTGGTTTATGTCATTGGTTTTTTTGGTTTTTTTTTCCTTTAAATAAAACACAAAAAGAGGAGTTGGTACTCAGTCAGCTCCCCTCCCCTCTCTTCATCCAGTCTCATGGCTGGAGCTTCCCAGGTGCTGCTATAAGGAGGGAAAAAAAGCACTGGTTTCTGTACTTGCAGTTTAGTCATGTTTGTTTAAATGTTCACCTGCATTCCCCTTGCCAAAGTTTTCTTGTGAATTTTGTTTTTTCTATAAATATAAGTAACATGTAAAAATAGCATCTTTTACAGAATGGGGGTGTAGTCATTTGGGTGTGTGTTTTTAAGAATATGTAAAAATGATCCTCTGGGATTTCATAGCTCTAGTTTATTTTTAGTAAGTTAAAAAATGTTTGTTTGGAGAGGCTGACTCCCCACAATTACATGTTGGTATGTGCTGACATAATTTTCACAGAGTTTTCAAAGCTGACTCTCTTTCAAGCTGAGATGATAGCAAAGTTCCAATTTATTTGCTGCAATATACTTTGGGAATACTCTAAGTACATCATATTACATCTCAATCATGCCAGTATTTATTTAAATTTATAAATTATAAAAATGATGCTGTTCTTAATACAGTAGGTGTTTGACAAAGTTTAGCAGCCCAGTAATGCTATGAACTCCCAACAATCACGCCATCATCAAACCCTGTCAAGTTCCTCTTGCTGCAAAGGCCTTATCAATTAGGTTTACTTTGCAGTTAGCAATGGAGGTCAATAGCCCTGGAATGCTTTGGACCAGGGAAGGGAGGTTGCATGCAACTCATGAAGAATAATCTATCGCCAGCTTTCTCTCCCTTAAATCTAAGGGGTTCCAACTTCCACACTTCTGCTGTTTTTCTAAGGATGGTAGGATGTCAGATGAGAGAGGCCGTCCCTTAAATAAGAATGTCCACACTATTGGGTTAATGATTTTTTAGTATTTTGTTGTTTTTTATGTTTTGGCAGCATGCAAATGAATCATCTGAAAAATATGGCTATGTATACTCTACCCACCAGTGTCAGCATGTAACGTTGTGTAGAAACATGAAGCAGTGAAAATCAAGTTGAGTCCACACTGAAGTATGTAACTACTAAGCATGTAAAATCCCTTTTAATTAGTTAAGGGGTTAAACGTTAGCTGATGGAATAGGGAAGGGCAGGTTGGAGTGTGCCTGTTGCCTTGGATGAGGGCTTCTCGAGCCTCCTCTGTTTAGGGTGAGGCTTACCAGTTAACCATTAACATCCCTAGTAGCTACCCATGTCAACAAAAGGCTCCGTACATCTGGAGGCATCTGTTAAAAATAGTGTACATGTGGAAATGCTGCTTCAGCTGCAGAGAAACCTGGAGGGCAGGGGTGGGTGATGCCAAGATTTTTGGTCAACGGCAGCACTTTTCTGTGGAGGGGATGCAGAGTCTGGGATGGAGGTGGGGTGCAGAAGGGAGCTCAGGGTAAGGCTCTGGAGTGCAGGATAAGGTGTGAGGTTTGAGGGAGAGATTGGATAATGGAGAGGTTTGTGACTTGGAGGTACGGCGGTGGAGCTGACAGCCATCGTGTGCCCAAAGCACAAGATGTGAAGAGGGGGCCCTGCTCTGCACTACTAGAAGGGGCAGGCTGAGGGCAACCAGCCTTTAATGGTGCCTGGAGCATGGTGCTGAGCCCTCCAACCCACTCTGAGCCCTGTGGAGCAGTGGAATGGCACTTGCACAGCATTTGAAATGGACCCAAAGCTTTGGGCCCCTGTATAATTTCTCCCCTGTGTCAATGGACCTGGGGCAGGGTATTGGGCTGTGGGGTGTGGGAGATGATTCCAGCTTGGGGTAAGGGTGTAGGAGGGAACTGCAGGGTTTAGAAGGGAATTAAAGCCTGGCTTTAGCACCACACTCCAACTGCAAAGTGCTTACCTAAGGAGATCCCAGCCAGCCACATACTCAGGCCTACTGACAGCCGCAGCGCTGGTGGTTCCGTGTGGCTCATTGCACTGCGGGGAGGGCTTCGTGCACTGCCCTGGACTGCAGAAAAATCTCTTGGCTCCCATTGGCTGGTTTCACAGGCTGCCCCCAGAAAAGTCTCAGCTCCTATTGGCTGAAAACCAGCTAATGGAAGCTAAGAAATGGTGCTGCACTGTGCCCCCTTGCCCAGAAAAATTTCTCAGCTCCCATTGGCCAGTTTCCAGCCAATAGAATCTTAGAAATTTTTCTGAGCGCAGAGGCAGCACTCATAGCTCTTCCTCCTCCATACCTTTTAGGGCTGGCTGCAAGCCAAATTAAAAAGTTTGGCAGGCTGGATCTTGTGTGCCCCTACTGCAGGGTAAACGTCCACAGACTTCAGGCATACCTTTACTTGCCTGAGCAGCGCCTTGCTCTCTGCACTGGTGTTCATTATACCCTTTATGGGGGCGTTGAGGGTGTATGTACTTATATCCACTGTAAATTGCATGCAGTGTAGACATATCTTTAGACTGCATAAGTCTGTCTACTAAATGATCAGCATACCTTGTAGGGGGATCCTGAAAATTACAGGACTTGCTACCTTGCACAAAAGTCTCTCCTATTTTAAACCATTTCGAATTGTATTAGCAGCCTAGATTTCAAGATGGATTGAGGCTTCTAGAGAAGATAGTACTTTAGGAGAGCAAAGCATCTATTCTCTAGGGAAGAACCCTGCATATAGATATGAATGCATGCACACTGTATAAACATTTAATTTTCTGTTAAAGAAAACAGGCTATCTGGGTTTTAAAACATTGCTTCTCTCAGGAGTGGGCAGCCAGTGGCACATGAGCTGGAGGTGGTTTGCCAGGATTAGGCCCAGCAAGCCTCCAGAGCTTTATTTACCTGCAAGTTCAGAGGTGTGGCTGCTTGCAGTTCTAGTTGGCAGCAGATCACCATTCCTGGCCAGAGAGAAGTGTGGAAAGCTCTGCGGTCTGGGGCACCCCTTCCTGCAGCCTCCGTTGACCAAGAATAGTAATTTGTAGTTAGGAGGGAGCTACAAGTGACCGTACTGGCGGACATGTAGATAAATAAAGCACTGGTGGCCTGCTAGGGGCTGATCCTGGCAAACTGCCTTTGACTTATTGTCCACCTGTTTTAGATTAAAAAAGTAGTTGGTGTCTTTTTGTTTTTAAAGTAACTCCCTGGGGTAGGGTGGAGTAAGTAGACTAAAATTTTCTTAGGAAGAAGACATTTGCTTTTTTGCCTATAGGAAATACATTCAAAATGTCACTAGATTTTTTTTTTGCTTCACAACACTAATATGGACACACTTGATTACAAACACTACTATCTTCTTGCTCCACTTGTGCTCCATTGTGCCCAGGAATACTAACCCTTTTGGACAGACATGAATATATTCAGCATTGCAGTGCAGCCACCTGGGAACAAACAAATTTATAATACAAAGTTGAGTTAATCTCTTATTCACATTTTGAGATTTGAAAGTTTTTATTTGAGATGTTGCTTTTTAAAGTTGTGAGAGCAGTTCATATTGTTTTTATTTAGCTGTCTTTTATTTATAAGTGAAAATTTCAGCTTTCAACTTTTTAGCTAATTCTGTTAATCATACCATTTATTGAAATCTAACTCCATTGCTTTTTAGCTGTTACTGTAAATGTTAATGAGAGAGGAAACATTTTACACTGTAATGCAGGACAAATGGGCTACGTCTACACTAGCCCCAGACTTCGAAATGGCCACGCAAATGGCCATTTCGAAGTTTACTAATGAAGCGCTGAAATGCATATTCAGTGCTTCATTAGCATGCGGGTGGCTGCGGTGCTTCGAAATTGACGTGGCTTGCTGCCGCACGGCTCGTCCCGGCAGGGCTCCTTTTCGAAAACCTATCAGGTACCACAAGACTTCTTGTTGTTCTCGAAGCTACAGACTAACACGGCTACTTCTCTGATATATGTCAGCCTTGACTCTACTCCATTCACAGTGGTGGAGTTATTAAATAAGTGTAGCAAGGCAATTACATCAGAAGGAGCAAAATTGAAGTTTCCTAACTTCCATAGTTAGGTTGATATAAGCAACCTTGTGTTGACCTAATTCTGTAGTGTAGACTAGACTCAAGAAATTCACAAGCTATATTTTAGTCTTTGTTAGTTTCCAGTCAGTTCATCCTCTTACATCAGATTTCCACCAAGCTTTAGAAACTTTTGTTGAAAACTGGAGAGTAGAAGCAATGTTGCTCCCTGAGCCAACACTTCTTCCAGAAGCTGAGAGTTCAGTGCAAGTAGCACCTCCCTCATCCAGCATCCTTGGGACCTGACTGGTTCTGAACAAGGGGATTTGTCAGGTGAAGCGAGGTCCCCTGCTCCGGCCACCCACTCTGCTTCCCCTCCTTGCTTCTGGCTCTGCTTTTGCTCCCCTCTTTTGAGCCCCGGGACCCCCTGACCTTCTTCCCAGCCCTTGGTCCTAGCTGTGCTGATGCTGGCCCAGCCATGCTCTGGCTGCCAGACACAGACAAACCCTGCTGGGCTACCCTGTCCAAAGTGGCCAGGCTGCCCTTAGCAGCCTCCCAACCCAGGGTCTCTGGGCCACTAGCATCAGTGATCCTGCCAGACCAGAGTGTGCTGGTTTTGGGAGGTTCAACCTGTAGCAGTCTAGTGGGCCTACTGGCTGAATTGATAGAGGATATAAAACAAACAAAGCTGTTTCTGTTGCCCTGAGGAGTGTGGTGGACACTGTCTGGAAGTAGGTCCTGTTTGAGGAGACCCAACTAATGACACCAGCCATGGGTTGCTTGGACAGAAGGAAGGAATGTTTTAACTATGCGTTCGAACATAAGGATGACCATTACTAGGTCAGACCAAAGACCCAGCTAGCCCAGCATCCCATCTGCCGACAGTGGCTAGTGCCAGGTGCCCCAGAGGCAGGTGGATTGAAGACAACGATTGAGCGACTTGTCTCCTGTCATCCATCTCCAGCCTCTGACAAACAAAGGCCAGGGACACCATTCCTACCCCCTGGCTAAAAGCCTTTTATGGACCTAATCTCCATGAATTTATCAAGCTCTTCTTTGAACTCTTATAGTCCTAGCCTTCACGGACTGCTCTGGCACAGAGTTGCACAGATTGACTGTGTGCAGTGTGAAAAATAACTTTTTTTAAAAATTAGTTTTAAAACTGCTAATCATTAATTTTATGTGGTGTCCTCTAGTTCTTATATTATGGGAACAATTAAATAACTTTTCTTTATTCACCCTCTCCACACTGCTCAGTTAAGTATGCATTTGGCCACTGAAAGGAGGATTTTGCTGTTTATGGAGTAGTTTGGCAGGAGAAGGGAATAAAATATTTCAGCCATTATAACTGCATATTCTACCTGATATTTGTCAGGGTGAAGAGCAAAGCTTTCCTGGCACATAGGAGACTGAGGTCTAGAGACTTACACAAGGTTTAAGCAGCCAGCAAGACATACCCAGGACAACTCCCTCCCCTGGGAATGTTGTCTGGGATGCCTGTTCACATGTTTGATCTTGCGCCTGAACATGTTGCTGGTGGGGAGGCGTGGTGGGATGCAGACATTTCAAGCATTGGGATATTTTCTGTGGGTGGTTGAAGTTTAACATTCCCATTGTGCTTTTGTAAAAGCCTATGAATTATTTCAGCTTTATTTAAAGGGATTTCTGTCCTGAGAATCAGTGATGTCTCATAATGGATGCATTGTAAACTGCCTTACTAGGAAAGAAGAATATAACAAATGAAGTTTTAATGAAACCAATGGAAAAGCATTTAACTAGTCTCAAGTAACTAGCTGCGTAAAAATGTTTAGCTACTGCAACAGGGCAAACAAAACTCAATAGTAAGAACATTTCAAGTACAGGAATTTTGGAGATGGCAAGGGGTTGCATAAAGGTAAGTATACACCTTGCTTCAGGTGGTTCCTGTCTGCATTGATTATGGGGTTGAGTGTTTTGTCTCAAAATTCTCATGGGCATTGCAAGGCTTAAAAGAGCGAAATGGAAGTGTTTTTAGTGTCTACAGCACTGATTTTTCAGCCTGTTTATTATTGTGAGTCGTATATTAGTTCTGTATTATGTGGTCCGCATCCATCACTACATATTATCTATGTGGGCCTCAGAACAGGAGCAGCTAACATGGGAGTTTTGTGACGGAGTCCTCCAGGTGAAGGAGGAGCGATTATGTGACCCTTGGCATAAGGTTACCTAAAGTATGTGTGTTTTGTGTGGTAGTGTGTTTGCTGCCTGCCTGAAAGACCCTGTGATGTCAGTCTGTTTGTTTGGAGGACTGTGTGCTGAGCCTAGCAGCCCTTAACGAGGTGGGTGGGGCTACTCAGGCATGGCAGGGCTTTATAAAGCTTGCCCTTAAGTGACCGGAGGAGCTAGCGAACAGGAGCAGCTAACGGGAGTTTTGTGAGGGAGTCTAGAGAGGGAGTGTGAAGGGGGGCTAGCAACACTTAAATCGTCCAACTCAAATTTAAAGCCAATAACAACCTAACTTACTCCAAGGGAACCACTTCAGATTTAATAAAAGGATGTCAGCAGAAGCCCAGCAACAGGGTGGGGGCTATCCAGTTTATTGCACCCACTGCAGCATGTATGATTACCTGCTCTCTGGGCAGGTGGCCTATGTGTGCATCAGGTGCAAGGAGCTCCTGCTTCTCAGAAACCATGTAAATTCTTTGGAGGCCAGGGTGGAGCTGTAGGAGCTGAGAGAGAAAGAGAGGTACATAAATGAGACTTTTCAGAACATAGTAGAATAGTCCCACCTCCAGTCTGACAGCCTCGATGCTGTTCAGGAGGATGAAAGTCTCAGCGAAGATCATCATCTACCTGGAGCAGAGGGAAATGATCCCGTAGATGGGACCCTCCTTCCAGATAATGTCAGAGTATCCTCTCGCACTGAGGCTACCTCTCCAGGGGAGGGAACTCCCAGTTATTAGGAAGAGACAGGTTTTAGTTATGGGCGATTCAGTCATTAGGAAAATAGATAGCTGGGTTTGTGATGACCAGAAGAACCACAGGGTGACTTGCCTGCCTGGTGTGAGGGTTGCAGATGTCTTGAGACATCTAGCTAGGCTTATGTGTACTACTGGGGAGGAGACGGTGGTCATGGTACATTGTTGGTACCAATGGCATAGGGAAGAATAGGCGAGAGTGCCTGGACGCCAAATTTAGGCTGCTAGGTAGGAGATTGAAGTCCAGGACCTCCATGGAAGCATTCTCTGAAATGCTTCCAGCTCCACATGCAGAGCCAGTTAGACAGGCAGAACTGCAGGGTCTCAATGGATGGATGAGACAGAGGGGAGGGGAAGGCAGGAGCTTAGATTTGTCAGGAACTGGGGAAAGTTTTGGGAAAGGGGGAGCCTATACAGAAAGGATGGGCTCCACCTAAACCAACATGGAACCGGATTGCTGGCATTTAAAATTAATAAGGTCATAGTGCAGTTCTTAAAGTAAGGGCGGGGGCAAAGCTGATAGTTGTGGCAGCGCACGTGGTTTGGATGATGGCATCCTTCAGGGCAGCATCTCTTATTGGGGATTCTCAATGTCCTAGTAAGGAGGAGAGGATGGAACATGATAAAACATAAGGGCTGTGGCCACACTAGCTGCTCATTTTGAAAACTGTTTCTAACTGAGAATTTTGAAACGAGTGGGAGAGCAACTACACAGAAATTGCTCATCTCGCAATCAACTTCAAAATTAAAAGGTGTTCATGTCGAAGTTGTTATTCCACGCCCATGTTGGGAATAATGCCTCCTTTCAGTGTTAATTTCTAAATGAAATGTGTGTAGCTGCTACCTGACCGTCATTTCAAAATGAGATGTCCTCCGCAGAGCCGGCCCCTCCCTAGAGCACAGACACCCTGACCAGCAGCCAGAGCTCTGTGGCTGTCAGCTATGGCCTTAAAGCTGCAGGGACACAGAAACCCCTTGCAGGAAGCTGATAGTGTGCTGGCAGGCATAGGAGCATGAGGTGGCCAGACAACACTTCCGAGTAGCCCCAGAATGTGACACCCCTCCATGGCCGGACAGGTGGCTGGCAGTCAGGACCCCCCAGGATCCCCATGGAGCCAAGGGTTCCAGGCAGCCTCCAAAGAGGAGGAGGGCCTTCTGGCTGGAAGCTGAAGTCCGGGACCTGCTGGCTGTCTGGGGGGACAAGGACGTCCTGCTCAGGGCAGAGGGTAAGAAGAGAAATGCAGAGGCCTTCGACCATCTTGACAGCAACCTTGCCGCAAGGGGCCCCCCACTCCGGACCCCCGACCAGGTTCGCTCCAAAGAGAAGGAGCTGTGGCAGGGCTATACATGAGCAAGGGACTCCACCTGGCAGTCGGGGTGGTGCCGGCCACCTGCCCCTACTTCAGGGAGCTCCACCAGCTGCTGGGACCCAGGGAGGCTGCACCACCTGAGGAGACCCTGGATATGGTGGAGCCAGAGGAGCAGGGTGAGGAGCCCCAGCCATGACCCTCGATGGCCCCCTCCTACTGCAGGCCCTGCTGGCACTGGGGACAGCGACAATGGGAGTGAAGGACTGCTATGTATCAGCCCCAAAAGGCCAAGAACAGAACACCACTGGTCATCACCTACAGCCCCCAACTGAGACCACTGAGTTCAATATATAAAGCACAGAGGTCCAAAAATTGTTATCAAGGTTGACAAATCAGAAAAACCTTGATTAATTTTTGGACCTCTGTGCTTTATATATTGAGTCTGTTCTGGTATGGCTATGATCTGAAGAAGTGGGTCTGTCCCACGAAAGCTCATCACCTAATAAATTATTTTGTTCAAGTGCTACTTGACTGCCTTTTTGTTTTGAAGCAATTTTATGTGCTGTAACGTTCCTGTAGAGTAGAACAGTGTACTTCACTGCAGCACTCAAGACAAGAGCTTTAAAGAATGGTATTAACTTCTATGAAATACAAGAAGTCAGGACTACCCAACTATGTTAGCTTATAAGTGCTAGTGAAACCACGGTAAGTTCCAAGACAAACAACTTACCTTTGTGAGGAGATGAATGATTTACTGCTATGTATCGCTGAGCCCTCTGAGGGCCCTAGCTGGGCTACCTCCACCCAGGCCTCCCCTGAACCACCCGAGGAACCCTCAGGTAGGACCAGTTGTGGGGTGCCCTGGTCATGCGGGGGGCAATCCCTGACACAGCTGGCACAGGCCTGGGCACACGGCCACAGGCCAGGGACCCAGGGATTGTGCTCATTGCTGCTGGGGGGGGGGGAGGGGGAGGATGGTGGCACATGGGGCCATGGGCTGCCATGAAGGTCGGAGGACTGGGGTATCTTCGAAGCTACAGACTAACACGGCTACCTCTCTGATATATGTCAGCCTTGACTCTACTCCATTCACAGTGGTGGAGTTATTAAATAAGTGTAGCAAGGCAATTACATCAGAAGGAGCAAAATTGATTTGTTCTCCTTGCTTACTGTCTTTGGTTCCCTGTGTCTTAACTATTGAGTCTGTTCTGGTCTGGCTATGGTCTGAAGAAGTGGGTCTGTCCCACGAAAGCTCACCTAATAAACTATTTTGCTAGTCTTTAAAGTGCTACTTGACTGCTTTTTGTTTTGATAGTGTATAGACTAGCACGGCTTACTCTGTGTCTTTTCAGGTCTTCCTTTAGCATGCTGGCACTTTTCCTGGCCACTGCATTAGTGTCTTTGACCTCTGCCGCAATCTCCTGTTGGTTGCTCATATATTGCTTCCACGTCTCAACCAGCTTGGTTTTTCTTGGTAACTGTGCCAAGAGTTCTGCAAACGTGATTCTGAACTTTATTTTTTCTCCTTCGGGCTGGTCAGTCTACTAGAAGCAGGTAGAGGCCTTGTCCTTTACGGTCAGGCTGCTGCAGGTCTTGTGGTCTTGGGACTAGGAGATAGGAATCACTTTTCCACATCTTGGATAAGTCATACTAGCTTTTTATTTTGTGTGCATGTGTAAGTAAAATTATAAAAATATGGCTTTACCTCTCTGAGCTTCCCCCAAAGAATGAGAAGTTATCTGCTCATGCAAAGGGTAGTAGGTGCCTTTGGTTTTATTTATCATATCTTCTTCCAGGCTACTTTGAGTGGGTGGTTAGAGCTATGTTCCAGGTTTGTTTTTGCAAGACTTCTGTGGCTTTGGAGATTTAAAGGAAAGATGTTATGGAAGGTTAGCTGGATGGTCTCCTTTGGGCTGTTTTCACCCACTATCTGTTGCACTTAGGAGTAGTTCCAGTGCCGCAGGGCTGCTGGCTGTGGGGATGCTCCCACCAGGCCAGGGTAGCCCCTGTCCATGGTGGCCCCTGGGTAAAAAAAGGAAAACATTTAAACAGGATTTTATATCCCTATTAGTAGGAGGGAATGATCTTATTCAAACAGCCAATAGATAGACTGGTGAGAGATGCTCTGAAATTACTCACCAGAGTTCTGTCTCAGGAAGTGCAGGAAGAGTGGAAGAAGCTTATGTTCTATAAGGATGGGGCATGTGGACGTGAGGCTTCCCTCTCATGTGCAAAACAAAATCCAAGTATTTCTCAGTCTTAAGTGCATCTTTGTCTTCCTTGAGAGAGTGCAGAGAAAAGGGGTTCTACAATAATTGTTACCTACAATGCATCTTACAGAGTATTAGTATTTCAGTGGAGAGCCTTGTTTGTGCCTTGCTAAGGAGGCAGTGTGTATGTTTACCACATGTAAACTGACCAGATTTCTTTTGCTATACGCACTGTCTCAATAACCTGTTGAATTTTGCACTTTTTTTTTTTTTTTTTAAATTCAGATCTGATGCAGAGGTGGGGGTGCAGAACACATTGTAATTCTGCCATTGCTGGGAAGCACTACTTTGAAGCAACAGAAGAAGGTGGTGGGGAGAGAGCAAAGGCTCTTAACATCTGCCAACAAAAATAATGAGTAATAAATTGTAAATATAGGTACTTACATGCTGTAGTTCCCATGAAGAGGTCTGACTTCCATCCTGGCCTGAGTTTCTGGTGATGAGTCAGTCTCATCTGACCCAGGACAGAAATCATGGTTCATTGTGGCAGGACAGCAATAGGGCTGGCTTTTAAGCTGGCCGTTGTCAGGCTTCTGAGTCCTAAAATGATCCTGGCTCTCAGGGGACAGATAATTTTCTGATGTGTGTAGCTGGTTGTCCTTGCTGTGAAGGGCAGCGAGCTCCAGACAGTGTGTGGGCTGGATTGTACTATAGATCTGTAGACTCCTGTCCAACTTCTTAAAAAACAGGAAATGGATAGGTCATATTCCCCTACTGTATTTCCTTTTAACTCTTGTCACAGGTTGAATTGATTTAAATAAAGGTACCAAAAAAGCTAAGACTGACTGACTGTGATTAGAGTGCACTTAATTTTCGACTAAGCCTCCACTGAACTCAGTGGCACTTCTGTTTTTTTTTGAGAAAACAAGTACAGAATGGGATTCCCTTGGAAAAGCTGAGTTATGCTGACGTAAAAGAGGGAATAGACTTATGTCATCTCCATTATGTTCTCTGACAGTGGTGCGCAACCTGGGGTCCATGGTCCTCTGCGGTACGTGAGGGTATTGCAGGGGGTCCATGGGGAAAAATAGAGAAATAAAAATGATTATAGCAAATAAGTTTTAAATAAAATTGCAAAGTTAGCCAACTTTATTTTCAGATTAAATATCTTCCACTAATGTTGTTAGTTGCTATCCAAAAATTTATGTTGTGGAATTATTTTTCATTTAATGAAATGTACTTAGCAGCTACAGTTGGCTTTGGGAGTCTGTGAATGGTTGGGGGGATGCTATTTGGGGTCCGCACTAGTGAAAAGGTTGGGAACCCTTCGTCTATGGCCATGATGTTCCAAAATAAGGGACATGTTTTAGAATACAGTGGCAACTGGCAGCTCTAAATTTTTATTGCAGTTTTCTGTATGGAATACTTGAGTGATTGATTATAAGCCTAGTTAACTAAACAAGCTATAAAGACTAGATAAGCCTGGGGTCAACAACCTGTACAGGGCGGAGTGCTGAAATTTGACTTTTTGACCTCTATGTACAGTCAGAGTGTTTGATACT
Source organism: Carettochelys insculpta (assembly GCF_033958435.1). Classification (NCBI taxonomy): domain Eukaryota; kingdom Metazoa; phylum Chordata; order Testudines; family Carettochelyidae; genus Carettochelys; species Carettochelys insculpta. Next base: position 23,716,187 of record NC_134157.1, read on the forward strand.
TTTAAAATCACTAATAGACTTACTTACAACAGCTTCATTAATAAATTAAGGTGCAGAGCTTTACCATGTAGGTGGTGGTGGTTGATTGCATTAGCTAGTCTTTTGTTAATTCGCAGGCTACATGGCTCTGAGCAAACTCTCAGCTGCATGGAGGACGAGGGGCAGGACCAAGTGCCTGCCTTGCATGCTGGTGAAAATCAGCTCATGTGCCATTCTTGGCACCTAAACTGCAGGTTGCTGAACTCCCCCTCTCCCCCCCCCCACTGCCCCCGGCAACATCTCAGACAGCAGAAAGCTTGGGAATTTACTTGTCAAATCACACTTACACTTGAAGGTGTAACAAGAGTCTTGAAGAATGGTGCATTGCAAAGTGAATTGTTCGTTACTCTCGCTCTGCGGATCATCACCGTGTCATGGTGCGTGGGCTTGTGTGTTCCAATGAACCTGAGAGCAATGCTGTTGTAAGTCCCATATTCCCAGAAGGGTTACCCATGACAGCAAGAAAAACAAATTTTAAAATCTCTTGGCAACATCTTTGATGGAAGAGCTGGCACCTCATAGACTTTGTCATCATACGTTCTTGGGATTGGCATGATGTCCTCCTCACATATGCAGTGGCTAGTGCTGGTGACTGCTGGACTGATCATGTTGTTTGATCTACAGTGGTGGTTAGGATGGTCACCAAATGGAGAAGTCAGAGGATACAGTTCTGACAAAAGATGAACGTACAAGGCTTGAGGGACCCCATCAGATGAAGTGACAAAGGAAGCTGCTGACTGTACACCCTGAAGAAGTGGAAGAACACTGGTGTCAACTGAAAAATGCCATCATGGGAGTTTGTGGAGAAACCATTTACTAGTAGTCCAGAAAGCAGCAGGACTGATTTGGTGAGAACAATGTGGAAACTGAACACCTGATTGAGGCAAAAAGGAAAGCCTTTGGGGCCTGGCAGAATGACATCAACTGCACAATAAAGAGAGAAGGCCATGCCAAGGCAGAAGTCCAATGTGAAACAAGGACTCTGGAAAAAACAGTGCTGGACTGAGAAGGCATGAGAACTCTAGTATTTTACAGACATCAGTGATACAAGAGGGTTCTTGAATGCCACCAAAGCTGTTTTATAGATGGAGAAACCATGTAATCAATCCCTTGAGATCAAAGGATGGTGCGTAACTCTTGAAAGACAATGAGGCCATTGCTTATCACTGCAAGGAGCACTGTAATGAGCTCTAGAACTGCCTCTGCACTGTGGTTCTAGAATCCCTTGACCAAATCCCTCAGTAACCACCTAGGGACAGTTTTGCAACACTCTCTACCCTGAGTGAGATCTAAAAGCAAAATCTCCACAATCTCAATCGTGGAGTTCCAGTACACAGACGACAGTATGGTTGCTGCTGTTTCTCCTGTAAACTTTCAGACCGTCTTAAGTACCTTTGGTGAAGCACGCAAGAATTTTGGCCTCACACTGAACATTAAAAAGACTGAGATGCTCCACCAGTGCACACCAACAGGATAATCTCATATACCTTCTCTTGAAGTCAATGGAGAACTGCTGGAAAATGTGGAGCGCTTTCCGTAACTTGGAAGTCATCTTTCCACTAAAGTTGACATTGATGCAGAAATCCAGCATTGTCCAAGCTGTGCAAACTCTGTTTTCCCCCACTTGAGACAAAAGGTCTTGAGAACCGGGATATCGTCCCACGACAAAGCTCCTTCTGTACTGTGCGGTGGTTATTCCAACACTACTGTACCCATGTGAAAACTGGACAACATGCAAGCATAGTTTGAAACCACTTGAACAATATCATCAACGCTGCTTCAGGAGAGTCTAAATTATCTTTTGGGAGTATAGGCACACAAACACTAGTGTCCTGGAAGAGTTGAACATGAGCAGCATTAAAGCCATTGTCATTCATCATCAGCTTTGTTGGACTGGTCATGTGGTTCAGATGACTGATCAGTGCATCCCAAAATAGATTCTGTTTCCGAATTGGAGGAGGGACAGAGGAGTGTTGGGGGCCAGCAGAAGTGATATAAGGACATGCTGAAGGTACGAGTGAAAAAGCACAGCAGGAGTCGATGCTTGGTAGAACCTTGCCAATACCAACCTCAGTGGAAAACAGTAATCTGTGAGGGGATGGCACAATTTGAGAGGTCCCGCTGCAGCACATACAAGGAAGGGCGGGGAAGAAGAGTGTCAAACTGCCTTGCACCTCTCCAACAGCTACCAACACCTGTCCCTTCTATGATAAGATCTGTGGCTCCAGAATGGGGCTGGTCAGCCATCAACAGACCCACAAATAGGAGGGTCACGTGAAGGCATCCTACTCGTTATCAAGTGGCTGCCAAGAAGATTCAAGTTACTAACCAGTTCGATCCACTCAGCCATATTGCCTTTGTGAATCCACATTGTGAATCCAATTTTCTCCCAGTTTTTCATTGTTTCATTCTTGTAACTAGGCCCCTCATCATCTTGCACTGCTTACACCTGAAATGTTGTCCTTTTTTTTTCATTTAGGTACTGAATTACTTCAAACTTCTGTTGCAAAATTTCAGGGAGGTGGGAGGTAAGATTTATTAGGAAGCTGTGTGTAAATTGAATGTCTTCCTTTTTTTCTTTCTAGTCCCCACCACTGTTCCTGTCTACCGTCCCTGTTCTTTCCTACATATCATCTGTCTTTGTAACAGTACCTTAATTAACTCCTCTGCCATGCGCTTGGCCAACATCTACCACCACGTAAGCACAGAACAAAAACAGCCCTGTCCAGCTTGTGTGTATTGTTGCACGTGTTACTTTTCAGTCTGCTGAGAAACAGAAATTGAAAGCCCAGAACTTTCAAGAAGGAAGTGCTAGTAAGTAGGCTGGACAGACTAGATCCATTCATTCATTTTTTATGTGTGTGCAAATGTATGTGTGACATGTTTTGATTAGATTAATTATAACCTATTTTTAAATGAGAAATTTATTGTTTTTATTTAAATCTGATTTTTTAGTCTAAAAAAATCAATTTTTTTACATCAATTTTTATCCATCCTGTTGTCAGCATACTTTCTTGTGAGCTGTTTGCTCTTTATTCAGCACTGGTTGGCATCTTTCAGATACCTGCTTTGCAGTGTTCATCAGTGTTCCCTGTAAGCTGAGCGCTTGTGCAGCCATCCAGCTGATTAGCAGAGCACCAACAGTCACCTACAGTGGGCAGTATGTTGAGCAGTAACAGAGAGAAAGCCATGCTAGTCTATATACTATCAAAACAAAAGAGCAGTCAAGTAGCACTTTAAAAACTAACAAAATAATTTATTAGGTGGGCATTCATGGGGCAGACCCACTTCTTCAGACCATATCCATACCAGAACAGACTCAATATTTAAGGCACAGAGAACCAAAAACAGGAATCAAGGTGGACAAATCCAGAAAAAAAATTATCAAGGTGAGTAAATCAGAGATTAGAGGGCGGAGGCGGGAGTCAAGAATTAGATTAAGCCAAATGTGCAAACAAGCCCTTATAGTGTCCCAGTAAATTCCCATCCCAGTTCAAACCATGTATTAATGTGTCGAATTTGAATATGAAAGAGAATTCAGCAGCCTCTCTTTCTTTCAAGAGTGTTGTGAAAATTCCTCTTCAGTAACATGCAAACTCTTAAGTCATTAACAGAATGGCCCACTCCATTAAAATGCCAGCTAACAGGTTTGTGGATCAGGAATGTTTTTGTCTGTCTTGTGCCCATTTATTCTTTGTCTAAGAGTGTGAAGTCTGTCCCATATACAAAGCATCTGGGCATTGTTGACACATGATGGCATATATGATGTTAGTTGAGGAACATGAGAATGTGTCCGTGATTCTGTGAATCACCTAGTTAGGTCCAGCGATGGTATCTCCAGAAAAGATGTGTGGACAAAGCTGGCAGCGGGCTTTGTTGCAAGGAAAAGTTCCAGGAGCGGTGTTCCTGTGGTATAGACTGTGGCTGTTTTGGTGTTTGTTTGGGCAGTGTGTGTGGTGAGGCACCTCTATGCATTCTTTAGTGCACATACAATTTATTTGGCCCATAGATCTAAAAATTTAGAGAGAACACTGAGGTCTGTGAACAGATGCTTCAAGAGTTCCCCAAACTTATGCTTCACTACAGATGGTAAGGAGGTCCACAGTGTCAACGCAGCTGCATAAGGCATGTTATTGGGCTTTTGGAGTACTATTTTGACGTAGTAGGCTCCAAGAGCAAATAGGAAGCATCGGCCTCTGAACCACCTTTTCAAAGGGAGAAGGGCCACTCCAGAATCTTGGTACAAGGAAGGCAGGAGCACACAAGTAAATGGACTGTTCAGTAATTATTGATCTGCAAAACAGTGTGGGAATTGGCCTTTGAAGGCATTGAAAAAGAGGTTCACAGCAATTGTGCATGCTTAAAACACCAAACAGTCCATTTATAGTAATCCTAGTCCACTATGCAAGAGTTACAGTATTTCTAGGTAAATGTGGAGTTAGTGCTCATTGATGGATTGTGTCATTTCTATGCAAACATTTTCAAACTGGATTAACTAGATTTGATCCAGTTTAAAACTCTAGTGTATACATGCCCACTGGAAAGACTTGTTGGTTGATCTTGATCTTGTTGGCCTAGTTTTTACTGGGAAAAGAAGTGTGTTCTTAATGTAAGTGACCACTTAGTTGAGGTGAAAACTAAATGAAGATAAAACATTTTATATTTTTACACAGATTTAGGTACTTGAGTTAGTCTTTTAACTCAACTAGTTATGTGTAACATTTACAAAGTGTCCTCAATGGGATTTTTTTACCTCAATTCAGCTAACTCAAGGTAATACCTCTTCATTTTTGCAAACAAGGAGGATAGACTAATACATTTAATGCTACTTCCTTGCATTTTGTATGAATTTGGAATGATTGTAAGGAGAGAAAACAATTTTTTTCCCTTCCTGGTTTTTGAAATGTGTAGATTTTGCAAGTGTCTGTGTTTAGTAAATGAAGGTGTGGAGCAAAGCGAGGCATGGTCTGAGCTTGAAATATCATAAACTGAGCTTTGTTACTGATTCATCCTTGAGGTATTAAACAAACAACTGTATGTCTCTCTCTGGTTTCAGTCTGTAAAGTTATTCTTTACCATCCAGTCTCCTCTAAAGTAATTTTACTTAATGTTTGCAAAGCTTGTTGAAGATGAATAATCCTGCGTGAAGGCCAAGTATTAAAATCTCTTGAACTCAGATTTTAATTTGACTGGAAATGATTGTGTTCTCACTTGTTCTGTTTATAATATTTTTTTAAACTATCAGCTCTGAAAATACAATTTAGGATTTGAAAGTAAAACTGAGTTCTTTAAAACACGTGCATCAAAGTAAGCGATATGCCTGAAGGGATCGGCAACAGAGAGGGGTTTAGTCGGCAGGGGCACATCCACGTGCCCTCTGTACTGCTGGCATGCCCCCGACCAACAGTAAAATCTAGCGCAGCGATGCTGATTAGCCATGTGAGTTTGCACATGCTCATCCATTTGCAATTTTGTGCCCTGTCATTAACACAGCGTTGCCAGCAGCAGCGCTGTGTTAATGGGCCATCTTGATGCGGCCTTTGTGAATTCCAGGTGCACCCTCTGTCCTATAACAAGGGATTCCAGGAATCTTTTGAAAGTGTTAGATTCTTTGTAATGCATCCAAATTCTCAGAGTTACCTTAATATTCTTTAAATCCTTCAAAATCCTGACTCACCTAAAGCTGGCTAAAGGATATTTCTTGCTTTTTTCAGCACAGTTTTGTGAAGGACAGATGAGTGCACTGGTACTTTTAACTTTTTGGAGACTTGTCTTTGGCAGTTTCCTTCATAAATAACTTTCTGATCATACTTTATTTCCTCCAGAGCTGAAGGTTATGTTATGACTAGCAAACAAGAGGAACTTGTGTAGAAATAGCTGGGTTACTTACCACAGCTGAATTTGCATCATTGCTTCCAGTTACTAAATCTAACTGCAGAGCTTTTATCATATAAAGAATCCTACATTTTAGTCAACAAAAATAACTTATTCCAAAGCTAAGCAATTGAAATCCTTAGAATAATGAATAACTTTCCAGAAAACACAGCAACAGTGTTTTAGTTTCATAAAAATTTTTTAGAATAGCGTGGGGGGATTTTTGTTTGTGTTTTATTATACCAGGTTCCAAAGAGGGTCTTTATGTAAATACAAATGCAACTTTCAAATGGATCCCTTTAGCTTACAGTCCTTAATATTGAGTAAAGGCACAACAGTCCCATTTTTAAATTGTACCAACTGTTAATTGGTGGTAAAAAGCAATGAATAGTCTCCCTGTATTTCACTTTCATTGTGAAAGAAGTTGCTTTTGCAAAGTAGAACTTTTCTCAGATAAATTTGTAAACTGTAACTATAATGTTCCTTACTCTTTTACTTACTTATTTACACACACATGCACTCTTTTACTTACATATGCATGCATGCGCTCTCACAGAATGATTTTTGGTTCACAAAACAGGCTCTTGGCCAGAATAATGCATGATCATAAGGTGGCATGTATTGCTGTACAGTTCTTTTTGAACCAAAATCTTTTGTAGTATGTGACTGGGGCGGGGGAGGGGGAACCCAAGATGCAGTTTTCACTGTTAAAAACGGTCTTTGTGAAACCCCATGTGAGTGTTTGAGTTGTAATTTTTACTTTTAGGATCTGAAACTCATCAGTGTGGGCTAACTTATAAAATGTCATCTATAATGGAGAACTTTGCAAAACTGGGAACTTGACTCCTCTCAAAACACACTGTAATGCCTGGGTACTATAGAGATGAGAGCCATAAAAGTACCTTGGCAGCTGCTCTAATTCATCCTGATGTGCTTATGTACATCAAAATTTTCTAGATTGTTATAGATTCACGTGCTGCAATACTGGGTGAAAACTGAAGAATGCAATGTATATTAGCGAAATCTCATGCAGTAATTTGTTCTGGGCACCTGGAATTTGCCTTAACTAAGTATTTATAATCTAAGAATAATTTCCTGCAGGAAATAATTAATTAGAAATCTTATGCTTCTGGTACAGCTCTCTTACATTAATAGCATTTCTTCCATTTGTTTAATGAAGATTCCCCTTCAAAACTTTTGCAAAAGTACTTAGTATTCTTTTTGGTTTCCTCTTGGTGTAATTTAAGAGAGTCTGTAACAAATGGGTCTTTTTCTTTTGAATAGCTTGACTGTTTAATCACATCAGTGACAGCGTGCTTCTTCTATCTAGGCATTTAAATTGGATGGTTTGCCCCATTAACTAACATTTGCTAAGATCACATCTTTAACTCCTAAGCTAGACAAGTTGCGTCTGATTATGTCATCATATAGTTATTTGCTTGGCAAACACTTCTTACCAGCCTTCATTAAATTTCTAACATATGGTTTATTTTGCCATTAAGAAGGGAATAGGATGTTCACTAAGTACAAGTTAGCAGCTGTTGTTCTGAGATGTGACATAATGGGCTGTGCAGATTTCCTTTCCATTTGAGGTTTCTTCAGTTTTTGTCATTTTAGAGAATTTCTGGATCATGGCCCACAAGTACATTCCTGTGAGCTGGGATGTTTGTGGAAATGTTGAATGAGTTCTACTATTGAACAGCAATGCATTCTGTGTATGTTCCGCATATGTATGAGTGGGGCTAGTTATGAGTTTCTTTAGCAGAAAAGGCAAATTGAATAGCCTCAGAAGATTGTATCTCTATTTCCCATAATGGCACGACTTGTTATTGGTCAAAGGGCTATAGACCCAAATGCTTATTTTAAATTGCTGCATGTGTTCTTGCACATCTTAGTCACGTGTTGCTTTCCTCTTTGAATGCTGGCTTGTCCATGTAATATGTCAAAATAAGACTACTTTTCCTCTTCTGCCTCCCTGAATTGGAGTGCCATCATGCTGGCCTTCACCATGAGAAATTAGAAGCATAATCCCTGAGAATATTCCTCATCCCACCAGCCTGCCACTTCATGGAGAGCTTTACTGTTATTAGTGAAAACAGTTAGAGTTGAAAGCAGTTTAAATTTATGTGGAACTGGGCACTGTTCTTACTAATACAGGGTGGATCAGTTTAAATCAAGGCGATTTTTAAATCATGGTACCAAAAAAGCTAAATGTGACTTTGCATAGAGTGCACTTAATTTTGGAGTAAGCCCCATTGAACGCACTGGCACTTCTAGTTTTTGAGGAAGGTATAGAATGGGGTTCCCTTGGAAAAACACTTAAGCTGAAGTAAGAGATTTTAATGTTTAAGTGCTTAACTGGTAAGCCTCACCTTAAATGGATGAGGCTTACCAGTTACAGTTAACTGGTGGGGCTAGAGCAGCCTCCTGCCCGTGGCAGACAAGGTTTATCCAGCCCTGTGTGGTGCGCTGCAGGTGGAGCAGTCCCCAGTTCACAGCAAGCCTAGCCTGGGTGCACCGCAGGCTGGGGCACTCCAGATTGGCTTTAGCAGACCCCATCTGCAGCAGGCCTCCTCCCCACATCAGTTAACTAATTAAATGAGATTTTTGTAGGATGGAAATCTGAGGCAGGTTGTGGTATTCTGCTAAAGACCCCCTATTCGAATCCTAAAGTCTGGAGTAGGCCTATAATTTAATGGGATTTAACATCCCTAGCTGTAGTAAAATAGGGAATAAACCATTAAGGTCTGCGGCCATGATGTTTCAAAATAAGGGGCATGTAGTATTTAATATAACATGGGACTCAGTGGTAACTGGCAACTCTGTATATTTCCCTTACTGCAACTTTTCGTATTGTGTATTTGAGTGATAGGTTATAAACTGAGTTAACTAATTAAGCAAGCCATAAGTATTAATGAAGCTAAATCTTTTTTCTCCTAGGAACATCTAACACAACAAACAGCATGTGAATTTACCTGTAAAATCATGTTTATGATGAAAGGCGTAGAGAGAGTCTTGATGAAAGATGCATTGCAAAATGAATTAAGATGCTAACCAGTTTGATCCACTCAGCCACATCTGCCTCTTCATCCACCTTCTTTTCTCCCAATAAACACTTTTTCCTTATGATGTTTTGTGCTTGCAACTAGGCTGTGCATCATCATCTTGTGCTGGTTATACTTGACACATTTTACCTTTTTATCCAGGGAATGAGTTTCTTCCTTATATTCCCAGTAAGGTCTCTGTTGTGTCCAGAAGCCATGACAGATTTTTCTGAGTCAAAAATGGGGGCTATATCTTCCCTTTTTCTTTCTAGTCCACATGTTTCTATGCTGCCTCTAGTTGTCTGTGTCTAAAGACAATGTCTTAACTAACTCCTCTGCAGTGCTTGACCAAGGTTCATCACCACATTATCTCAGGAAGAAAAACACTATCCAATTTGTGTCTGTCTTCGCATATATTACTTTTTAGTCTGCTGAGAAACAGAAACTGAAAGCCTAAAACGTTCAAGAAGCAAGAGCTGATAGTTAGGCTAGACAGACTAGACCCATTAATACACTTACAGTCTCATAAAAATGAATGTGTGGCATGTTTGTGATGAGACTTTCTCATTTAAAAATAGCATTAAAATTAAATTTTAGCATAAAAAATCCAGTTTATTTTAAAATGTTTTTTTAAACTACCCAGTCACTGAACCGTGCAGGTGTATGTGAAAAATTTTGAAGATCATTATCTATTTGAAGTGTTCTACAGTGAGCCAGTTATTGTAGTTACATTTAGTCATAAACTTAGCTCTCTCTTACTTCTTAAACTGATCATGAAGTTTTTGATGTTTTTAGTATACAAATTCTTTTTGCCAGTTGGAGTTCTAAAAAAACCAGAAGCCACGTACTGTGTGATGTTTAATTCTTCATGTATTTTCCATTTTGCAGTGAGTGTTGTGTAGTCCTCTCACCCTTAAAGATGGTGAAGCTGGATATCCATACTCTGGCTCATCACCTCAAACAGGAACGCCTTTATGTAAATTCTGAAAAGCAACTTATTCAGAGATTAAATGCAGATGTATTGAAGACTGCCGAGAAACTGTACCGCACAGCATGGATTTCCAAACAGCAAAGGATTAACTTGGACAGACTTATCATAACAAGGTGATAAATACTTTGTGGGAAATTGTACTCCTTAATAATTAAAAGAATTCCATAATTCTTTTCACCTTGTATATCGAGCACAACAGATTATTTTAATTACAGACATTTTTAATGACTAAAAATCACTTTTAAAAAAATCATTCTAAAACAGGAAATCGGAATTGTCACAGATTTGCGCTTAAATATCATGTGACTAATTCCAGTTATTTTTTTTAATCTTTGTGTGGGATGTGTGTGGTGCTTATGTTCTGTTTAGTAGTTGAACAAGAAATTGTTTTTATTATTTAAGCACTTGAATTTCAGTTGTTGGAATGAAGTTCATACGTTGACCAATGCCCCGATTTTTTTTTAAAACTTTCAATAAAGGATGCAAATATTAACTGATACTTTTTTTTTTTTTTTTAAGGAAAAATTCACACAGTGTAGCTTTGTTCTGTTTGTTTTTTGTGTAGAGGTCCTGCTAATAGATTCAGAATGTTGTATCTTTTAGATTTAATTTTTTGTCCATTTAAAAATTAGAACTGTTTAATCAGTTACTGTGTGCAGTTAACTCAGAACAAATAAACACTTGGGCTATGTCTACACTTAGGAAAAACTTCGAAATGGTCATGCTAATGACCAAATCAAAGAATACTAATGAGGCGCTGAAATGAATATTCAGCGCTTCATTAGCATGCTGCCAGATGCTAATAAGAATAAGGGGATTTTGACATTTTCAGGGTGCTTTCGAAAAGGACCCTCATGTAGATGAGCCGCGCACGAGTGAAACGTGGCACTTTCAAAGTGCCGCAGCCGGCGCATGCCAGTGAGGTGCTGAATATTCATTTCAGTGCCTCGTTAATATTCTCTGATTTGGCCATTAGTGTGGCCATTTTGAAGTTTTGCCCAAGTGTAGACATGGACAATATAAGGTATACAATGCTCAATATATTTTTATTACAAATATTTGTATTTGTGCATGTGTATGGGGGTGGGGGGGACTCTCTCTCTTTAAGCAGAGCATTCAGAAGTTGGATTGCTTTTTTCAGCCTGCAGGAAGTGCCCTCTGCAGCACTCAAGTACAGACATAGCCATTCTGTCTTGTAATTTGTATCTCTGTATTTGAAAATGTAGAAAACATCCAGAGTATTTAAATAAATTGGATTCTGTTGTTTAACGGTGTAATTAAAACTGCAATTAATCATACTTTTTAAAGTTTGTGATTGTTTAATTGGGCAGCCGTGTTACAAATAATTTATTTTGCTGTTTTTTCTCTAAGTGCTGAAGCGTCTCCTGCTGAATGCTGCCAGCATGCCAAAGTCTTGGAGGACACACAGTTTGTTGATGGGTACAAGCAGTTGGGATTTCAAGAGACAGCTTATGGAGAGTTCCTCAACAGGTTGAGAGAGAACCCCAGGCTTATTGCTTCCTCTCTGGTTGCTGGAGAGAAACTAAACCAGGACAACACACAAAGTGTCATTCACACAGTCTTTACCTCCATCTATGGTAATTGCATCATGCAGGAAGATGAAAGTTACCTCCTTCAAGTTTTGCGATACTTGATAGAGTTTGAATTGAAAGAAAGTGACAACCCCAGAAGGCTTTTGAGGAGAGGTACCTGTGCATTCAGCATTTTATTCAAACTTTTTTCGGAAGGACTCTTCTCTGCAAAACTCTTCCTCACTGCAACGTTGCATGAACCAATCATGCAGCTGCTGGTGGAAGACGAAGACCACCTAGAAACTGATGCAAACACACTGATTGAGAGATTCTCTCCTGCACAACAGGAAAAACTCTTTGGGGAAAAAGGCACAGAAAGGTTTAAACAAAAAGTCCAAGAAATGGTAGATTCCAATGAAGCTAAATTAGTGGCTTTGGTGAACAAATTCATTGGTTATCTCAAGCAGAACACATACTGCTTTCCTCATAGCTTGAGATGGATTGTATCACAAATGTACAAGACACTCTCCTGCGTAGACAGGCTGGAGGTTGGGGAGGTGCGAGCAATGTGCACGGATCTCCTGCTCGCATGTTTCATTTGTCCTGCAGTTGTCAACCCAGAACAGTATGGAATAATTTCGGATGCCCCAATAAATGAAGTGGCAAGATTTAATCTGATGCAGGTATGACTTCTTTTTTGTATTACACTAAACAAAGGAGGTCAGATAAGAGTGGCCGTGCTGGGTCAGACCATTGGTCCATCTGTCCAGAATTTTGTCTTTCAGCAGTGTCCAATGACTGTTTCAGAGGGAGTGAACAGATCAGGGCAATTTTGAATAATGTATCAAGTCCCAGTTCCTAGCATTGTGAGGCTTGGGGAGACCAGCAGCATGGAATTGCATCACTGACCATCTTAGCTAATAGCCACTGATGGACCTATTCTCCATGACTTTGTCTGATTATTTTTAATTATGTTTTTGGCCTTCAGAAAGTTCCATACATGTATTGTGTTGTGTGAGGAAATACTTTTGTTTGTTTTAAAGCTACTGCTTGTTTTAGTATTCTGTGAAGGTGTAAGTAGAGTAATTCCCTACTCACTTTCTCAGTGGTGTTCACTATTCTGTAGACTATCGTATTTCCCCCTTAGCATCTTTTCTAAATTGAACAGTCTCTGAGGTGGAGGATGTTCCATACCCCTGTCATTTTGATTGTCCTGTGTACTTTTCGCAAGTCTAGTATTGTTAGAGATGGGGCGACTAAAACTGCACCCAGTATTTGAGGTGTGAGCATACCATGAATTTATATGGTATGTTTTCTGTCTTATGTTTCCTAATATTGTTAGTTGTGTTTTTTGCTTTTACTGCCATTGCGTGCTGATTGGATTTTTTTCATCCATGAGGACTCCCAAAATCTTTCCTGAATTATAACATCTAATTTAGATACCATTATTTTGTGTGAATAGCTGGGATAATTTTTTTTCTTTCCTTCTCATCTGCCATTTTGTTGCCCACGTCCTCAGTTTTGTGAGATCCCTTTAACTCTTTAGTCAGTTTCGGACTTGAGTAACATTTTGTCTTCTGCACATCCGGAAGAGAGGTATGCTATTTATCTCACGCTGTTGGGAAAACTGATGGCTAAATCCTAACCTTTTGTTTCCTATTTTTTAACTACTTTCTCACCCTTGAGAGCATCTTTCCTCTTATCCAATCACTACTTAGTTTGCTTAAGACGTTTTGGTGAGAGATATTATCAAAGGCTTTCCCAAAGGCCAAGTACACTTATCAGCTGAATCTCCCTTGTCCACGTGTTTGTCGGCTCCCACAAGGAATTTTAATAGATTGTGAAGGGAAATTATGCCTGACCAAAAGCAAATTGTGTTCCTCTATGTGTCTGATAAGTCAGTTCTTTACTGTAGTTTCAAGCAGCTTGCCTGGTACTGAAATTGGGCTGCTTGACCTGTAATTGCCAAGATTCCCCCTGGAGCTTTTTTAAAAATGAGTGTTATGTTAACTGCTCTCCAGTCATGTAGCACAGAGAGTGATTTAAGCAAGTGATTATGCAGGTGGTAGTTCTGCAATTTCATAGTGGACTTATTTCAGAACTCTTATATGAATATCATCTGGTCCTGGTGACTTAGTAATAAGGCTCCATGTTTGTGACAGGGATCACAGGTTCCAGAGCAGTTTGGGCAGCCTCTGAGCCAGACACAGTGAATGAAGTTCTTCAACAGAACTAGACCCAGAAATGATCTCTCTGGCACCCAGTTGTATTTGCCCTTCCAGCTTGATTGTGAATCTTCTGGGACTGTTTTTGCAACCAATTATGCATCCACCTTACAGTAGCTCCCTCTAGATTGTATTTCCCTAATTTGTTTATGAGAAGGCCATAAAGTCAAGACTTTTTTCTCCCATTCTTAAGGTGTGTTACCCCGTTAAAGAAAGCTATTAGGTTGGTGGATGTGATTTGTTCTTGACAAATCCATGCTGTTACTTATCCTATTGTCGTCTTGGTGTCTGCAAATTGTTTGTTTGTTTCCTTCATTATCTTTTTGGGTACTGAAATTAAGCTGACTGGTCTGTAATTCCATGGGTTTTCTCTATTCCCTTTTTTTAGTTTGGCATTATATTTGCCTTTTTCCAGTCACTTGAAATCTCTCCTCTCTTCCATGACTTTTCAGTGATGATTGCTAATGGCTTAGATCTCATCAGTCAGCTCCTTGAGTATTCTAGGATGTATTTCATTGGGCTCTGGTGACTTGAAGACATCTTACTTGTCTAAGTAATTTTTAACTTCTTTTTTTCCCTGTTTTAGCCTCTGATTCTACTTTATTTTCACTGGTCGTCTTTAAGTTAGATAGCCAGTTGCTACTAAACTTGTTGGTGAAAACTGAAAGTCATTTAGTACTTCTACTAAATGTCTGTCTCTTGTCCTCTGTGTGTTTTTTGTACAGATGTTTTGGAACCTAGTATTCAATATATGCAGATGTGGAACATTAAGGCTACATCTACACTAGCCAAAAACTTTGTAATTGCCATGCAAATGGCCATTTTGAAGTTTACTAATGAAGCACTGAAATACATATTCAGCACCTCATTAGCATGCAGGCAGCTGCTGGCACTTCGAAATTGACATGGCTTGCTGTCACGCGGCTCATCCAGATGGGGCTCCTTCTCGAAAGGACTCCGGCTACTTCGAAGTCCCCTTATTCCTATGAGCAGATAGGAATAAGGGGACTTCGAAGTAGCCAGAGTTTTTTTTGAAAAGGACCCCCGTCTGGGTGAGCCGCGTCAATTTCGAAGTGCCCCGGCCACCTGCATGCTAATGAGGCGCTGAATATGGATTTCAGTGCTTCATTAGTAAACTTCAAAATGGCCATTGGCATGGCAGTTTCGAAGTTTTTGGCTAGTGTAGACACAGCCTAAGGGTATGAAACAGCACCTGTTTGACTAGCAGACTACTGCATGTTTCATGTACATGGGACAAAGCAAACATCCATCGATGCCTATTATAACTGGTACACTGATTGTTGGAAATTCATTTCATTAAGTTTCATGGAACAGAGAGAATGTTTTATTATATTTGCACAGGGCATACAAGAATGGGGCCTTAACCCTGACTGGGTTCTTTGGAAGCAACTGTAAAACAAGGATCACTTTTATACCTGTTGTATCATTTTTGTGCATTATTACAGGATTCACAACTTTTATAAACCCTTTGGTGAAAGGATAAAAAAATTAAGGGGGCTTATTTTTCAGGAAATCTTTGTACCTGGTGTACGAAGTGAGTCAGAGGTGTAGTTTGATTCCCTACTTTTTCCCTGTGTCTAGCAAAATGTACCTGGCCTTTAAAAATCTTCAGGTCTAAGTCCTCCAGGTTCAACCCTCTTGCTTCCTGTATTTGTTGTGAAGAATCAGAGCCTAATGTGAATCCTGCATAGGCTTAAAAAGGCATGGGAATAATAACTGTTCAACTTGCAATATTAAATCAGATGTCTAAGGTTTCTTTTACAAAAAACAAAATTATTTGAAATAAGGTACTATTATTATACATTGTTCATAGAATGGATGATGAAATTAAAACAAAGAGGCCTTTGAGTTGAGAGAGCAGAAAAAGTATGCGGTTTTCTTAATAGAAGAAAATGCTCTTCCTGCTTAGATCTTTCAGTGAAATTTCATAGAATTCTAGGACTGGAAGGGACCTTGAATTCAGCTAGTGTATTCCTTTGCACATGTGGCAGAACTAAATATATTTCCACGTGAAACATTTTACTTGGAGTTTAAGAACAAATTTGTGAAAGTTTAGCCCCAAAGTAACTGAGAAGGTTCTTTGTAAACTAAAATAATAGTTTAAGATGGAAGCTCTTTCTCATCTTGTTTCTGTATTATGATCTTAGTGTTCTGTAACGGTTTCTGAAATATTTCGCCTAACTTCTTTTTCCATTTTAGGTTGGGAGACTTTTGCAGCAGTTGGCAATGACAGGATCTGAAGAGGGAGATCCACACATGAAGAGCAACCTTGGCAAATTCGACAAAGTAAGAGTCAGGAGGAAAAAATAGTACATATATACATATTTAACATTTTGACTTTCTGTAGCCCCTCTTCTAAGAAGCTCAAAGCACTCACAAACAAATAGGCTTGACAACTCCCTTGTGAGGTGTGAGATAGTACATCTAATTTATAGGTAAGTAAACTGAGGAACAGGTTGAGTCATGTGCATGGTCACATAAAATAATAGAATCTAGAGACATGGAGTCATGCTTCCTTACTACTAGACATTACATTACCTTGCTGCTTAATTGAAAACATTAACAAGATGTCAAAATATGGCACGTCATGAAACAGATACTAAGTGACTTTTTATAATTTTCTCTCTTGGATCTAGCACACACTACTTTCATTTGAGGGAATACCAATAACTTGAAATATAGGCAATTAAAAATCACACTTGCCTATAGATTTTTTTCCTATCTGTTTTTGCCTCATTTCCTGACTCTTCCACTTTTTTGTTCTGTAAGTTGTTAGTTCTTCCTTCCTGAACAAAGAAGGTGCTCACACTAGGGCAACATGATGTGCTGTCACTGCAGAAACCAGACTGATAAAAGAAACTTTTTGGTTCATTTCTCTCGCTACTTGCAATGAAACTAGATAAACAGTCAGTCACGTGTGACTTTTAAGTTGAAAATTCCTTTCTTAGCATATTTCTGTAGTTTTGTTTCACTAGTAAGCTATGCTCAGCAGGTTCCTGAGGGAGGAACAATTTAAGTAGAAGTTCATTAATGTGAGTTAGTTCAAATAATATAGTGCCATTGTATTAAAATATTTAATTACAGTTTTAAAAATTATGAGAATTGCGGAATATATTTAAATGTCACTTTCAAATCCAAATATATGGAGTGAAGGGGACTCTAAATCTTGCATAATTTTTGTATTTATTCTTCATTGGCTAAAAGAGGTTTGATTGTTATATTTGTAAGAAGTAACAAAATTGGTATTCCCATGTAAATTATGTATATACCGTTTGTGCCTTATGTTCTTCTGTTGTTCAAAAATTTGAAACCATTCTCTAAATAACCTTTCTTCTCCTTTCAGAGCTGTGTTGCTGCTTTCCTGGATGTTGTTATTAGTGGGCGTGCTGTGGAAACTCCGCCGATGTCCTCAGTGAACCTTCTAGAAGGATTGAGTAGGACAGTGGTTTATATGACATACAGCCAACTCATTAATCTGGTAATATTCTATTTCTTCAATGAGAGTAATCTTTTTTCCTGTACACACTTACATCTCTTCTGTGAGTGGATGTAATAGGTTAATATATATCTTCATGTGCCTTTCTGAATTTTACAAACTCTAATTTTGTAGGTTGGTTTTATGCGAAATGTAATGTCAAGTGACCAGTTGAGGGAAGATCGGATGGCTCTGGAAAACTTGTTGGCAAACTTACCTCAGAACAAATCTGGGAAAAGTAGCAGCCTTGAAATGACTCCTTACAGTACCCCACAACTTTCCCCTGCAACTACCCCAGCCAACAAAAGAAATCGACTGCCTATAGGTGAGGAAGTTTGAGAGAAACTTTTACAGCAAAGGCTTTTTGTTCATAGACTTTTGTGCTCTCCTTGTATAGTCGTCTTCAGCATTTCTTCAGTCCTCTTGTAGGATACTCTTAAGATTTCTTCAAATCGCTTCTGTTTTTTGTGGGTAGCATAGTTGTCACTGATTCAGACTGTATGCAGTGAAAACGTCCGTTAGATCATCTTTCTGGTGTACCCACTGTAGCAGGACTGTACTTGAATAATATTTTTTTCTAGTGCTTTGTCTAGGTCAGGTTTTGAAATTTCCCACACAATGTTTCTCGCACTTTCCTTGGAAGAATATTCAATAATCTAATAATTCTAATGTAGTGTAATTTTTCCTTTATATATTACTCATAGTTCCACCTCTTAACCTCAGACTGAACTTTAATGTATTCATATTGTAATTGAATTTGTAGGGCTCCTTCTTTGCATATAATGGAGACTTAATTTAATATAATCAGCCTATGTTTGTGAAATGGTGCAAGCTGGTGGATAGGAGAGAAGGAAAGAGTTAGTTTGAGTGGTGGTGAGGATAGTGCAGTTGTCAACATTGATTCAAGGAGGGTTTGGAGATGAGAGAGTAGAAGGAACGAAGGATTTTCATGTCTTGCAATATGACGTGGCAGGCCGTCTGTAAGAAAATGCTGGAGAAACAAGACGAGATGGGAATCTGGTCACATGGGGAGAGGTAAGACTGGTGAGGTGTTGAGTGGAGAAGATCAAAGTGATGAGTGGAGCAGGCAAGGTGCAGACATCTGGGAAACAGGTATGGAAAATGGCAGGATGGATGAAGGGGATCCATTGAAGATAACGCTGGACAAGGAAAACAAAAAGCAGTCAAGTAGCACTTTAAAGACTAGCACAATAAAAAATCTGCTCATAGGAATAAGGGGACTTCAAAGTAGCTGGGGTCCTTTCGAAAAGGAGCCCCATCTGGACGAGCCGCGTGGTGGCGAGCTGTGTCAATTTCGAAGTGCTGTGGCCACCCGCATGCTAATGAGGCGCTGAATATGTATTTCAGCGCTTCATTAGTAAACTTTGAAATGGCCATTTGCATGGCCATTTCGAAGTTTTTGGCTCATGTAGATGTAGCCAATATGTAACATAGGGGAAAATATACTTAAAATAATAAAGGTAGTAATTACTAAATATTCATTCCTCGCCTGTCTGGGGACAACTTCTGTTTAATTCTAGGCTTACATTAGTGAGGTGACAACTTGTATGTATTTATTTACAGTTTAAAATATTTTTGTTCAAAGGCTTGGTTTTATTTCTGTTTAATGCTGTCGAAACCCAGGACAACAGTTGGCAGCCATTACTGCCTGGGATACTTCTACCACCAATCTCTCAGCTCACATAAATCTAGTAACCCCATTTGGTGGGTAATGGATTCTTTCCGCTCTTATTCTATGTAAAACTTTACTTTATAAAACCATGCTTCCCATGCTTGTCTTTAATTTGCTTTGTGCTGGGCTTCTTTGTTCCATTACAAAAGCCACTTCCTACTTAAATAGCCAGAAAAATGTAGTAACCTAGAAAGCCTAGTCTAGTCTCCCTTTGCGTGATAATTGAAGGTAAAAACGTAACTTTTAGGTTTGCATTTGGCTTCAGTTTGCATGTTTCAAGTGAGGAAACTGATGCCATGCTTCCAGCCCCGAAGAAAGGAAAGGAATTTCACGCCTGGACTTTCTTCAAGGTACCCAGAATTGGGAGAGGGAGAGACCATAGTATTAAAAGGAATTACAGTGAACCACAAAATAGTCAGGATGGTTTTGTGATCCCACGTATTTATCAGTTCCTGATGGTGTAACATCAGGTCTTCACGTTTAAGTGTTTTGTGACTTCCTGCAGTTCTTGATGAGTGCCTCTCCAGTGCAAGGTGTGGCATACCATTGTTTTGAAGGACTTAATCTCTACCATCACCTGCTTTGAACAGGGAAGAGCCATCCAAGGCCAGGCTTAGAGTGGCATTTTCCATTTCATTTATGCTATCACAAAATTGTGAACAAGCATGCCCAAAAGGTAAAAAGAATGAGGACTTACCAGATTTTGCTTGTGTTTGACACATTCCATCCAGTGTACGCTTGAATCCCCTTTTATATAAGTTTATGCTGAAAAGAGCTTGTCTGGTCAATTCCAAAACTGTCGTAAACCCCTTTGGAAAGGGTTAATCTACAAAACATTGAAAGCCTTCAGTAATGCTGCTTAGAAACTGGCTGTGAAAGGTGCTATGTGTGTCTGGTTTCTGTTGACTTTGTTGGGAAATGCTCAGCAGCTCATGGGATTCAGGGACTTAATTCCTTTGTGGTGCTGTACAAGTGGCTAGAAAGTTTTATTTGTTAAAGGTCCACGTAGTTGCTCTAAACAGCGTTCTCTGAATTACTGCCGTTGTGCTCTCCGTTACAGTGAGAGTGGTGTCTCCTATGAATTCTGAGCCTACTCTTGCAGACATTGAGGGGAGGCATCAGCTAACCCATGTTCAGTTATTGTCACTGATGTCTGGCTGTAGTCCAGAGAGTTTGCTGTGAATGCTGAAGGGATATGGTGAGTGGGTGGGGTTTTTTGTATGTTTTTTAAATTTTATTTTTTTCTTTGTATGAGGTCCCTAGCCTTTGTTTGGCAGAAACTGGGAATGGGCAACAGGGGATGGATCACTTGATGGTTGTGTGTTCTGTTCACTCCCTCTGAAGCACCTACCATTGGCTACTGATAGAAGATGATGCATCTGACCTAGCATGGCCATTCTTATTAAACTAGTGCTCCTACAATTCTTAATCAGGATCTGGGTTTTAGGCACTATACAAACATGTAGGAGCAGATGATACCTCCCAAAAGGCTGTGTCTACACTAACTACTTAAAAGGGAGGATGGTAAGTAAGGTGTTGAGGGTTTATTAATGATGTGTTGCAGTGCATATGCAGCACTTCATTAAGCAAATTTCCCCCCCACGCCCCCCCCCATCAACTTCGAAGTGTTAAACTTTGAAGTGCTAGCTCACGTCTAGCCACGGCTAACCCACCGATACTTCGAAGTGCTTGGGCAACTTTGAAGTCCCTTTACTTGCACTTCATTAAGCAAATTCCACCCCCCAGCAACTTCAAAGTGTTAAACTTTGAAGTACTGGTTCGTGTCTAGCTGCGGCTAACCCACTGGTGCTTCGAAGTGCTTGGGCAACTTCAAAGTCCCTTTTACTCCTCAAAATTTTAACACTTTGAAGTTGCCGCAGCAGGGAATTTGCTTAATGAAGTGCAAGTAAAGGGACTTCGAAGCTGCCCAAGCATTTCAAAGTACTGGTGGGTTAGCCACGGCTAGACGTGAGCTGGCTCTTCGAATTTTAACACTTCATAGTTTCTGGGGGGGGGGGGAGTTTGCTTAATGAAGTGCTGCATATGCATTAATATGCATATCATTAATAAACTCCCAACACCCTACTTGCCATCCTCCCTTCGAAGTAGGGAGGTAGTATAGACAAGCCCAAAAATGTATAGATATTTCATGGCCATATGCATAGCATTAAATAAAACCCAATGTAATGGGAGACTGTCTGGTCAGAGGACTTGGAAATAAGAATTTTAAATTGGGACTTAGTTCTTAAACGTTCAAACTCCTTTTAGTGTCTTCTTTCTTCATATGACTTTCTCTGCCTTCCTCTATGCTCCACCCTCTACATTGTTGCTGAAGAGAACTCTAAGCCGTAAGGAGCTTGATTTCCCTTCTAACTGGCAATAGTAGGTTGTTGAAGTCAGCAAGGGTCCAGCCAGGGCCAATAATGGTTCATTACGTAATTGTGAAAGTTGACTTTTACAGTTACTCCTCGTTTGTTAGTCTTGGTGTTCTGGTGCTTTTTGATGAGCATTTTCATATTATTTAAGTTGTGGATATCTTTTATCATTGCAAGAAAGGTGCCTTTAGGTCATGAGGCTGTGAGGTTGGCACAATTGCGTTGTAGGGGGGGGAAATCCCACAATTACTTAAGAGATTTTAAACACAGGAACTAAAGTGTCTTGCTGGTAGTGCTCTTTTCTTATTGTTCCTGTAATGGTGCAGAAGCAGAGGGGAGTCTGTCTTGCAAAGGAAGAATGTGTACGTAACCTAAAAGGAAAACTGTCCTGCCCACCCATGGCAGAAATATCTGGGGATGAACAGAGAAGCATAGCAAGTTACATGCTTCTTAAACTACTAAGCTACTAGTCTGTCTTCACAGTAGTGCAATACTTAAATAAAGACACAGCCCCAGTGCAGGGTTGCACATCCCCAATATCAATTTCCACCTTTCTAGAAAGGTGGAAATTGTATTCTGCATTATGTCCATTTTTTGATATGCATGTGCTAACATCACACTTCTGTATTGTTAAAGCGTTTGAAGATAATCTGAGAGTTTGAATATTGGAAACGTTCATAAAACTATTTTAACATGTATCATTAGCTACCCGTAGCAGAAGCCGATCAAATATTCAAGATCATGGAGACCATGAAGGATCCTCCCAAGATTCTATACAGGATATTCAGCCAGAAGAAGTACTGGTTATTTCTTTGGGAACAGGTCCACAGCTCACACCGGGTATGATGACAGAAACTGAGGTATGAACAAGATGTCAAATATAAATCACTTTCTTTGAAAAATGAACATGAATATGACTACGAAATGAATATTCAGATCATGAAATAATACACGTTAAATGTCTCTGGTCTAGCAACATCGATGGTCTGGCATGATTTTAATTAGTGGCCAAGCATCCCGGGGTCTTAAAGTTTGAAAGCCAGGACTGGTGGCTGTGAACAGTGTTTTTTGTGCTAGTGTTTAGCTCTAATTTACCCCAAATGTCTCTTAAAAGCCCAGTAAACAGTGCAAGTGTTGGTAATGCTGCTAGACAAATACTGACCTCCCGTAGTTTGGCAAATTCTCTGGTTCAGCACCATCAGGGCCAGAGAGTGCCAGACTAGAGAAGTTTAAATTGTATTAAGATTGTGACAAAATAAAACAATGTTTAAATTGGAGAATTAGGGCTAAAACTCTTAATTTGTTTCATCATATTTAGCTGTTGCAAATGATCACCACACCAGAACTGATTTCTATTTGTAATAATTAATAAAGCATCCAGACAACAGATGAGTGTGCTGCAGTGTTCCATTCATAGATTCTGAGGCCAGAAGGAACCATTGTGGTGATAACTCAACTCCGCATAACACAGGCCATAGAACTTCCTCAAAATAATTCCTAGCAAGTATCTTGTAAAGGCTGAATATCCAAATATTAGGTTATTCATCTGCAGCTGTTGACATAATGTGGCCTTTGAATAAGACGACAATGTTTTTCATTGTCTGTTAGCATCTTGCCAAATGGTTCAGATTCCCTCCTTTTGGTGTGCTATAATTATCGATTGCTATGTGATATTAAGGTGTCATTACACTAAAAAATCCAGTTGTGGTTACATTTTCATGACATACTTCACATTTAAATCTTGGCTATTTTAAAATCTCAACACAACTGCTCAGCCTTGATACAAACGACCTGTCATCAGATGTGCGATGTTAGATGTTGACTGACATTAAAGATACATAAAAGTTGGGGAAGCTTTTTTTCCTGTAGTTAGAACTTACTGTAAAAGAAACTTTATTTTTCAGAATCAATTAAACATGTTCATTCCTTTGCCGCTACCCCCATAGGTCTTAAATATGCAGCTTGCTGATGGAGGACAAGGAGATGTCCCTGTTGATGAAACCAAACTCCACGGTAAACCTGATAAAACCTTGCGCTTTTCCCTCTGCAGTGATAATCTGGAAGGAATATCTGAAGGTGAAGGGTTACTTTAGTATTCAAAAAGTTGTGTGTCAGATCTTAATTATAAAAGAAGCTTCTGTTATGTAAGCATGTCACTTTCCTCTGAAAGCCTACCTTCAGGTCTGGCCTTAAAAAGTCATTCTTGGGTGAAACTTTTGACATACAGGTAAAGACTGGAAGGGATGAAACAAAAATTGACTAATTGAAAAGTCTTTTATCCTTTTTTCAACTCGGCATACATTATTGGCATGCCTGCAATTTTAAATTGTCCATAAATTTCTAGTTCCGGTGTTGACTTTTAATTTTATTTTCATCAACTTTTGTATATACCAAAATGTCTTCTAGGCTCTTAACTCTCTTTTGTATGAACATTACACACAGTAGGGGGCCTACCTAGGATATCGAATAGGCTTCTACAAGCCATTCAAATATCCCAAGTAATATTTATGTAATTTTCCATTATTTAGTTTTCTCTCTCCCTGTTTTTCAATATAAATAAAATACAAGTATTAGAGAGAACTAATAATTACAAAAATCTATTTCAGTTGTGGCTAAAATCAGGTATGCTAATACTGATGCACTGACCAATTTGTGGCAAGGTATCTGAAGATTAGTCAATTATGTGTCATTCAGGAGATGTGAAACATTAATTATAAGAGTGCTAAGTGTTCCAGTTCACAATTCTGTGAAATAATTGAGATGGTGGCATATAACATGCTTTCTAAATAGCCACTATTTAGAGAATAGCAGAGGAGAATTTGAGTTCCTCCATTCAGTATTTCCCACAAGTAGCTAATTTGTATTGCAATCTTGCTCTGTTTGCAGTCTTGCTAGTAAGTTGCATCTTATACTGTTTATGCTTTGAGTTTGAACAAATTAATGAGGAAATCAATTTTTACCAGGTCCTTCAAATCGCTCCAATTCTGTGTCCTCTTTGGATTTAGAAGGGGAGTCTGTGTCAGAGATTGGGGCAGGACCTTCTGGGAGCAATGGTGTTGAAGCCTTGCAACTGTTAGAACATGAGCAAGGTAGGCACAGATACAGTTTAAAGTGTGTAGACTGTTACAATTTCTCTAAATCCATCAGTTTTGAATCTCTAAATTGGATGTGTTAACAATGAGTAAAGGGACTTTCAACCTCATTTGATCATTTTCAGACTTTGTGTATCTTGTTTTCATTTGTTATTCATCAGAAAGCTATTATCCATTAAAACAACATAAACATTCTTGGAACAGTGAACTTGTTTTATTTTGAAACATCAGTCAACATAAACTATTTTTAATTTTTTGGTTTATGATGCCTTCCTGTTCAAGAGGAGACTAAAGGATGGTTTGAACTGTAGCGATTGGAAATGTTAGGCTATAGATAGCTTTTGAAGTTACTGGCATGTTAACTGGAGAACGCAGTGTTCCGAATGATAGGAATCTACCCTCATCCTTTTTTTACATAGCTACAACACAGGATAATCTTGATGACAAGCTCCGTAAATTTGAAATTCGTGATATGATGGGATTGACTGATGATAGGGATATATCAGAAACTGTGAGTGAAACCTGGAGCACAGATGTCTTGGGCAGTGACTTCGATCCAAATATTGATGAAGACCGTTTGCAAGAAATTGCAGGTGTGTAACAGCACATTTGTCCTGAAAAATTACTTTGTTCGCTTCAAAGTGAGAAGGCTTTTGGAGCTCTTGTTCTCTTTGTATATTTGTGAAATAAGTGGTGTAAAATATAAGCTTCTTTGTAGGAAAACTTTAAACATCTGTCCATCCTTTGTTTTGGGTGCTCTTTTCTGTTCTTTTTTCAGTAGATACTGTGTGTCTTTAATACTGGGCACCTGGTTTATAGTGTCCCTGATTAGTATCCTCTCATCTTTCCTACCTGATCCTTTGTTCCCTCTTGGCTGTGCAGGTCCTACTGCAGAGAACATGCTTGGCAACTTGCTTTGTTTGCCAGGTACAGGATCTGTGCTGCTTGACCCCTGCACAGGGTCGACCATATCAGAAACCACCAGCGAAGCTTGGAGTGTAGAGGTGTTGCCAAGTGATTCAGGTTTGAATCCTGCCAATTATCTTTATTTGATCTTTGACATAAGCAGCACAGTGTTACTTTATAAATATTTTGGATAAATGCATCACTTGAAACCATCATTGTCAGAAGGACTATTACCTTCCCCAAAGATCCCGCAAGCTATTTCAAAGGTCAGGTAATAGTCATACCTGTCCTTTCTCAAGCAAAGGTGATTGCTTATTATTCCAAAATAAAATGATGAAAATTATGAGCATCTTTAAGATACCCAAGAGAGCTCCTGTGCCGCACAGAATAAGCTTGTTTGTAGCCATTTTCAGCATGCAGGAAGTAGGGTATGGAATATAGTGATCAATGACTAGGAAGATGGTCAATGCCTGTGGTGTATGTCTTTTTAATTCCATTGGGTGAGTTAGGTGCAGTGCCCGGGGATTTCTAATGCACAGAAGGGGCTTAGCTTTGTGATGCCATTAACCTCACCATACTGAACAGAAGACGTAAACCAGAGGACTGGATTATAATGTGAGAGCATTTCTAGCTTGATGACTGTTGGCAGTGTGTTAGAAAATAATGAAGGGTAACAGAAGCACTGTTAGAACAATGGGAATCTTTCTAAGCAGAATGTTTACATAGCTTTAATGTTTTTCGTACACATTTGATATATCACTCCATAGTCTCGGACTGTGGCACACAAAAATTCAAATATTTTTGTTAGGGTACAAATACATGTATTAAAATGACCCTGCAGTTATAAAAGACTGTCTGCATTATCCTGCCTGCAGTGTGGCAAAGTAGAATAGGCTGAAATAGATCAAATTACCATCATTTCAGAGTACCTGACAAAGTGAGCTAGACACTTTATATTAAAAGTTAAATCCCTGCACCACCATCTTGTATGTGAATTGTAAGCGAATATAACAGCAGGCAGTAATGCATGCATGCCGCTTCCTCTTTAGAGGCCCCAGACCTAAAGCAGGAGGAGAGACTGCAGGAGTTGGAAAGCTGTTCAGGGCTGGGCAGCACCTCGGATGACACTGATGTGAGGGAGGTCAGTTCTCGTCCCAGTACACCAGGCCTCAGCGTTGTGTCAGGTGTGTCTTTCAGGACTGAGTTCTGTTTTGTTAAATAACGAGTTTGTTTTGCCATGTGCTCAGTTTCATTGTATTTACTTTCACCCATAAAAGGGCGTGTGTTGTGGTTTTTTTGGTCTGGTGTACATACTCTGATTTCTAGAGTGATGATAATATGGTCTTGATCATTCTAATAGCAGTGTGAAATCCAGAGAATCTGAAGTGCAGAAGCAGAGACTTACAGTAAGGTATTAAATCTAAGACACTGCCTCAGATTCCCTCGTCTCTCACTATAGGCACTTGCCTTCGGCTTATCTTCATACCATTTTGTGTTGCACATGTCTGTAGTCTCTATCACTGCGTTTGTGGAAATTTCTCAGTCTTAAGGTCGTTTATATTGCCAGTAATAGCATCAAAGCATATATAGTCTGTATTAAACAGTGGCATAAAAAGGTGGTTACAAAACCTTTTTGCAGGGCAAAATTCTGAAGTCAAGGCTCTTCTCTTAGAATGTCAAGATGCCATTTCTTTTGAACTCATTGTTTGTTTGGGAATTGGTAGCAAGAACTTGTTGCAGCTGTCAAAAAAAATTGTTTTTGAGTTCTGCTTCCATTTTGTCCCAAAGACCTTTAGAGACCCTTCTTTTGTCATTTGGCAGGTATCAGTGCAACCTCCGAGGATATTCCTAATAAGATCGAGGACCTTAGGTCTGAATGTAGCTCTGACTTTGGAGGTAAAGATTCTGTGACAAGTCCTGATATGGATGAAACAGCACATGGTAAGTAAAGCCTTTGGGTAATAAGTGGAAAAATAAATCCTGTGTATTGGATTGGAGCTCATTAGGAATTGCAAAATTTGACTGTAAAATCGTGTAGAACTTTACATCCCAGCTAGAAAAAGTGGGGTAAACATAGCATACACAAACTTCACCTATATTTAGAAAATGTTTTCTCTGTTTTTTTGAGAAACCTTTTCTCCGTATTTGTTTATCAGAAGTGTTTATGCGTGCGTCTAGAAGAAAGGAAGTGGTGATATACTTGAGTCTTTATTCTAGCTAATTCTACCAAGTTAGTTTGACTGTTCTTTCGGACTTGAGACTCGTTCCCCCTCACTGTTCTTTGTGGATTTTTGTAATACTTTGACTTTTCGGTCCTGTGAGTGCTTTCGGGTGCCTTTCTGTCAATACAGAAGTGTGTTAAGCATCTCTTAACATTGTAAGAAGATCTGAGTGCTACCTGTTTCGTACGTTTGGTGAATGCTTTTGCATTTTGCAGGACTTTAGCTAAGAAGCAGTGAATAGTGCGTGGCACGTGCAGAGACTTACTGTCTTTGTTGTTTCAGGAGCCAGTCAGTTGACTTCTCCTCCTTCTCAGTCGGACTCTTTGCTTGCACTGTTTGACCCTTTGTCCTCACATGAAGGTAAATTGTAAAGAATGAGGTATTCTGTTTAAGGTAAATGCATCAAACATTTCTATCCATTTAGGTGGAGAAAAAAATCCTACCTACTTGAGAAATGTATGTACATGCATGACCACCACAGTATAATCCTGAGGTTTCATTCAATGATGTAATGTTTCGTGCCTCCAGGTGCATCAGCAGTGGTGAGGCCTAAAGTGCACTATGCCAGACCTGCTCATCCTCCACCAGATCCCCCAATTCTAGAAGGACCTATGGGAAGCAGTGAGGCCAGATTTCCAAATTTTGGCTCCCACATCTTAATCCCAACTGATTTGGAGGCATTCAAACAAAGGCATTCCTACCCAGACAGACTAGTCCGCAGCAGAAGCTCTGACATAGTGTCATCAGTTCGGAGGCCTATGAGTGATCCTGGCTGGAACAGACGACCTGGTAATGAAGAAAGAGAACTTCCTACACAAACACCAAACATAGGAGTAGCTGCTTCGGTGGCTGCACCTCAGTCCTCTTCATCATCCCCCAGTAAAGACTCCTCTAGAGGAGAGGTAAGTTATCACTGTGAAACTGAATTGATGTTACAGCTTTGTTCTTTCTCATTTTTGAGGAAAAATGCATGTCTAAGGTTGTTCACATTAACTACACTAATGAGGGGAGAATAGTGCAGTTCTGGCACTTTTTGAAAGATGACCTGTAGTATGAATTTTAAAACATCAAAACTTAAGAAGTGAATGGCCCAAGTAGATGGGGGCCTTTTTTTCCTTCCTCCTCAATTTGTGTGACTTGCGTTAGTTGTAGGGTCTCCAAAATGAATCTAAACATAAAATAGTGGCAAAATTAAAATGCTTCAACACACCAAATACTAACACTGTCGTCTTTTGAGAGAGAGATTTTCATGGATTGTTGCAGACCAACTTGTAGTCCAGAACAAATGTCTCATCCTTACAAACCCCCTTCCCTGGGAATACTTAAAATTTCAGGAGTAGGTTATTTTGCTCCTGTTGTATCGCTGTTTTATAGGATATGTGATAGGATCTGTTACCGCTAATCAAGAAAATATTTTCAGTCTTCCATTTCACAAAGTTGTATAATGATTTCAGACTGACATAAAAAGCTGACTTTCCTTGTAGATGGAGGAACGAAAAGATAGTGATGATGAGAAATCTGACAGGAACAAACCCTGGTGGAGGAAGCGTTTTGTTTCTGCTATGCCCAAAGGTAACACAGTCTCCTGTTTACATGTTCTTGGCACCTTTTAGAAATTCCGCGTGTGCCTTTCAATAAATCTCCACTTTGATGGAAAAACTTACGACTAGAGCTCCCGTTACTATGAAATCATATAGTCAGTGGTCATTCTGAATAGCTGATTGCATGAAAACAAAAAAGCAGTCCAGTAACACTTTAAAGACTAGCAAAATAATTTATTAGGTGACTAGCTTTTGTGGGACAGACCCACTTCTTCAGATTATAGCCATACCAGAACAGACTATGATCTGAAGAAGCGGGTCTGTCCCACGAAAGCTCATCACCTAATAAATTATTTTGTTAGTCTTTTAAAGTGCTACTGGACTTCTTTTTTGTTTTGATAGTATGTAGACTAACACGGCTATCTCTCTCTCACTGACTGCATGAAGGTTGCAACCAGTCTAGGCTCACGTACTATCTGCTTTTTCTGTGTTTTAATCGAAAATTGGTTTGCTAATTTCTTAACAAAATCAGGTACTCCTGAGTCACATCTTGAAAATGGTCAAATCTGGCAAGTAATCACAAAAGGCCCTTTGAATGTATGGGTATTGGTAATGTTTTAGGAGTAAAGGCTATCAAATACCTATATGTTCAGTCTAAAAGATAATCTCGTATTTAAGACTTTGGATATGCAAAAGTTTTATCTAAATGTTAAACCTTACAGCACCCATGTGAATATGAAAATAGAACCACATTGTTCCAATTTTGCAGCGGGGAAAAGATGAATTGCTTAAATATTTTAATGCTCTTAGAAGAGTAGTTAAATACTTTTATGCAACTGAATTTTGTTTTTCTTCATATTTTAATAATATACAGTGGATTCTGGCTTTATCAGGAGCTGTTAATTGGAAGCAGCTGCAAGAAACAATTGACCTCAGTGCATGACTTTGGATCTGTGGATATAGAGCTATCGTAAATTTGTGAAACTAGCCAGATTAATTTCCAAATCAGTAGATGGAAAAATACTTAACTCAGAAAACACTGTGCTTCAAGGCTTTTTGGAGATCCTGAGTGTCTCCTTAGCTTAGTAATGTTTAAGCACATAATTTGTAATATGATCACAATGGATTTCTGTTGACTCTGTAGGTAGGCTTTGGTGTCTTTATCTCTTGCATTTAAAGAGAAATTTTGTTACTAAGAAGCTTCAGCGGTCACCTGTGCAGTTTTTTACACAAATGCCATTCACGGAGTCTCTATTTGATGTTAAGCTGACTGTTCTGTACAGTTTCTAAATTCTGGGCTATATTGTCTCTGTGTAATGTGCCTTATACATACTTTTCTGTAATTTCCAGCTCCTATACCATTTAGAAAAAAAGAAAAACAAGAAAAAGACAAAGATGAGTTGGTGCCTGACAGATTCTCAGCACTTCAAGGTTTGTAAATCATACTGCCCTCACAAGGGCTTATTAAGAATATGCACCTCAATGCTCTCCTGATATGGGAAAAACATTCCATTTTACAGGAATGTGTATATTCACAGAGAGAGACACAAACATTTTAATATGCAAAATCAGCTTCCTGAAGAGGTTATGGTTAATTGGTACCTGGCCTGAAAACTTTGAGTCTTAAACTTGCCTAGGCAGTGTTGTTTGTATTTAGCAGTGAACTCAGCACCATATGGAGCTAATGCCTGTTACGTTTTTGTTCATTGTTCAGATGATCCCAGTCCCAGGCTAAGTGCACAGTCCCAGGCCGCAGAGGATATCCTTGACAAATATCGGAATGCTATTAAGCGAACTAGCCCAAGTGAAGGAGCTATAGTCAATTATGAAAACGCGGGTAAGAATTTTTTTCAGTGTTACATCTGCAACGTCCAAGATGGGCTGCAGAAAACCTCTTGGGGATAAAGTTAGAGGTGATAGTACTAACGCTTGAACTATACTGCACCTGTCTCTAGTGCAAAGAACAAGGAGGTTTCTCTGTTAACTTTTAATTGCATCCACACTGAGAGTGGGAGCTAAGAGATTATCTCTAAGGAGAGAACTTCTTGACTGAGTCAATTGGAATTTTTCAGTGTTACTAGCTTATGCACCCCATAGTCACATTTTGTGGAAGAACTGTAAAATTGATCATGTAAAATAGAATTATACAGTTCCTTCTGAAAGCAAATTGTATGGTACATTTTTTTTTTTTTCTAACATTCTAACCACTTTGGTTGGATAGAGTGAGCTAAACTTCTTTTCCATGTAATTTAAAAATTCTTCTTGGAAATGAAAAATGAGGAAAAAACAAACATTACTAGACAGTCTAGTTGCTGTCTATGAATTCTTTGTTCGAATGTTTGCTTAGATATAATTGGAGATGGCGAAAGTATGCATGATTCTCCACGTGATGAAGCTCTTCAGAATATGTCAGCTGATGACCTCCCAGATTCTGCAAGTCAAGTTGCACAGCCACAAGATTCTGCCTTCTCTTACAGGTAAATGCATTATTTGTGTACATAACTTTGATTCTGATGTTGGATTAAGACAAAAGCTGAAGTCAAGTGGTTGATTGGCAGATAAATTATGGTGTATACTGTAGGTATCTTCATGCTTAGTGGTGGAGAAGAACCAGTGTATCTGGGATTAACAGTATTTCTTTTTCGAGTGGTCCCCGTGGGTGCTCCACAATAGGTGTCGGGCTCGCCTGGCGCCGCAGATCAGAAATCTTCTAGCGGTTTCTCCTGGATCGTGCATGCGCCGGCACGCGCCGCCCCCCTGTGCGCCTCCGGCTGCGTGCACAATCGGGTCCACGCCAGTTCCTTCTCAACCGCCTGTTAGCCTGTGGCCAGGTAATGTGCGGTGAGGTACTCCCCTGGGTCCTAAACAACCCAGTTTTTTACTGTTAGAGCAGGGAGCTCCTAGCACTCTCACCGACGGCCAGGCTGTAGTAACCAAACAGTTAAAGTTCTTTTGTTGTGCCGGCTGTGTTGTAGTGACAAAAGGATAACAGGGTCAGGCTTGAATCTTAACTAGTTACAAGTTTATTAAGCTACAGTTATAAGTGTGCGGTTACAAAGGCTATTGTTTACTTCTTATAGGCTAGCAAAGTACAGGTGTTAACAAGTTACGTTACAATCCAATACAAAGATATCTGTTACCATCTAGCACAATGATATCTTGATACAACAACATGTAGTTACAGAGCTCTAATTCTTTAGCTGTGCACAAAAAAGTCGGAGACCTAGCATGGGTGTCTCTTACCCTCTCTGTGTCTCTCGATACCAGCGTAGCCAAGCTGGATCGGTCACTCAATTCCGCGGAAAGATGAATACGAGGTTGGGCATCCCCAGTTGTGGACCTCGGGAGGCAATCACCTGACCTGACCAGCAGGTAGTTGGTGGAATGCACTCAGTCAGAGTTCTGCTGGACCCATCTTTTATACCCCTTTTGGGTTACGTATTCTCTTTCTTATCTATGGTGCCAGATCATACTG
This sequence comes from Carettochelys insculpta, assembly GCF_033958435.1. NCBI lineage: Eukaryota > Metazoa > Chordata > Testudines > Carettochelyidae > Carettochelys > Carettochelys insculpta. Next base: position 23,748,692 of record NC_134157.1, read on the forward strand.
GTCTGTCTTTTGTGACGCCAGTTTGTTACAAGGGCATTTCTTACTTAATTTGCACTTGTAAGACAGGAGATAAGCAATTTAGGAGTACAGGACATTCTTTTTGTGTGGGCGGGGGACATCCCCTTCTGGGATGGTTGTGTGGTCATCAAATTCATCAATGCCAGCTGGGGTGATTTCTTGAGGGTCCCCCCCCCTCTTGTTGACAGTTTGGCATGTTAGCCTTCTATCTGTACTTTCTGCTTCTCAGGGTCACGATAAGCTAGCACATCTGGGCCTCAATGAGGGCATCAAAGACTGTGCTGTCAGCAGCCGTTTCCGTGCCCTGTATGCTCCTCAGTGTGGGGGGCAGTGAGGAAGCTGGCTTGTAAGGGGGAGACTTTGTCTGGCTACACCGCCATCGGCTGCAGACGGAATCCACTCAGGCTAAGGCCAGAGTCAGATTACTTAGTGGTTTTTTTTTTTTTTCCACGTGTGATTTGTTGTTTTTCGGTTATTTAAAAAAAGAAAGAGAGAGAGAGAAAGCAAAGACAAAGAGAATACCAGCAAAAAAAAAGGAAACAGAGAGGAGCGGAGAAGAAAAGAGCAGACATGAAGGCCATTAGGGCGCCCGCTGCCGCAGGCCGCTGATCACTCTTTGGGGTGGAAAGGCACGGATTAAGTGCTAAGTACCCTCTTAACAATAAAGGACTCACCACAATGGCCTCTTCAGGTTTTACACAGCGTGAGTCATGCCGTGAAGCTATGCTGGCCTCCGTGGGGCATAGTGAAGGCATCCGACGCCTGGGGGAATTACAGGCTACCCGGTTGCGTTCTCACTGTGCTCTGACCCCCCACTCCCCCTCAGTGCAGAAACGGAGGGAACTCTCCCTGGCTCGATCCTTGCCGTGCATCTGCAGCGAGCAGGACGAGTGGAGCACACAGCTACCGACCACATACTCAGGTGGCAGCACCATCATAGGTGGCACAGACCCCTGCGGCACCAGCGGTACAGGGGTGCCAGGCACGGAGCCTGCAGGCACTGGAGGGGGATACCCGCGCAGCACCGCAGCTGACGGTGCCGAGCGCAGCGCTTACAGTGGGGCCGCGATTCCCGACAGGGGAGGGGGCGGTGCCGGCCCTGCAGCAGAGGGGCAAGGAAACATCAAAATCCTGGCACCGCAGTCCATCTCTGGACAGGGCTGCGCTGCTGTTAGCACCAAGCCCTCCCACTGTGATACACACACCACACCGAAGGCCTGTGTCTCCTCCGGCCCATCAGGGGAAAAAGAAATGAGAAAAAAACCTCCTTCTCCGTTCCTCCAACCAATGTCACCATGGCTTGGGCCACCTTCACCATTTTCTGGGATTGGATCCCCTGGAGTACTATCACAAGCCAGTTTCACCTCTATCGGTGTCGTCGCGGAGGTCTCGCTCTCCCAGACATTGGGGGTGCACACCCCATGAGTGGTCCAGGTCTCCATCCCCGGACCCTTGCCCATGCTGCCATGGTCGTCCTATCATGCTGGACACAGACAAACCACAGGCCTGCACCCAGGGGCAGGTCCCCACCCCCCGGCCGCTCAATACCCCTGTGGGCGCTCCCGATCGGGGACGGAAACACAGTCGTCTCAAGGGGAGTTAATTTTAGAACCCCGAGACTTTCCTTCACAATCCTCCAGCGAGCAAGTGTGTCATCACCCGTGGGAACCCGAGGGTTCGAGGGAGGTTTACCTTAGGGGTTCCTCCTCATCCTTCCCAGACGAGGCCATGGCCCCCGGGAATGTCTTTCCCCTGGATGACCTTAAACAGTTTCAGGAGCTGTTCTGAACGGTGGCTTTCACGCATGACATTCATACGGCAGAGGTGCAGAAGAAACATCACAAACTCCTGAAAAATGTGAGACCCCCGGCTCCATCCAAAATTGCTATTCCGCTGGACGAAGCCATTCTGGAGTCAGCCATTACTACATGGCAGACTCCGGCCTCTGTTCCGCCTACGAACAAGAGAGCGGATAAGAAATACTTTGTCCCGGCAAAGCGCGTGGAGTTCCTCTTCAGTCACCCACAACCAAATTCTTTGGTGGTCGGGTCGTCCCAGCAGAGGTCAAAGGCTTCTCAGTACAAATCGGGGGATCGGACAAGGATGCTAAGAAGCTAGAGCTGTTTGGCAGGAAGGTATATTCCTCTCCTATCCTACAACTGAGAGTGGCAAATTATGGGTACACGTAGCAAACCATAATTTTGATAATTACTCCAGGCTTACTCCCCTCATGGATTCACTTCCGGAAGACAAAAAGCCGGTGTTAAAGGTGATTGTTCAAGAGGGCTATGCAGCATCGTGGATGGGAGCCCAGATTGCCCTGGACGTGGCGGACACGGCGGCACGTTCAACGGCTACAGCAGTGGTCATGCGTAGAGAATCCTGGCCCCAGACGTCGGGTATCTCGAGGGACCTACAGGCGAAGATCGTGGACCTTCCCTTTGATACACAAAAGCTGTTCGCAGACTCAACGGACTCGGTCCCTCACTCCAGTAAGGACTCGAGAGCTACACTTAGAACCTCGGACATTTATATTCCCCCATACAGGAGAGGAAAAATTTTATCCTCAGCACAGACACTACGCTTACAATCACAGCGTGCTCAATATCAACGGGGCTACGGCCAAGGGCGCTGTCAATAGCGGCAACAGTACAGAACTCCTAGGCGACGTTCTCAACAAAGCCGTAAGCCCTCAGGTCAGGCCTCAAAGGCAACAAGTTTGATGGGTATGTCGGGGGCTGCACTATCAATACCCTCGCTCAATGCCACTCTCATCTCATGTTCCATCATCGCCTCAGACCATTCCACTCCCAATGGCAAAAGATCACCACAGGCATATGGGTGCTGGAGATCATAGCCACGGGTTACGCAATCCCCTCCCAGTCGCTTCCACCGACGAAGCCTCCCACCAGGCCTCACCTCAGGGACGCTGCCACGAGGCGAGGCTCAAGCAGAAGGGGACTCACCTTCTGTTCATAAGGGTAGTGAAAAGAGTGTCGGAATAATTCCAGGGGAAGGTTTTTATTCATGCTACTTCCTCACAGAGAAGAAAACAGGAGACTGGAGGCCCATCTGAGATCTTCGGGGCCTCAACCGTTACTTGCGTAAGCAACGGTTTCGGATGATCACAGTTGCTTTGATGCTCATGGCATTGGACGATGGAGACTGGGTTGCAGCACTCGACTTACGAGATGCTTACTTTCATATAACAATCCACCTGGCACACAGATGCTTCCTCCGCTTCATGGTCGGCTAGGAGCGCTTCCAGCACAGGTTCTTCCATTTGGCCTCTCCTCGGCCCCCAGAGTCTTCACCAAAACCCTGGCAGTGGTGTCAGCCTACCTGCACAGACAGGGGGTGTTTATTTCTCCCAGATCTGGGCGACTGGCTGCTGAAAGGGGACCTCGAAGGCAGAGGTCTCACGCATGATACGCGTCACAGCGGACATGTTTCTTTGCTGGGTCTAGTCATCAACCTCGCAAAGTCAAAGTCCGAACCCACACAACATATAGAGTTTTTATAGGGGCACGCAGAAACTCTATCACAGCAGGGGTGTACCTACCCGACGCTCGCTTCTGCGCAATCAGTTCGCTGGTGCAAGTCATTACATACAGCCGCACGGTGCTGGTCTTAACGTGCCTACAGCTGCTGGGCCATATGGCGGCAGCGATGTTTGCGGTACAGAATGCCAGATTGCACATGTCAAGCCTGTAGCATTGGCTGGTGAGCGTTTACAAACCGGCATCCCACACCGTTCACAGGGTGGTGTTGCCCACAACAGGGGTGCACCGATCCCTGGCGTGGTGGGAAAACCCCAAAAATCTGCTAGTGGGGGTGCCTTTTCACCAACCACAAATTTCTATTTTTCTTACCACCGACGCCTCCCACAGGGGATGGGGAGCACACATCAGCGACAAAGTAACACAAGGGCTATGGTTCCCTGTGGAACAGGCACTGCACATATCCATACTGGAGCTCAGAGCAGTGTTCAACGCCTGCAAACATTTTCGAGATTACCTACCTGGCGAAGTAGTCAGGATTCAGAACTGACAATACCTCCATTATGTTCTACATCAATCAACAAGGAGGAGCACGATCCCGTGCCCTATGTGCGGAAGCACTCCGGTCGTGGAATCGGTGCATCGCCAACAACATAACGTTGAAAGCCTCGCACTTGCCAGGCGCTCACAACGTGAATGCAGATCAGCTGAGCAGGCGCTGCGCAATCACGCGCGAATGGCAGATCCGCTCCGATCTGCTACAGCACATTTTCGTACATGGGGGTTTTCCCCAGATCGATTTTGTTTGCCACCCAGTACAAAAAAAAAAAAAAGTGCCCCCAGTACTGCTTCAGGCCAGGAGTGGGGCGGGGGTCCCTGGGGGATGCATTCATGTTTTCATGGAAGGGCTCCCTACTTTACACGTTTCCCCTGCAGCGCTTATCCACAAGGTCTTGCAAGGGGGAGAGCTCGCATGATACTCATAGTCCCGCTTGGGATAGGCAGCAGTGTTTTCCCTTGCTTCTGCGCGTGTCGGACCGCCCACCGCTCCCTCTACCGGTGGCACCGGACTTACTCACGTGGGCTCAAGGGTCCATAGTGCACCCGCAGCCTCAAGGTCTGCACCTACAAATATGGCTAATCCATGGCTCAGCTCCTTAAAGAGCACATGTACGGAGGGAGCACAACAAGTCCTGGAATGTAGCCAAAGGACCTCCACCAGGAGGACTTGCAAGCAGAAATGAACTCGATTCACAGCCTGGTGTTCCGCCAAGCAGTTAGCTCCCCTTGACGTCCCTATACCTGTAATACTAGAATACTTATTGGACCTCAAGAGAGGCGGGTTTTTCTCTATCCTTGCTAAAGATCCACCTTGCCGCTATATCAGCCTTTCGGCGTACAGAGGGAGGGCCCACGGTATTTGCCCATCCTATCGTTACCAGGTCCTTGAAGGGGCTGGTAAACCTGCACCCCCCCCTCGGAAACCGCTTCCACCATCGTGGAATTTGGACTTGGTGCTCAGCACGCTATCGGGTCCACCTTTTGCACCATTAGCCACAGTTCCCCTACGTCTCCTTACGATAAAAACAACCTTCCTCCTTGCAGCTACGTCAGCCTGCAAGGTGAGTGAGCTCGCGGCAGTGATGGCAACGCCGCACTGCACAGTATTCTCAAAGGAGGCGGTAACCTTAAGGCTGCACCCAGCCTTTGTTCCAAAAGTCTCTTCGGAGTCCAGTCTTTAAGAGCCAATAGTTTTACCCTTGTTTACCCGAAGCCTCACAGCTCCGGCAAGGAGGCACGCCTGCATCTCCTAGATATGAGGAGGGCGTTGGCCTTCTACACAGACAGAGGTAAGTCCTTCCAGAAAACAGACAGGCTTCTAGTCTCTCTCGCTCCCAGGTCAAAGGGAGAAGGTCTCTCTTCACGGAGAATCTCAAAGCACGTTATGTGTGTCCTGTATAAAAATGTGCTTCGAACTTCGAAAGACCCCTTTGCTGGCCCCGCCCAGGGCTCACTCCACCAGGGCGGTGGCGGCATTAACAGACATCTGTAGAGCGGCGACCTGGTCATCCTATGACACCTTCGCCAAACATTATGCCCTGCCTTGGGTATTCCAAGAGGATACCCGTCTGTCGACAGCAGTCCTCTCGGGGGCAAGCTGCACATAAACCGATTACCCACCTCCTTACTTGGGTTACTGCTGGGTAGTCACCTATTGTGGAGCACCCACGGGGACCACTCGAAGAAGAAAGAGAAGTTACTCACCTGTAGTAACGATGGTTTTTCGAGATGTGTCCCCGTGGGTGCTCCACCACCCACCCATCCTCCCTGCTTCGGATCTCTGTCTAGTGTTTTTCAGGAGCATCCGAGGTGGTTGGTCAAGGAACTGGCAGGGACTGGATCGTGCACGCGGCCGGAGGCGCGCAGGGGGGCGGCGCGCGCTGGCGCATGCGCGATCCAGGAGAAACTGCTAGAAGATTTCCGATCTGCGGCACCGGGCGAGCCCGACACCTATTGTGGAGCACCCACGGGGACACATCTCGAAGAACCATCGTTACTACAGGTGAGTAAGTTCTTTTTTTTTTTTTTTTTTTTAATGGTTCACTTCCAGATACCTTGTCCAGTGTAGTTTAAAATGTGTAGTTTAAATTGAGTTTTTTTTTCAGGCTGTTAAAGCACACTCTCGGAAAGGTTTTCCCAATGTTCCATCTATATTTCCCTCCTACCTTAGCCCCACTCTTTTCCTCCCACTTATGCTTTTTGCTATGCCACATAATTTCCATCTTTCTGGATCTCTTTCTTGTCCTCCTTTCCATCTCCTTGCTCATTTCTGTTGCTCTCCTCAAAACTTCTCATCTCTTTGGAAATTAGGAGCCCAAGAACTGAGAACACTTTCCAGGTTCAGTTGCACTATAGCTGTATGAATAAGGATCTACACTCCTTTCTCATGATGTGATACATTGGCCTTTTTGTTTCTGTATCACTTTTTATAATCCTATGCAATTATATGCCCTTTTCCACTTATCTGCCTTATTCAGGTTTATTGCATTTTAGCTTTGTTTTTTTTGTCTACCTCCAGTTTCTTCCCGAATGTACACACCCTTTGTTAAAGGGTCTATTAGTTATTTCAATGAATCTGTATAACTTTGGAATGAAGAAATTTGGCTCCCTCCTATCTCTCTGCATAAACCTCTAATGCTGTAATATATATAATTATGGCGTTTAGTAAGTGGTTCATGTTTGCTAAATGATTTAAGATACTTAATTTATTTTGGGATAGAACACTTGAGAGGTGATTCCCCTAATGGTGATCCGGACTTTTTGGCTGCATGTCTGAAATAGTATAAGTTTTTGATGAGAGATGGTTAATTACTGTAAGTTAAACTCTGCACTAACAAACAAACACCCCAGGGCGCTGATTTGCTCATGGGCTTGGTATGGGGCTATTTTATCTATGGCAGCTTTCCCTTTACAGTTTTGCACTTCTGGTACAGTCCTCTGATACTCTGAAACAGAAAATGCTGTTACTTTATGTATCTGTACACCCAGTAAGAGAGGCTACTAGATCTATTTCTTGCTGTCTGTAAGCAGCAGTAGCACCAGAGATTCTTCTGCTTGCAACACCAAATAGGCATGGTATGGACCTGATTTTGTGCAAACCAGGCTTTTCTAGTTAGCCATCTTTTACCGGAAATCAAAAGTGTTCTGTCCGTTTTAATGACTAGAACATTTCCTGAAATTTGGGACTTGATTGAGTGCAGTGTTCCAACATTACTAGTTACAGACACACAGAAATGCGAGTGATATGAACATAGGGCCTCACTTGACCAGGCAAGGTATTAGCAGTCTTAATAGTCTCAGTGCAAGGTCAAAGATTAATGTTCCTAATCTGAGAATTCTGTGAGGCCTCTCCAGATCAGTGTTGAGGAACATAGCCATAGTAGCATAGTGAGATCTGTATGCTATGTCTGTAGGCAGTTGGAGAATGTCCGTCTTCAGGGTTGCTAGGCTGGATGACTTTCAGGAGCATGAAATTAACTGAAACATCATCATCAATTCTTCTTCAAGTGGTCCCTGTGGGTGCTCCACAGTAGGTGTCGGGCTCGCCCCTGCGCCGCAGATCGGAAATTTTTAGCAGTCTCTGTCAGGTCGCGCATGTGCCAATGCGCGCCTGTCCTTCGCGCGCCTTCGGTCACATGCGCAATCTGGTCCCTGCCAGTTCCTTCTCAACCGCCAACGGCTTTAGACAGATTCCACTCCGGCTCCAATGCCTGAGAAAGATAAAAACTATGTTTTAATTTTGTTAATCTCGTTTATAGTTATTAGTGTGATAGTTTAGTTAGCATTGTTAAAGTTGTTCCGTTAAATGTAGATATAGTTTTTAAAAAAAAAAAACAAAAAAAAAACAAAAACCCAGAAGAACGGAGGCAGCCGCCTTAAGCGGTCTGCTATCCTAAAAGCTGCGAATGTTTTTCTTTTTTTCCAGGACTGATTAGCTGTTAAGTGCCCTATTAACATTGAAAGACTTAAACGCCCGGGCCAAGATGTCCTCACCGGGGTTTGAGAAATGTGCGTCGTGCCGCGAGACCATGCCTGCCTCAGATGGGCATAGCAAGTGCATTCATTGCCTCGGGGAGACCCACATTCCACAAAAGTGTCCTCACTGCTCTAAGCTCATGGCCAGAGCCAGAAAGGACAGGGAGATGAGGCTGAAAATGATTTTATTTGATAAGGCCCTCCAACCTGAACCATCGGAGAAGCCCCATAAAGAGGGGCGCTCAGGGTCGCACAAGAGGAAGGCGGCTTCCCTAACCTCCTATGTACAAAAGAAAAGAGAGCTCTCTCCAGCTCGATCCTTGCCGGTAACACCTGCGAGCAGGACGAGCGGAACACAGGACTCTAACCTGCTGACTGCTCAAAGCGGGATAGCTGTAGCGCACACAGCTGCGCCGGGGCCTCCGACCATTAAGCAGTTGGCACCGGGGCGCCTCAGGCGCCGGAATCGGCGGCACTGACTCCCACAGCACCGAGCCCTGCAGCACTGACGGCACCAGAGCAGGGGTACCCGGCACGGGACCCAATGGTGCTGGAGGAAGCTACTCACCCAGCGCTGTGCACGGGGGCACCAAGCGCGGCACCCATAACAGCACCGAGGTCCCTGGCATGGGAGGGGGCGGCACCTGCTTCGCAGGGATGGGGAAAAGTAAAAGCTAAACCCCGGCACCGCAGCCCATCCCTGGAGGCCACCGCGTTGCTGTTATCGCCTAGCTCCCCCCCAGAAATACATCGGGCAGCAACTCCCATGGCCTGATTCAGACCTTCATCCCCATTCCTTCAGCCATCATCCCCCTGGCTCAGACAACCTTCACCAATCTCCAATAGGGACCCCTATGAATAGTATCACAGAGCATCCCCACCGCTCTCAGCGTCATCACGGAGGTCACGCTCATCTAGACCCCATGCGTACGTTTTCCGATCATGGTCTAGATCCCCATCACCGGGCCCTTGCCCCTGCTGTTATGGCCGTCCCTACCATACTGAGCGCTGGCACAGGGGGTCCAGGTCCAGGGGTGCATCCCCACCCACACCTCGCCAACACCCCTTCACACAGCCTCACTCCGTGAGAAGAACACAGCTTCCCCAGGCGGACGTTGGTCCACAGGCCCTGGACCTCCCCTCTGAATCCTCAAAAGGGTGAGCAAATGCAGGAATCAGGGGAATTGGGGGAGGTACATCATAGCGACGCCTCTTCGTCCTCCCCAGATGAGGGGATTGTCCCTGGGGATATTTCCTCCCCGGACAACCTTAGGCAATTCCAAGAACTATTCAAGAGAGTAGCACAAACACAGGACATTCACATAGCAGAGGTGCAGGAGAAACATCATGAACTCCTGAAAAATTTAAGACCCCTGGCTTCATCTAAGATGGCTATCCCACTTGATGAAGTGATTATGGAATCAGCCACCAACATATGGCAGACTCCAGCCACTACCCCTCCCACAAATAAGAGGGCGGATAAGAAATACTTTGTTCCAGCCAAGGACATGGAATTCCTGTTTAGCCACCCCCAACCAAATTCCCTGGTAGTCGAATCATCACAGCAGAGATCCAAGACACCCCAATATAAATCAGGAGGGTCAGAAGAAGACGCGAGGAAATTAGACACGTTCGGTAGGAAGGTTTATTCTTCCTCTACCTTACTACTCAAAATGGCAAACTATGCAGCACACCTGTCAAACCACAACTTCGACAATTATTCCAGACTTGCTTCCCTCATGGATTTCCTTCCAGAAGATAAGAAACCGGTGTTAAATGCGATCGTCCAAGAGGGCTACGCGGCCTCATGAAGAGGAGTCCAGATTGCCCTGGACATGGCAGACACGGCAGCATGCTCCACAGCTACAGCAGTGGTAACGCGTAGAGAATTGTGGCTCCAGACGTCTGGCACTCCCAGAGATCTGCAAACAAAAATCGTAGACCTTCCATTTGATAAACAGAAGTTATTCGCAGATGCAACTGACTCGGTCCTACACTCCAGCAAGGACTCGAGAACCACGCTTAGGACCCTGGGCATATATACCCCTCCGTACAGGAGGAAGAAGTTTTACCCCCAGCAAAGGCGCTGCGCTTATCAACCTCAGAGTGTACACTACCAACGGAGCTATGACCAGGGACCACCAGCAGCAACAGTATAGGGCCCCCAGATGACGCCCCCACCAGGGTTGCGCACCCTCGGGGCAAGCCCTGAGACAGCAAGTTTGATGGGTATGTCGAGGACTGAAATATCAACACCATCCTTCAATGCCAATCCCAGCACATGTTCCATCATCGGCTCAAACAGTTCTACTCTCAATGGCAAAACATCACCACAGACAAATGGGTTCTGGAGATTATAGCCACGGGATACACGATCCCCTTCCAATCACTACATCCACCGAAACCACCCACCCAGCCCTTCTTCAAGGACCCCTCCCACAAGGCAAGGTTAAAACAGGAGGTAGACCATCTCATGTTCATAGGGGCGGTGGAGAGAGTCCCGGAACAATTCCAAGGGAAAGGGTTCTACTCACGGTAGTTCCTAACAGAGAAGAAGACGGAAGGCTGGAGGCCAGTCCTGGACCTACGGGCCCTCAACTGGCATCTGCGCAAACAGCATTTCAGGATGATTACAGTTGCCTCCATACTTACAGCATTGGACGATGGAGACTGGTTTGCAGCCCTCAACTTGCAGGATGCATATTTTCGTATAACTGTTCACCCGGCACACAGACGTTTCCTCCGCTTCACAGTAGGCAGGGAGCACTTCCAATACGGAGTTCTTCCGTTCGGTCTCTCTTCAGCACCCAGAGTGTTCACCAAAACACTGGCGGTAGTATCAGCTTACCTACACAGACAGGGTGTGTTCATTTTTCCATACTTGGACGACTGCCTACTGAAAGGGGCCTCAAAGGCAGAGGTCCTACGCATGATACACCTCACTACAAACACATTCGCCTCGTTGGGCCTAGTTATCAACCTCTCGAAATCAAAGACCAAGCCTACGCAGAATATAGAGTTCATAGGGGCACGCATAGACTCTACTACATCAAGAGTATACCTGCCCGAGGCCTGTTTCCGCACCCATCAAATCCCTGATACAAGTGATGACATACAGCCCCACAGTGCCAATCCTAACATGTCTGCAACTGTTGGGGCACATGGCGACCACCATGTTCGTGGTACAGAATGCCAGGCTGCATATGCGGGGCCTGCAGCATTGGCTGGCGAGCATGTACAAACCAATAGTCCATACCATCCACAGGGCAGTATTGTCCACAGCAGAGGTGCACAGGTCACTGGCATGGTGGGCAGATCCCAAGAACTTACTAGTAGGGGTGCCCTTCCACCAACCACAAATCGCGATTTTTCTTACAACAGACGCATCCCACGTAGGAATAGGAGCGCACGTCAGCAACAAAGTAACTCGGGGGCTGTGGTCCCCCGCGGAAAAGGCATTGCACATAAACATACTAGAACTCAGAACAGTGTTCAACACATGCAGACGCTTTTGGAAATACCTGCACGGCAAAGTAGTCGGGATAAATACTGACAACACCACCACCATGTTTTATATCAACCGGCAAGGAGGGGCCAGATTCTGTGTGCTAAGCACAGAGGCAGTCAGGTTGTGGAACTGGTGCATTGTCAACAAAATAACGCTGAAAGCCTCATACCCGCCCAGTGTCCACAATGTGAAGGCGGACCAGCTAAGCAGGCGATTTGCGCTCACGCACGAGTGGCAGATCTGTGCTGATCTGCTCTGATGAGTTTTTCACAAATGGGGGGTTCCCCAAATCTATCTGTTTGCCACTTACAACAACAAACAATGCCCTCAGTACTGCTCCAGAGCGGGGATAGGACAGGGATCCTTGGGGGACGCATTCACGGTGCCATGGAAGGGCCCTCTGCTCTATGCGTTCCCTCCCACGTCACTCATTCACAAGGTTCTAGAGAGAGCCAAAAGAGAGAGAGCACGCATAATACTGATAGTCCCAACCTGGGACCGACAGCAATGGTTTCCTCTACTTCTGCGCATGTCATGCCGCCCGCCACTCCCCCTACCGGTAGTGCTGGACCTTCTCACACAGGTTCAGGAGTCCATAGTGCACCCACACCCTCAAAGACTCTGCCTACAGGCGTGGCTAATCCATGGCTCAGCGCCTTAGAGAGCACATGTTCGGAGGGAGTGAAACACGTTTTGGAGTCCAGTTGAAGGACTCCCACCAGAAGGACTTATGCGCAGAAGTGGAAACGATTCATCTCCTGGTGCTCTTCCAAGCAGTTGGCTCCTCAGGGCGTCCCTATAACTGAAATTCTAGAATACCTGCTGGAGCTAAAACAAGATGGACTCTCCCTATCCTTTCTAAAGGTCCATCTTGCAGCTATATCAGCATTTCAACATAAAGAGGAAGGGCCAACCATATTCGCCCATCCCATGGTCACACGGTTCCTAAAGGGGATGGTAAACCTGTACCCCCCTCGGAAACCGCTATCACTGCCATGGAGTTTGGACTTGGTCTTCCACACCCTGTCGGGACCACCCTTTGAACCATTGGCCACAGTACCCCTCCGGCTACTTACCCTGAAAACAACCTTCCTTCTCGCTATCACATCAGCCCGCAGGGTGAGCGAACTCATGGCAATAATGGCAACGCCACCCTGCACACTATTCTCAAAAGAAGCGGTGATCTTACGATTACACCCAGCTTTCCTTCCAAAGGTTTCCTCAGAGTTCCACATTAACGAACCAATAGTATTACCCTCATTTTATCCTAAGCCTCACAACTCTACCAAAGAGGCATGGCTGCACCTGCTAGACGTAAGGAGGGCGTTGGCCTTTTACATAGACAGAACTAAGCCCTTCCAGAAAATGGGACAGAATCCTGGTGTGTCTTGCACCCAGGTCAAAAGGGGAAGGCCTATCCTCACAAAGAATTTCAAATCACATCGTATCCTGCATAAGACTGTGTTATGAGCTGAGTAAGATCCCTCTGCTAGTTCCATCCAGGGCTCACTCCACCAGAGCGATGGCAACGTTGACGGCCTTCTTCAAAGGCATCGCGTTAAAAGACATCGGCAGAGTGGCGACTTGGTCATCTTATGACACCTTTGCCAAGCATTATGCCATGCACCGGGTGTTCAATGAGGATACACGCCTATCAACAGCAGTCCTATCAAGGGCAAGCCGCACATAAGTGGACACCCACCTCCCTAACTGGGGTCACTGCTGGGTAGTCACCTACTGTGGAGCACCCACGGGGACCACTCGAAGAAGAGAAGTTACTCACCTGTGTAGTAACGATGGTTCTTCAAGATGTGTCCCTGTGGGTGCTCCACTACCCGCCTGTCCTCCCCACTTCAGAGCTCTGTTTTCATGTTTTTCAGAAGCATCCGGGGCGGTTGGTCAAGGAACTGGCAGGGACCGGATCGCGCATGTGACCGAAGGCGCGCGAAGGACTGGCATGCATGAGCGCATGTGCGACCCCACGGAGACTGCTAAAAATTTCCAATCTGCGGCGCCGGGACAAGCCAGACACCTACTGTGGAACACCCACGGGGACGCATCTCGAAGAACTATCTTTTTATTTGGTAACTTCTCTTTTTATTTGGTAAAGGTTCCACAAGAACTAAGGTCTGGACTAAGTTTCATTCGAATGCTTACTGAGAGAGATCTTTTCAAAAGCCAAGTTTTTAAACAGGAGCATTTTGCTTGTAGAGCTGAATGAACTATGTGATGTATTGTCATACAAATTAGTGCTGTTTGCGCTGTATTTGAAAACAGAAGAGTCTGCAAGCTTCTAATCCTCACATGAAAATGTTAAATCTTTATCATCTGGGTCTATTACAGTTACATTATTTTGAAATTTTTAAAGATGTTGTTGCTTTTCTTTACAAGTGTTTTTTAATCAACACTGTATTTAGGGAAAATAACACTTGTTCTCTTCAGGGATGCAAAGAAGAAACTGAGACTGGCTCTTTGTTCAGCAGATTCTGTTGCCTTTCCAATGTTGACCCATTCAACAAGAAATGGTCTACCAGATCACACTGACCCTGAAGGTAAATCCTCTGCCATTACAGATACACGCATCTCTATTATAAATTGCTTTTCCTACTCCTACCCTCATCTTCATATTTTCTTCCATGCTTCCCCCCCACCACATGGGACAACCTGCCAAATCCCAGTTTCCTGTGTTCTGTAATAAGGTACTTTGGCAAAGTTGTGCTGTAATATAGTGAGGCAGAACCTGAGGTTTTCTAGTCTTCTCCCTGGAAATAGTCCCCTATTAAAATGTTATAAATTGGAGCTGCAGAGAAACTGGAGGAAATTTTGAGAAGGATGCCTTAGACGAGTTAGTATCTCTTCAGATTAACTCCTCTTATTGCTTAAGAAAAGTGTGCATTCGTGTACATTCGCATGTATGCAGTACGTGCATGTGTAGCTCTAAGTTTTACTTGCTTTTTTTTCCTTTACTTATCCCTTATCTAGTGTATATAAAGGCCTTTCTTAAACAACTGTGTCAAGTGTGTATCAAAATAACACAACTCTTGTTGGATATATCATAACATACATCAGCGAAGTGATTTGAAAGTAGTATATGCACCAGCTTTTCCATGGGGCTCTTTGAGATCAAAACACACATTCATTTTTTTTCTGTCTGTGGGGAAGACACTGTAGGCAGTGTACTAATTCTGTCATGTTTTTGGTCAGACAACGAAATTGTGTGCTTCTTGAAAGTTCAGTTAGCCGAAGCTATTAACCTACAAGATAAGAACTTGATGGCCCAACTGCAGGAGACAATGCGCTGTGTAAGCCGTTTTGATAATAGGACATGTCGAAAGCTACTGGCTTCCATTGCAGAGGATTATAGGTAATTTGTGTTATATCTCATTATTAAGCTGTTTCCAAGAGGAGGTTTTTATCCGCTAGCAGGATGGACATGTTCAACTTGACTTACGTTGTTGTTTTTTTGTTTAGGTGGGTTTTTACATCTGCGCTTTCCCACCAAATGCTGAAATTCTCTGTGCCTTCTAAGAATGAACCATAAAAGGCTTGAATCTGAAATCAGCCCAACCAGTAGCAAACTCTAGGAAGAGACTGTTGTTAGGCCAGCCTGATGGTGCATGATGCTCAGCACTGGCACATAGGAGATCTTATTTAGATTCTGCTTATTTGTTGGAGGGGAAGGGCTGTGGCAGCAGTGAACTGACCTTGGAATTTGGGAAGCTGTCTTACTCCGGAAGCTGAGAACAACAATAAGTCCTGTGGCACCTTATAGACTAACATATGTTTTGGAGCATAAGCTTTTGTGGGCAAGGACCCACCTCATCAGATGCACGAGTGGGGAGGGGTTTCAGAGGCGTGTAGGCTGCGAAGTTGAGGCACTAAACAGAAGGCTGTACATCAGCTTGAATTCAAGATTTGCTATTCAACTCAAGTTTTGTAGAAGACTCCTCTCCTGCCATTTTATAACCAGGTCTAGGTAGCTAGGGTCCTACTTTTCTTTTTATTGTAGAATCATTAATGAGAGAACCATTTTTAATTTTAGGAAGAGGGCTCCATATATTGCTTACTTAACTCGATGTCGCCAAGGCCTACAGACCACACAAGCCCATCTGGAAAGGCTCCTGCAGAGGGTTCTACGTGATAAGGAAGTGGCCAACAGATATTTCACTACAGTGTGTGTGAGGTTACTTCTGGAAAGCAAAGAAAAAAAGATAAGAGAATTTATTCAAGGTAATTAAGAGTGTGGATCGTCTCTACCTTTTTATGTTCAGTGTTTAAAAATAGACTACACCTCAAGTTAGACTCTTAGAATAGATTTGTTCCTAACTGGTTTTAAATAGCTATTCACACAGAATCTGAGAAGAGAAACATTGTTTATGTCTTCTGTGCATGGTCACTGGTTTGGGCTTTGGTGTGCTGCAGCTTAATAAGTAAATGCAACCCCCACCCCATCAAACACAAATAAGTGAAGTTACTCAGTTAAAATGAGAGTGGAGAAGTACACTAACTGTTGAACTTTGATCTGCAGTAAAATGAACATGTCCCTGTGTAACCCAGGAAGAACATTTTCACTGGGCAGAATGGAGAAGCTGGATCTTCAGAGAGTCTCTGAGATGCTAGGCTGGAGATAAGAATTAGCAAATGTGGTTACAGGGAGGAGGGAGTGATAGCAGTGCTCCCAGGGTGGGAGGAAGCAGGAGGGAGAGCCAGTGGTCCTGCTACATTGCATTACCTGGGATCATTGTGTGCCCTATGTAGTAAACCCTCGATTTAATGCACTAATAGAGGGGAGGGTGTCCATTAATTCCTAATCTGCAGCATGTCAGCGCATGCTGTCTGCTTGTGCATGTGCCCGTGCCCGGCCCGGCCAGGTGGGTGGAGTGCATGGTGGCTCCTCTGGCCCTGGCAGCCACAGTGGCAGCTTCTGCAGCCCCAGCTGCTCTTTCTAGCCGCAACAGCAGCAGTGGCTCTGCCTTCAGCGCCTTGAGTGAGTCACTAGCATGTGTTTGGTGTTGGGGCGCCTGGTGGACAGTATCCATTATTTCCGAAGTCTGTTGAATTGTGGGTTTACTGTTTGTTGCAAACGTTTTGGTACAGTAATATGTCTGTAGCAACAATGCACGTTTAATCAAATACAAGACTGGAAGATGGTACACATGGGCTTTCCTAATCTCTTTTCTTCCTCGCGATAATGTTTGGCAGCTGTAATGATGTTGGTCATTATTGATGAACTTCATAGTAATTAGACAAGAACTTTCCTTCTTTGTGGTGCCCGGTGAGGGAGGTAGAAGAGTATCTGTTTGGGAGGAAGGGGTAAGTCATGAGAACTGAATAATTCACTTAGAGCTCCAGATGAAGTGAGCAGTGCAGTGCCAAGCAGAGTGCTTGGACTGTACTGTCTGGAAAATGTATTCTCTACTTTTTTTTCTGATTTCTTCACTGGAATGACCCTGTTCTTCCCATACCCCTCCACCAATGGCCCACTCAGCCGCAAAGCTACAAACACTGACCAGCACTGACCAGTTTCTGGCTCTGCTTTCTTGATGGGCCGTGCAAAACTGCTTTAATTCACCTTTTTAATTGAGTTTCCTCCTTTCACTTTGTGTGCAGATTTTCAGAAGCTCACTGCAGCAGATGATAAAACAGCCCAAGTGGAAGACTTCCTTCAGTTTCTGTATGGGGCCATGGCCCAGGATGTCATCTGGCAGAACGCCAGTGAGGAGCAGCTCCAGGATGCACAGCTAGCCATAGAACGCAGTGTGATGAATCGCATTTTCAAACTTGCATTCTATCCTAATCAGGATGGGGACATTTTGCGCGACCAGTAAGTGAAAAGTACTAGAGGTACCTGATTTAGCTCAGTGTATAGAGAGAGATACTGATTTTTTTTTCCTCTGCCTCCCCCCACCAAAACAAACTGGAGTGCCTTGGCAGAAAAGTCAGCCTTACCATACAATCCCATTGCTTTGCCTTAATTGTTTACATAAATAGGTTTTCTGTATACAAGAAACTACTCCAAGTTTTTTCTTTAAAACCCTGCACAAAAGTCTACAGTTGTAGCAAGCTACAGAGGAAAATGGTCATAGCTTTGTGATGTAGGTACTAGATCACAACTCCTGTAATTTTGTATTCCTCAGCAGATAATTAAAACTTTCTTCAGGGCACACACCCTCCATTTACAGTTTTAATGCAGGTGGCCATGTGCAGCCTGGGTCTTTCGCTTTCCCTAAAGCACAGGTTTTTTGATGGCTACAGCCAGTAAAGTGTTGGATTTGGTGCACCATAAGGCAAGTCCTTCAGTTAGTGAAGTGGATGCAGGCTAACCAGGTGAACATGGTCACTATTTCTACATGGCATTCCTGTTGCTGCCTCTTGTGTCTGTAAGGTATCGTTCAGATAAATTGAATTTATAAACTTGTGTTTAGTGTGTGTGAAAGCCAAAAGGGGGTTTTGCTGCTTCTATGCAAACGGTCTTTGGTCTCTTGAGATGTCTGGCTCTTTTTTTCACTTCACTTTTTGTTCCTCCTTTTTCAGGGTCCTTCATGAGCATATCCAAAGATTGTCTAAAGTAGTGACAGCAAACCACCGAGCACTTCAAATACCAGAGGTAACAACCACTTCTTCCCTCTGATGTTGTGGTTTTAAGTTAGAGGAAATAAAAATAATAGCACTTCTCTTCCCAAACAAGGTGATGGAGCTGTACAGTTTGTTCTTTGTCATTAGGTGATGCTGCTGTTATACTCCCATGGAGGAAACGCTAGTTTGAAGATGTATTTACCATTTGTCACTTGTGCAGTGACTAATAGTAAACTAATACTGAGAGTCTTTCATTTATAAGAAAGCCACTAAAAAATCCAACCCACCTGAACTGAGAAGGAGTAATCCTGTAAAAATATTTTTAATTGGTTCAAAATTAATGAATGTCATAGTTTTGGTTTATATTCACCAGGTAAGCTAAAATCTCTCAGTATTACCTAGGTTGGAAAGCACCTCAAGTAGTCTATATCCCTGCATCAAGGCAGGGATAATTCTGTTATCCCCAAGCAATCCCAGAGACTCGGAGCTGGCCTTGATATATATAAACTCACTCACTCGAAGATCATTTGGTGACTTCCCATGGCTGCTGATTTTTGCCTTCCTTCCTAGTAAGGGTCCAGGATTTTCCCCATGTGGATCTCATTCAGAATCCTAGAATGTCTGAGTCAATGTAAAGAAGTGGAGATGGGCAAGAGCTATTTTTGTTTAGATTATCACCCGCTTCAATCAACACTGGGATTTGTAGTTTACTACCATCTGATTTTTTTTCAGTTCTTAGTGTGGTGGACCTCCAGTCACTCACTCTGGGTCCCACGCTTCCTGGTGGCCTTTTAGCTTGCATCAGAGGCTCATGGTGACCCTCATACTGCCTCTCTTCTTTCCAGAGGCGAGGGACTCCACTTACTGAGCCATTCTCATCACAGGCAAATCTTTAGCCCGGAGCAAAACCTTTCTAGCAGTTCTTGCTCTCCGTTATTGCTGCCAGCGGCAGCTGTCGTGTGTCCTGTCTCGCCCCCGCCCCACCCCCGGTCATGGAGGGGGTGGTGGGAATCCAGGATCTGGGCTCCCAGCCCAGGGATGCTGGAGAGATGCAGCTGATGGGGCTTCTCCTTTGTGCCAGTTGCATCAGCCTTTTCACTGGGCCACTTCTCCACCCACTCCTCACATTGCTTTCACTCAGGTACCTGGTTTGGTTTTCCCCTTTCTCCAAACCTCCACTCTCTCAGCACCTCCTCCGCTCCTGGCTCCACTCTTCTTCTTCTTCTCCCTTCCCTTCCCCCCCCCCCCCCCCACTCCCCAATTACCCAGTGGTGCAGGGACATTTTTAAGGTGAGTCTAACTGGCAGTAGGTGGCCTGCTTCTAATTAGCCTGTTTCTACAAGACAGCTCTTAATGAGACTCAGGTGCCTTCTCTGCAAGAACGAGAACCTGCTCACCCAGCTTTGACTTTAAGAATTATACCTGTGTGACAGCACAGAATTTTATCTCTTAGCCTTAGCATAATATTTTTTAAATTGATAATATTTCACCCCTTATAGAGGATGATTCTTTCTCAGATTACTTTACAACAGTAAATCCTCACAACATCCCCATGCAAGAGGAAGGAAGTTATCCCTATGAATCGGTAGGGAGAGAGAAACAAAATAAAATTAAGTGAATAGTCAAGTGTCGCAAGAGAAGTCAGTATCAGAGGCTGGTCTAGAACTCATGAATTTCTCTTCCAGATCTTTTCTTGGTCCACACCTCTGAAAAGGTGAGAGTGAGTCAGTCATTTATACGGACGTTAGACCCTTATGTCTCCGTCTTCTGAAACACTGCATTGGAGAAAGTCAATAAAAGAACTAGCTGATGGTGTGTTAAACAGATGATTAGTGTTACTTTCAGTGTTGCTTAAACACAGAAAATGAGGAAGGTAACCAGTTTTTCCCTTGCCTTCTCAATCCCCAGTGTGCTGCACCCACCTTTAAGTCTACACTATTAGAATACACTGCAGAAAAGCCTTAATCACTTGGACTGACTAGAACTGAAAACATTTTTCTTCTCTTAAGGTATATCTCCGGGAAGCACCATGGCCATCTGCACAGTCTGAAATCCGCACAATTAGTGCTTACAAAACCCCACGAGACAAAGTGCAGTGCATTCTACGAATGTGTTCAACCATCATGAACTTGCTGAGTTTGGCCAATGAAGATTCGGTCCCAGGGGCAGATGATTTCGTTCCTGTTTTGGTGTTTGTTCTGATAAAGGTGAGTCCTCTAGAATAGAACATAGATATTCTCTCTGTGCACCTCTGGAAGTCCCTGGCCACTGGAGGGAACTTTGAAGCTCTTGGGACTCTCTTGAAGAGAATAAGTGTCCACGTTAATCTATCAGTTAACATACCCCTTTAGCAAAGCCAGTTGTGGCATATGTGCTGTGGCCGCACTTGGCCAAAGCTTTGAAATGGCCGTGCTAATGGCCAAATTGAAGAATACTAATGAGGTGCTGAAGTGACTATTCAGCACCTCATTAGCATGCTGCCAGCCATGGCACTTCAAAAATACTGCTTTCGAACGTGTGCAGCTCAGCTACATGGGGGTCCTTTTCAAAAGGACCCCGCGCATTTTGAAATCCCGATTCCTGTCAGCTGATAGGAATATACTAACTGTATTAAGAATAAGGGGGGTTTCGAAATGTGCAGGGTCCTTTCGAAAAGGGCCCCCATGTAGCCGAGCTGCATGCGTTCAAAGGCGGCACTTCCGAAACGCTGTGGCTGACAGCATGCTAATGAGTTGCTGAATATTCATTCTTCATCGAGTGTCCCTGTGGGTGCTCCACAATAGGTGTCGGGCTCGCCCGGCGCCGCAGATCGGAATTCTTCCAGCAGTTTCTCCTGGATCGTGCATGCGCCGGCGCGCGCTGCTCCCTTGCGCGTCCTCGCCAGTTCCTTCTCAACCGCCATCGGCTGCAGACGGAATCGCTCAGGCTATGGCCAGAGTCAGATTAGACAGTGTTTCTACGTGTAAATTGTTTCTTTTTTTCAAAAAAAGAAGAGAGAGGGGAGCAGAGAAGAAGAGTGGACGTGAAGGCCAGTAGGCCGCCCGCTGCCCTGCAGGCCAGGGTCCACAATTCGGGTAAACAGGCACGGAGAAGGTGCTAAGTACCCTATTAACAGTAAAAGACTCACCGAGATGGCTTCTTCAGGCTTTAAAGAGTGAGAGTCCTGCCGTGAAACTATGCCGGCCTCCGATGGGCATAGTGAATGCATCCGATGCCTGGGGGAATCACACGTTACCCACAAGTGTTCCCACTGTGCTAAGCTCACAGCCAGGGCAAGAAAAGACAGAGAAATGCATCTTAAAATGCTCTTGTTTGATAAGGCCCTCCAGCCAGACGCGCTGGAGAGGCAATCAGAAGGGCCCTCTGGGTTCCACAAAAGGAAGGCAGCTTCTCTGACCCCCTCGGTGCAAAAACGGAGGAAGCTCTCCCCAGCTCGATCCCTGCCGGCGGTCTCAGCGAGCGGGACGGGCGGAGCACACAGCCCCTAGCCACATATTCAGGCAAGCAGCACCGTGGCAGCGCACGTGGCAGAGGCTGAGCCTCCAATTACAAAATAGCCGGCATGCGCAGCGCCTAGAGTGGCGGCCAGGCCAGCGCAGGAACCGGGGGCACCGCCACAGGCGGCACCGACCCCCGCGGCACCAACGGCGCAGGGCCAGCAGGCACGGAGCCCGCAGGCACCGGAGGAGGTTATTCGCGCGAGGCCGAGATCCCCGGCGCAGCAGGGGGCGGTGCCAGCCCCGCAGGGGAGGGGAAAGGCAAGAACAAAAACCCGGCACCGCAGCCCTTCTCTGGACCGGGCTGCGCTGCTGCTAACAACAAGCTCTCCCCCTGTGCTACACACGCCGCCCAGAAGGCCTGGGTCTCCACCGGCCTATCCAGAACCACCTTCTCCGTTCCTCCAACCAATGTCACCATGGCTGGGGCCACCTTCGCCCTTTCTGGGATTGGATCCGCTGGAGTACTATCACAAACCAGTGTCACCGCTATCTGTGTCATTGCGGAGGTCTCGCTCTCCCAGACATTGGAGGTACAAACCCCGAGAGTGGTCCAGGTCTCCGTCCCTGGACCCGTGCCCGTGCTGCCATGGTCGTTCCTATCATGCTGGACACAGACACCCCAGGCCTACACCCAGGGGCAGGTCCCCCACGGCCAGCCAATACCCCTGTGGATGCTCCCGGGTGGGGTTGGAAACTCGGTTATCTCAAGGGGAGTTAATTTTAGAACCCCGAGACTTTCCTTTGCAGTCCTCCAGTGAGCAGGTACACCATCGACCGCAGGAACCTGAGAGTTCGAGGGAGGTTTACCCTAGTGGTTCCTCCTCATCCTCCCCAGATGAAGCCATGGCCCCTGGGGATGTTGCTCCCCCGGATGACCTTAAACAGTTTCAGGAGCTGTTTAAAAGGGTGGCTTTCACGCAAGGCATTCAAACGGCAGAAGTGCAGGAGAAACATCACAAACTCCTGTGAGACCCCCGGCTTCATCCAAAATTGCTATCCCGCTGGACGAAGCCATTATGGAGTCAGCCACTACCATATGGCAGACTCCGGCCTCTGTTCTGCCTATGAATAAAAGAGCGGACAAGAAGTACTTTGTCCCGGCAAAGGGCATGGAGTTCCTCTTCAGTCACCCACAACCAAATTCTTTGGTGGTCGAATCGTCCCAGCGGAGGTCAAAGACTTCTCAGTACAAATCGGGGGGATCGGACAAAGATGCCAAGAAGCTACAGCTGTTTGGCAGGAAGGTATATTCCTCTTCCACCCTGCTATTGAGAATGGCAAATTATGCGGCACACCTAGCAAACTATAACTTCGATAATTACTCCAGGCTTACTTGTCTCATGGATTCACTTCTGGAGGATGAGAAGCCGGTGTTAAAGGCAATTGTGCAAGAGGGCTACGCCGCTTCGAGGACGGGAGTCCAGATCGCCCTGGATGTGGCAGTTATGGTGGCACGCTCAACGGCTACTGCAGTGGTCATGCGTAGAGAATCCTGGCTCCAGACATCGGGCATCCCGAGGGATCTACTGGTGAAGATCGTGGATCTTCCCTTTGACACGCAAAAGTTGTTGGCAGACTCAACCGACTCGGTCCTCCACTCCAGTAAGGACTCGAGAGCTACGCTTAGAACCCTGGGTATTTATACCCCTCCATATAGGAAGAAAAAATATTACCCTCAGCAAAGACGCTACCCGTACCAACCACAGCGTGTGCAGTATCAGCGGGGCTACGACCAAGGGTGACATCAACAGCAGCAACAGTACAGAACTCCCAGGCGACGTTCCCAACAAAGCCGTACACCCTCGGGACAGGCCCAAAGGCAACAAGTTTGACGGGCATGTCGAGGGCTGCACTATCACTACCATCGCGCAATGCCACTCTCATCTCATGTTCCATCATCGCCTCAGACCGTTTCACTCCCAATGGCAAAAGATCACTGCAGACAAATGGGTGCTGGAGATCATAGCCACGGGTTACGTGATCCCCTTCCAGTCACTCCCACCGACGAAGCCTCCCTCCAGGCCCCAGCTCCGGGACGCTGCCCACGAGGCGAGGCTCAAACAGGAGGTGGACCACCTTACGTTCATAGGGGCAGTGGAAAGAGTGCTGGAACAATTCCAGGGGAAAGGGTTTTATTCACGCTACTTCCTCACAGAGAAGAAAACAGGAGGCTGGAGGCCCATCTTAGATCTTCGGGGCCTCAGCCGCTACTTGCGCAAACAATGGTTTTGGATGATTACAGTCGCCTCCATACTCATGGCACTGGATGATGGAGATTGGTTTGCAGCCCTCGACTTTCATATAACGATCCACCCGGCACACAGGTGCTTCATCCGCTTCATGGTTGGCAAGGAACACTAGCAGTACAGGGTTCTTCCGTTCGGCCTCTCCTTGGCCCCCAGAGTCTTTACCAAAACCTTGGCAGTGGTGTCAGCCTACCTGCACAGACAGGGGGTATTCATATTTCCATACCTGGACGACTGCCTACTGAAAGGAGCCTCGAAGACAGAGGTCCTACGCATAATACGTGTCACAGTGGACACGTTTTCTTCGCTGGGCCTAGTCCATAAACCTCGCGAAGTCAAAGACCGACCCCACACAGGACATAGAGTTCATAGGGGCACGCATAAACTCTATCACAGCAAGGGTGTATCTGCCCGACGCCCACTTTCGCGCCATCAGTACGCTGGTGCAAATCATTACATACAGCCCCACGGTGCCGGTCTTAACGTGCTTACAGCTGCTGGGCCATATGGCGGCAGCAACATTTGTGGTACAGAATGCCAGATTGCATATGCAAAGCCTACAGCATTGGCTGGCAAGCGTCTACAAATCGGCATCCCACACCGTTCACAGGGTAGTGTCGCCCACAACAGAGGTGGGCAGATCCCTGGCGTGGTGGGTATACCCCAAGAACTTGCTAGCAGGGGTGCCCTTTTACCAACCACAAATTTTTATTTTTCTTACTACCGACGCCTCCCACATAGGATGGGGAGCGCACATCGGCGACAAGGTGACGCAAGGGCTATGGTCCCCTGCGGAACAGTCACTGCACATAAACATACTAGAGCTCAGAGCAGTGTTCAACACCTGCAAGTATTTCCGAGACCACATATGTGGCAAAGTAGTTGGGATCAATACAGACAATACCTCCACTATGTTTTACATAAATCGACAAGGAGAAGCCCGATCCCGTGCCCTATGTGCGAAAGCAGTCCGACTGTGGAACTGGTGCATCGCCGACAACATTACGTTGAAAGCCTCGTACTTGCCAGGTGCTCACAACGTGAAAGCTGAGCAGGCGCTTCACACTCACACACGAATTGCAGATCCGCGCCGATCTGCTACGACCGATCTTTCATACATGGGGGGTTTCCCCAGATCAGTCTGTTTGCCACACAGCACAACAAGAAGTGTCCCCAGTACTGCTCCAGGGCAGGAGTGGGGCGGGGGTCCCTGGGGGACGCATTCATGATTCCATGGAAGGGCCCCCTACTTTACGCGTTCCCCCCCCCACAGCGCTTATCCACAAGGTCTTGCAGAAAGCCAGAAGGGGGAGAGCTCGCATGATACTAGTAGTCCCAACGTGGGATCGGCAGCAATGGTTTCCCTTGCGTCTGCGCATGTCGGACCGCCCACTGGTCCTCCTACCGGTGGTGCCAGACATACTCACGCAGGCCCAGGGGTCCATAGTGCACCCGAACCCTCAGAGCCTGCTCCTATAAGCATTGCTAATCCATGGCTCAGCTCCTTAGAAAGTACATGCACAGAGGGAGTACAACAAGTCCTGGAAAGTAGCCAAAGGACCTCCACCAGGAAGACTTATAAGCAGAAATGGACTCGATTCACAGCCTGGTGTTCCGCCAAACAGTTAGCTCCCCTTGCTGTTCCTATACCAGTAATACTTGAATACTTATTGGACCTCAAGAGGGACGGACTTTCATTATCCTCGCTAAAAGTCCACCTCGCCGCTATATCAGCCTTTCGGCATGCAGAGGAGAGGCCCACGGTATTTGCCCATCCTATTGTTACCAGGTTCTTGAAGGGGTTGGTAAACCTGTACCCCCCTTGGAAACCGCTTCCGCCATCGTGGAACCTGGACCTTCCACGGTGCTCAGCATGCTCACGGGTCCACCTTTTGAACCATTAGCCACGGTTCCCCTACATCTCCTTACGATAAAAACAACCTTCCTCCTTGCAATTACGTAAGCTCGCAGGGTCAGTGAGCTTGCAGCAGTTATGGCAACGCCGCCTTGCACAGTATTCTCAAAGGAGGCGGTAACCTTACGGCTGCACCCAGCCTTTGTTCCAAAAGTTTCATCAGAATTCCATCTTAACGAGCCAATAGTTTTACCCTCGTTTTACCTGAAGCCTCACAGCTCCAGCAAGGAGGCACGCCTGCATCTCCTGGATGTGAGAAGGGCGTTGGCCTTCTACATAGACAGAACTAAGTCCTTCCGGAAAACGGACAGGCTTCTAGTCTCTCTCGCTCCCAGGTCAAAAGGAGAATGTCTGTCTCTCTTCACAGAGAATCTCAAAGCACATTGTATCCCGTATAAAAATGTGCTATGAACTTCGAAAGACTCCTTTGCTGGCTCCACCCGGGGCTCACTCCACCAGGGTGGTGGCGGCGTCAACAGCCTTCTTTAAGGGCATTGCGTTGAAGGACATCTGTAGAGCGGCGACCTGGTCATCCTGTGACACCTTTGCCAAGCATTATGCCCTACATCGGGTATTCCAAGAGGATACCTGCCTCTCAACAGCAGTCCTTTCGGGAGCAAGCTGCACATAAACTGATTACCCACGTCCTTTCTTGGGTTACTGCTGGGTAGTCACCTATTGTGGAGCACCCACGGGGACACTTGATGAAGAAAGAGAAGTTACTCACCATGGTAACAATGGTTCTTCAAGGTGTGTCCCTGTTGGTGCTCTACCACCCGCCCATCCTCTCCGCTTCGGATCTCTGTCTAGTGTTTTTCAGGAGCATCCAAGGTGGTTGGTCAAGGAACTGGCGGGGGCCGGGGAAGCGCAAGGGAGCGGCGCGTGCCGGCGCTTGTGCGATCCAGGAGAAACTGCTGGAAGAATTCCGATCTGCGGCGCCGGGCGAGCCCAACACACATTGTGGAGCACCCACGGGGACACACCTCGAAGAACCATCGTTACCACGGTGAGTAACTTCTCTTTTCAGTGCCTCATTAGTATGGCCATTTCGAAGTTTTGGCCAAGTGTGGCCACAGTCATGGTGTTCAAAGTGCAGTTGCTGAATGTGGAATGGAGGCTGCATTTGTCCCCACAAGCATTACCCTACCAGCCTGTAACATGAATTACAAGGCTGGGGATGCCGTACGCATACATTTCTGTTTCTGTTCTATTCCACTTGTAACACTTATCTTCAAAACTTCCATCTCAAACTTGATTGTGGCATGTACCTTTTCTTCTTCACCTCCAGGCAAATCCACCCTGTTTGTTGTCCACGGTTCAGTACATTAGTAGCTTCTATGCTAACTGTTTAACTGGAGAAGAATCTTATTGGTGGATGCAATTCACAGCAGCAGTTGAATTCATTAAAACCATTGATGATCGTAAGTGACCCAAAAGGGCACTCATATGGCTGGACAATTAGCAACAAAGAGCCTGTAAGGATGTATGTCTACTGCTTCAAAGGCTGAAGAAAGACTTTCCTTGTATAATATTGTACAGTGTGGAAGCATTTAAAAACAAAAACAAAAAACTTTACTAATCACATTTAATTAATTTAACAATTTTTCTTTCCTCTCTGGTTTGGTTGCATCCCACCCCCTACCCCACTCCACCCCCCAGTAGAGATTAGCATGGGGAAAAAGGGACCACATTTTTCAGGTATTGTGGATTCTCGAAATGGTTTAGGAAACTGTTTTCTGCCACTGCCCCTTTCAGTTAGACACTTTTTTTCTCTTAGACTTCTGTTCATGTAAGTTCATTCATTTTCTTTGTTTTCAACCAAAAAGAACATGGCAAGCACTTGTAAGAACCTTTCTAGCTTAATACACCTGTTTTAAGAAAACACCAGCTTCACTGAAAATTTGTAGCAGTTGACCTAGTTATAAATTTTATTTCACCTGGGGTAAAATTAAAACCTAAGGACAATGTAAATATATTATATAATATTTAATGAACTGCCATCGTCTTTGGACTCATTATCCTCTCAACCAGCAAGCAAGAAATTCCTATTTCCTACAGCAGGTTGTGACACAGTATATTGGATAGTGAGATGACTTCTTCAATAGGGTAAGTTTAAAGAAGGGAAAACCTAAATATTTATTAAAATTTTAATAAAGTTTACAGAACTTTCTGAAACTGGAATTTACAATTCACAGGGCTCACTAGAAAGTTTAAAATGTTTTTAGCTCTGGAATAGTTTGGATACATAGAGGAGAGGGACTGTAAGTTTCAATAGATAAGTTCTTATATAAAAAGGAATAGTACATACCGTATTGTAACTTTTTCTTCTGAACTACTGTGTATACTGTACAAACCCCAAACAGAATACCTTACAGAACCTTAAACTGTAATATATATTTTGATTATTCACATTAAATATACATGGCAGGGGTTTCAGTGAATATTTTTTTACTATGTGTTCTTTGTATTGTCTCTTCTAGCAGTGCAGGCTTTACTGTTCATATAAAATATTTTAAAATGGCACATTGTCTTTTATAAAACCCATCATGAAATCAGTTCAGGGAATCTTTGCAGATCTGTCTCATCCTTTTTCAAACTGACAAGAGAAGACCAGGTGGACATCCGGGATGACTGAAATAGTAGAGATCCTATGCATAGCCCACATCATTTTTTTTATGCCTGTGTGAGTGGTCACTGGCCTTTTTCACTGTACAGCTATCTAAAAAAGGCCTGTGATCAGTTTCTTTTGTAAAAGGCAAAGTGCCAGCATTACACCTAGCTCCCTCTTCTTCTTCCTCCAATGCATATCACTTTGCTGGCATTGAAGTGAGCCATGTTTGTAGGTTTTTGGGGGTAAAAAAGTTACACAATCCACATTTCTTCTTTAAGTAGAAGACAGTTCATATGTCTAAACACCTCCTCAAAAGTGGGTTGAATATGTTTTTTGTGTTCTTGAAAAGGTCAGCATAGCACATGTTTTAAAAAGGGAATCCCTAAAAATCTAAGTAACTAGTACTTCTGAGAGTCCCTAATTGAAATTAGAACAACCTTTGTACCATATTAAGTGCTTGAGATGTGGTTCTGTTACCAATCTAGGCATAGTTCAGTGAAAGACGCTTATGTTTTGAATGATTTGATAATGTATAATTCAATACATTATTTTTATCATGTTCAATAGATCACAGGGAATCAAGTGAGATAGTATTTAAGTTCTTTTGTTGTTTATAGTCTTTCTCCTCTATTATAGACTTGCAGGGTACAGCAATGCTTTCTAGTAGCAATGAAGTTGCTGTAGTCTGCCTTAATGTGATCTTGAGTCTGAGTGGCATTGTAATACTCTTGTTTAGCTATCATGCTTTTTGGTGCTAGTATATTGCATTTATAACCCTGACAAATAGCATTCAGCAGAAGCACAATACTGCCCTTTTAGAGTGCACCAGAATTACAGTTAAAAGCAATGTCAGTTTGCTATACCACAGTTCAGAACATGTTCTGGTGTGTTACATTATTACTGAGAATTTCCTGTGTTAATGTCAAAGGACTGATTATCCCCTTAATTCTTCAGTTTTGGTTTTAGTGACTGAGAATATTTGGTCTCTAAAACCTGTCATATTCTAAACTTTTTTTCTCACATTTAACATTCAGCACAAAGCTCTCCAAGGGGGAGCAAATAGAATAATCATTTATTATCATATATCTTACCTTGTTATTATGGACACAAGTTGATCAACTTGATCATTTTTTCAGAATTTATTCTCTTTACTAGAAGGGTTTTTTTCCTGATACACACATTCTTCACATTTGCATCACTGCTCCTTTTGTGTATGGAAAAAAGTACTGACAAAATTGAACAATTTTTTAAATAAAAATTATTTTAAAAATGGTAAATATTTGTATATGCCCCAATATAGGTAAGAATCTTCACAACAGGATGGTCCTTTTTGCTTCTTTAACCCGCTATAAAAGACTTTTATATAATGTAATAAGTGTAGTAAAAGAATGAGGCTTTCCAAAGAATTAGGAATTGTACTGTTGTGTGTCCTCTTTTTCCTAGTGTCCTGATTTTGTTTTAAAAAGTTAAATTATATGTGCAGGAAGATGACCTAAGTTTTCTGTTGTGCAATAGTAAGAAAATAAAGATGTTTGAAAGCACATTAAGGACCAAACAGTAAAAACTGTTTTGCCAAAAGGCTCCAGCCAGCCATGCGCACCCATTGCATTGTATCAGTACTCATAAATTTCATTTTTTTTAAGTGGCTGAAGTAATTCTAGCAGTGAACTGGAGGGGGAAAAAAGATTTGGGAGGTAGGGAGAGGAGGTTAACAGCAAGTCATAGGTGCAGACTCAAGGCCCAGTTACTGAAGTTCAGAGTGCTGTCTGCATGAGTTAGAACTACTCAATCATCTGATTTCGTATGGTTGGGCCAGATGTACTACAAACGCATTGTTTTCCTCTGCTGGATGAGGAGTAGGAGGGAAGAGGTTTGGTTCTTTCATCTGCAGGGGGATCCCCTTTTACTTCTAACCCCTATTGTTTCATTTTTAAAGCTTTTTCAAGTGAAATTGCAATATATGGGCTATTTTTGTACTTCCAAATACTGAACAGAACTGCCATAAATTGTAGGAAGAAGCCGCAAACTCAGTCGTCTTTACTTTAGGTGAGTTTATGGTGAGCACCAAGTGCTGGATCAGATTGCTTATTGGAAAATGTTGATGTGTTAAGCCAAATTCTAGCAGAGATTTGCAATTTCATTGCCATGTTAATAACGCTGAATAGTTTGTATGGGGGAAGCTAGTAGGCTAAGAAAGGGGAAGCAGTTGCACAATCCTGCTTCTCAGAGCTGCATGAAAGTGAAGCATTATTTGTCTGAAGTCTAGTAATTTATGTGGCCAAGCTCATTCATATATATAATATATATAAAGCAGCCTTAGGCTAGCTGTGTGTCAGGAGGCCTGGAGCAGCAGAAAAAAGAGTGTACTGTGGGAAGGGGGGAGATAATCTTTTTTTTTTTTTTTTTTTTTTTTTGTGTAACAACTGATTAGCTTGATTGAGCCTGTACTACTGGAGAATTAATCTCTGCTGAGTTACTATTGTGTGTTCTGTACCTTTTCATCGTGCTTCACCTCTATTTAAAAGCTTTGTACTGCCTCTCTCTGAACCTGGTAAAGCCTTTAAAAATTTAAATTAATGAGCTTGCACAATCTTGTATACAGGAAACCCATATTGTCTCTACTGTGATTATTAATGTATTATATCATTCTGTAAAAACTGATTAAAAAGGAGAGCAGTTTAATTGTGACTCAGTTTAATGTCTCTGCATTGTAACATTCATGTAATGTTCTGTATATTCAGCAATGGTACTGAAACCAGCATTGTAAGCTTATTTTACTGTGATATCTCCAATTTTGTTTCCACTAATTTTTGCACTTTATTTTCAATTTAGCACTCTTGTGTTACATCTGTGGACTCCTCCCATATATACATATGCACAGCTCAAAAGATGTGGTGCAGGAAGGAGCAGAAAGGAAACAAGAGCCCAGTTTCAGGGCACTGTTTACAGCAATGGTAGTTATCAAGTGGCCAGCTGGTGGCATGTGTGAGGACTTGTATTGTATTGTGGTGAGCAGATGCTGCATTATTGTACAGTCCTGAGTGGAGTAATGCATTACGAGTTTCTCAACGTCCACCATGACTACTGAAGCTAATTGGCTCTGTTGGCATCTGTGGGGGGCAAAAGATCAGCTGAGTTTTGCAGTGAAGTAATTTCTACTCCTGAGCAGGTAATGGTTTCAGTATGCTATGTCTGGACAGGACACTGCAGGAAGATCTCTGCTGCCTGCTGCCTGCGCTGTAGCGGGTCAGTGGGTGGAGCATTTTATTCACCATGCCCGTGAGCATAAATGGGTCCTGGGTACCACCCTGCTGTGTGAAAGGTGAATAGACACTGTCTTAAACAGGGTGTTTGGAGATTAACCCCATTGAACATGATCTGTCAGTTAAAGGATAGACTTGGCTAGGCTCTACCCTGCTCCATTTAATTTGGCTAGTAGAGTGAAATAATTTGCAACAGCCTAACTGTAGATTGTGTCCAGCGACAATCTTGCAGCTCTTAAGGAGTCTTGAGACCTAGCTGTGATTTGCAGTTTCATGTATCTATATGGTACTCCCTTGGGGGTGGGACGGGAGGAGAGCAGTTCAGTACCTTCCACTGACTTGTCCAGTCTGCTGCTTGAACAGCATCTCTCGTGCCCGGGTGCAGAGGGTTAGGGATATTTGTTTTTCTCACTCCATCTGTCCTCATTCCACTTTAGGAGCTGTTCAGAGCAGCCCTATGTAAAATTAAGCTGTCATATGCAATACCAGCACAGCTGCTTTCAATGTACACAGTCACATTATGGGGAGGAGAAATGGTCTGTTTCAGGCTGTTACCAAAAACATCCCTTTCCCGGCAACATAGGTTAACTCTGAGTGAAGTCCTTAGTGCAGTTGTGCTTCTGAAAAGACCATTCACCAGGTGATAGTTTTGTTCATATTTTGTCCACTTCAGTGGCCATAGTCAGAGGTATGGTTTCATAAAGCCTTTATTAACAAAAATTAAATTCACAACACCTCCATGTAGCTGTCAGAACAGAAATGAGCAGGGAGTACTTAGCACTGCACTTCTCCTACATTTTGCTTAGACGACTCTCCAGGCATGGACTGCTTTTGTCAGATAACGGGGGTTGAGGAAAGGAACAGAGAAGGGTGAAATGACTTGCCTATGGTCACTCAGTGGCTGTAACAACAGGACATGGATGCATTATGCGGCTGTTACCTATGCCGGGGGAGGCGTCTCTCATCAGTGCAGGGAATCCTAGGGGCAGTAACTAGGCCAGCGCTGCCTATGCTGAGGGGTGGGTGAGTGTAACTTTGTCTTCCAAGGGAGCGGATTTTTTCACACCCGAAAGCCTGCTGCATGGCTGGCAATTGCTAGATCAGGACAGGACAATGGAATTCAGCATTTTTCACTCCAGGCTGTCCCTTAGATCCACTGCCACTTCCTAGGACCATGGAAAGGGTTTACTGCCCATCTGTTGGTGCTAGTGTGCTCCTGGGGCTTGGGGCTGCTGGAGCATTCATCCCCACCTCCATGCCGCTCTTCTGTGGTCATGTGTCTGCAAGACCTTATGGGGACAGAAATCTCTACAGGCTGGAGTGAAGGACAAGCTGTGCTGGTTTCCTGGGGCAGGAGATCTTGCGAGGGGGAAGAGTGGCGACAGGTAAGAGAAATAGGATCTGACTCAGGTTTGCCCATGGGGGAGCTGAGGAGGAGGGGGGTGTTTCTGCTCATAGGTGGGCTCCTGGGCGAGAACTTGAATACCAGTTAGACTTGGCTGCGGGGGGGTAAGCTGGGAGGGCCAGGTGTGGCTGGAGCCCTGTGTCTGTCACTCCTGGGGGCAGTTCTAAAGCATTGTGTGACTCCCAGCTGCACCATTCCAGCCTGTTGGGGAAATGCTCTGCTGCTGGAGGTGGCTTTCTTCTGGAGAGGGATGTGGGTTCCCAGCCTCAGTGTGGTCAACCAGATGCAGGTCTTCCAGTGACACATGGACCACCTGCAAGTGAGGCAGCAGAGAGTTACAGCCCAGCCCCACCCACAGACAGGTCCTACTATGTGGTTCTGACACACACCAAAGGGAGTTCTTATTTCCCACCCCATCCCTATGTGGCTCTTAGGGACAGAGACAAGGTGGGGGAGGTGTAAGATCTTACTGGACCAGCTTCTCTGGGGCTGGGGGGAAAGCTTTGGAGCTAGAGTGAGCTCTTCAGGCAGATGAAGGTTGTCGCTAACATCCTGGCACTAACACAAGTGCACCAGCACCGCATTGGTCCAGGGGCGTGTGTGAATTGTGCTGAGTTTTATAGTAGGGTGGTGTTTGCACCTTTTCTGCCGCAGGCACTGAGGGTTTAAGTGGGCAGGAGGAGCAGTGAGGGAGAACACCACTGAATCACAAAGCGCCCTGCTTCTTCCAGGGAGTGTCTGCTGGGAGGTTGGTCTCTCACAGCCAGGCATCCAACTCCTCTAAAGGGGCTTTCTGCTCTGCAGCCTCAGGAGCCAGGCTCAGGTCTCCTGGAGCTGAGCTGCCAACAGCTCTTGCTGCAGTGTCCTCCGAGAGAAGGGGAAGCTGCAGAGTGGAGCCAGGATGCCCTGGATGGAGGGATGCTATGGACAGGGCAGCTGCTTTAATAGCTCAGCAGCTGGTGCATGGGGGAGGTGCAGGCCATGTGGCTCTTCACTTATGCCTGGGACACACAGTCCCCTCTCCTTGGAGAAGAGCAGAAAGTCCCATCCCACCCTGGAGCCAAACTGGGATTTTCCTATGGGCGGGGCCTGACCTCTGTCACTCAGACCTGGCCCCCACAAGCACCTGCCAGGCCTGGCCCATCCAGCCTGTTAAAACAGCAGAGCAGAGCAGAGCAGAGCACTGCCCAAACCTTATGGCCCACTTTAAGATCCCTGCTGCACAGATTCCCCGAAGTGGCAGAAGAGCTCTGAGCGGCTCCTGTGCTTCTGCATCACAGGCCGCGACTGCGACAAGGGGTTGTGCAGGCGGAGTGCTGTCCCTCCCGCTCTGATCTGGGAGCTGGGATTGAGTGAGACAGGCATGAGAGCCCCATTCCTTATTTTATCCACCAGCCCTGGTGTGCGAGCTGCCTGCTCCATGCTCAGCAAGGGGAGCTGGAGCTTAGCATGGTGGGCAGCCACGACCAGTGCGTGTGCTCCATGAGTGGCCCTATGACCAGTGGTGGGCCACCTGGGGTTCCACCAGTAGCCTGCAACACACACGAGAGCCCTGCACTTGCTGCTGCACCTGCACCTGCTCCCGCTCAGCACTTCCACCGCACTGCAAAGCTGCAGCCTGGTGCTCTGGCCCTGCTCCTGCTCCTCCCTCCCAGAGCCGGAACAGCTGACTTGCTGCCGTCCCACTCTGGGAGGGAGGGACAGGAGCAGGGATGCTGTGTGAATGGGGGACTTGTGGGACTCTGAAAGTGTGGAGAGGAGGGAGACAAGTGGGAAGTGTGGGGCTCCAGCTCCCTGTAGGGGGAGGTGGGGATGCAGGGGTGCATGGGCCCAGGCTGCCCATCCCTGCTCTGGCAATTAACCCTCTCCCAGCCTGGGGCCTTGCTGGCTGCGCGGACCTTGCTGTGGTCTGGGTCGGGATAGTTGCAAACTCCTGCAGGGAAAGCGGCTCTCATTAAGTTCTTCAGCTCCTTCGGGTACACGTAAGTTGGATACTTGGTTTTCTCCAGGCCTATTCCTCCTTCCCACTTTAATACAAGCAAATGCATCACACTGGTCAATGATACAGAAGTGGCCCATTGCACAAAACCCCTTACACCCCTAACCAGGTGTGAAAAGGCCCCTCCCCTTTTGCCCCACTTGCAGGTGCTGGCAATTGCTGCAGTGTGAGGCTGCAGACAGGCCACAGGGGCGAGGTTCATGGCCACTTGCCCTCTCCAAGCTGGCTGCTCTAGCACGGATGCTGTGACTTCATGGCCAGCGCAAGCTTCCTTGCCTTTATTGCAAACCCACCTCCTGTGCCCTAACTGGCCATGCAGCTCTCCAGTTCACCACTGTGAAGGGCAAAGCAGCCGCTCAGTGTGCTTTGCAGCTCCCTGGACGTCCATTGTGCCCCACACGTCCCATGTAAACAAACATGCAATATAATTCTCAGCCCGACGGTACCCCCTGTGCCTGCACTTTTGCTCCCAAGGCCCCCTTCCTTGCACTCACCAGTCGCCTGCGGATGAGCCTGTATGCCTTGTGCCGCCTGCTCTTATCACACTTCTGCGCTGCTGCTTGCTCCAGGACAGGGGCCACCCACCGCGGGATCCTGCAGCCAGCAGTCACATGAGAGCCCGGCACAGGTAGCGCCTGACGGCTGGGCCTAATGGCACAGCTCTTGCTGGATGTGCTTTGTTGTGCCCTGTGCACCTAAGTGTGTCCCACCCTCTCACACAGGGCAGCAGGTAAGTATCTTGGAGACTGTTACAGGGCCCAAACCAGAGACCTGTGACTGAACCCCAGGAGTCTGGTCGGCCTGTTTTTAATCCACTCGGTCCCTCTGTGCTGCCTGAAACCAGAAGGCCTGACTTCTAGCCTGGCTGCTCCCATCCACTGGCCAATACTCCCCTATCCTCTCCAGTTCTGGGATGGCTTATCTGGCCCTGCGAGGATCCAGGAGCGCCCACGTGCGCAGAATATCTGGGTTTCCCCTGTGCCCAAGCAGCAGGCTGCTGGGGCAGCGAGAGGAGCCCCAGGCCGGGCAGGCCCATTTGCGGCATCGGAGGTGCAGACGGGAGCACCTGTGTACGGAGCCCCTGGGCTGCTGCCATTAGAGTCAGGCAGTTTGCACAAACTCCTGCCTTGATCCAGGCAGGGTCCTTCCTCCCCGCAGGAGCCAGGGAAGTTGGGTGGGCACTGAAAGGGTGCTGGGAGGCAAGTGCCAGCAGGCTCCTGGTGGCCCCTCCCTGTAGGTGCCCCTGGCCCACAGAGCGACCAGCTGCCTGGCAGACACGGGCTCGCTTGGGCTTCCTGCAGGAGGCAGGGCTTGCTTACCCAAACTGCTGGCAAAGCTGCACCGTGTCCTCCATGGGAGCCGACTCCTGTGCTGCTGCCGCCTGTGGGCGTGTGGATCCCAGCCAGAGCTGCTGGCTGCAGACTGGGGGAGCGGCTTCTGCAGTGGGCGGGGTGACCTTTTCACCCCTCTCCTGGCTGGGAGACAGCTTCAAGTGACTTCCCCTGCCCTGCCCCGGCCTGGCTCCGAGGTGCCCCCCCCGCCCTCCAGGCAGGGCTGTGAGATGGGGCCTGGCAGGCCCTGCGT
Source organism: Carettochelys insculpta (assembly GCF_033958435.1). NCBI lineage: Eukaryota > Metazoa > Chordata > Testudines > Carettochelyidae > Carettochelys > Carettochelys insculpta. The sequence goes on from NC_134157.1 coordinate 23,785,353, forward strand.
GGACCCACTCAGCACCTGCTCCCTGACCCGGGGCAAGGGGGGGATCTTGGAGCAGTGAAGGGCCCCTGCAGCCGAGACCCTGCACCCCCACACTTTGCTGAGTGCATCGCAAGAGAGCATCACCCCTGGGTGGGGTGGGGGAGCTGCCAGCTGCCCGGCCCTGCTGCACACAGCTGCACACCCAGGCCTGGCATCTCCCATTCCCTTTCCAAGGGTGACATCTAGTGGCTGCGAGCCCCAGGCGCATCCCTGAGGCCCTGCCCTGTTCAGGGCAGGCTGTCACCTCCCACCTGCTGCTGCTAACGGCCTCAGTGCTGGATAGCGGTGTGCAAGGGGCAGCCCCACACACCCTCCCCTGATATTCTCAGAGCTGCACCTGGCGCATGCATATGTCCCTTGGCTCTCACTGACACGCTTCCCCTCCACGAGGCTCAGAGCTTCTGGCTGCCATCATGCAGTCTGGATTCAGCAGAGAGATGAGGTACCATGTCACCCTGGTACCTGGTGGAGGCCTGGAAAGGGCAGGAGAGGGGTGTGGGCTGCCCCTGCCCAGGGGTGCTGCTTAGGAGCTGAGTGTGATCACAGAAAGACAGTGTCAGGCATGAGGGGACACTCTGGGCAGGGCACAGTGCAGAGCCAGTCTTGCTGAGCAGCCTCAGTGGCAGCTAGGGCAGAGAAGTGGGTCGCAGATTCCTGGCAAGAACTGGTAGGCGCCAAGCACCTGCAGGCCCCAGCTGGTCGCTGCAAGTGGAAGCTGATGCACGAGGCCTACGGTTTCCCCTGTTGCATTGGCACAAAGCCCCCAGCCTGCCAGTGCCGACTCTCCCTCTGCTGCCAGGGCACTGCTGGCCCCAAAACTCACTGGCCAGCATCATTTCTGACAGGAGAGGCTAGAGGCAGCTATTTGTGGCATGACCCTGGGCCATGAGCCCTTGCTGAGTCCCCTTCTCGCCCTCCAGCGACTGGAGTCCGACCCTCCCTTGATCTTCCTCAGCCTGCAGCTGCCCTTTGCCTAACAGGTCTTTCTGCTGAGCTGCCTGGACCAGCGTCCCCTGCCCTCACCACTTGGGGGGAGGGTGAGTGCCCATCCAGCCCCAGCAGAGCAGCTTGGGCAGGGCTTTCAGTCGACGTGTGTGAGTCACACAGTACACCCAGGTCAGAGCTTAGTTCATTAGCTGAACTGCACATCTGAAACAACAAAGGCTGAGGTTTAAAAAGCAACATGCCATGTTTATTCTGTGTATCCTGGCCCACCATTAGCTCAGTCCCTGCAGTGTTATTGACCTTGATTCTTGCTCATTTGCATCCAGCATTTTTCATCCTTTGGAATATGGTGTTTGGGGACCTTTCCATCATTAAGTGGATTTACAGCAATTTCCTTATGTGTTTTCTCCAAGGGATTCTGTTATGAGAGGCACATTAAATCTCCATTAATACCTCATTATCCGACTGATAAGATTACCATGATAATGAGGCAGAAATTCTAATTGTTTCACTTCTTATTGTGCCTTTCATTAAATCATATACCTGGAAGTTAGCCTCCGAGAGCTTTCCAGCCCCCAGACCTTGGGAGATCAGGCCCTTGCCTGGAGTGGGCTGCTTCCAGCACGCAAAAGGAATTCCATGGCCCTGGGTTGGGTGTAGGGGACCCATCGGAGGCCCCTAGCCAGGCACTGCTGGGTCCTGGTGGCTCTCCTCGTGTGGAGCAGAGTTCTGCCCATTGCTGGCACGGACAAGTGCACAGGCTGGGTTTGCCCTTCCTGGTGCCTCTTCTCCCATCGTCTGTGCTTCCTAGGAGACTGCCAGGGCCATGGAGCAGTCAGTTAAGCTGACTGAGAGACCTGGGCACTCATGTGAGTGAGAGTAGCATAGGGTTGGTTAAAAACAAAAGGAAAGGCTGCTTGGAGGCCTTTGAGGAGAAGGTTTGTGACCTCTCCTGGACCTCAAATGCAAGGCCGAGGAGAGGCCCTCGTCTGCCTGCTCCTGTCACTGCAGACCAGCTTAATCCTTATTCCACTGGGGGCCTGAGCTCATGCTCAGCAGGGTCCAGGCTGCAGCAGAAACTGGGGCCTTGCCCGGGTAGAGAGAGCTCAGGGTGGATGATGGAGCTCATACCGGCTGCACTTCCTGAGAGTGTTGCTCTGTCACCCCCCAGCAATTCGGGGCCCAGGAATCTGCTCTTCTCTCATGGACACTCCAGTCCAGGGAGCAGCAACCCACCAGTATGGGGCCAGGAGTGGTACGTGAGCTGCTTTTCATCAGCACGCAAAGCAGGGGCTCAGCTGTGCCCCTCCTCCCCCAGGCAGCCCACAGCTTGCTCAAAGCCAGGCCGCCTATGGATTAACAAAAGACCAGCAAATGCGACCAACCACCACCCACCTAGCCAGTAAAGCTCTGCCTTGCAGTTTGTTTAATAATGGAGCTGTTCTAAGCAGGACTATTAGTAACTTTAAGAAGTAGCACCTGCACTCGGACTCTACTTCCAGCACTCCACCTTGGAAAGGTGGTTGACAACAGCAGCCCCGTGCTCTGCAGATTCCCTGACAACTGGGTGCAGTAGGAGCTGATGCACCCTGAGGAGAGATCTGGCTGCCCTCGACAAGCTGCTGGCACCAGCATGTGGCTGGGCAATAGCCAGGCCCTTCCTCTGGCTGCGGAGCAGTTTATTGTGGAGCCAGCTGCCTCTCCCATGGGGCGAGTGAGACAGGCTGGGCCAGCAGGTGGGTTCTCCTGAGGTGAGGGTGTCCTTGGATTTTTCACAGTGTATCATTTAGACTGTATGAAGCTGTTGGAAGAGCAACTTCCCAGCACCAAACCCAGGCAGGGAGAGGGTCTCCCAGACAGCCCACAACTCCCCCCAGCTCTGCCACTGCGCCTCAAGCCTGACACGAGTTGCCAACTCTGCAGCTATTTGGGGGGGGGATGCTACTGCCAACAAGTCATAATGCCATTTGCTTCAAACAGCCATTAAAACACCCCAGAGCGCTCCCAGTGACTGCGGACATCAGAGTGCTGGTGGGCGAGAGGCCAGGCCAGGCCTGGCAGGCTGGTGACCTTAGACCTGACTGCAGCACCCAAGCCCGTTGTTCCTGCTGGGCCGTGATGGTCAAACCCGTGGTGGTTCTGTGACTGGAAGAGCCCCACTGTACTGTGCCTCTTCGCCCCAGAGAGGAACACGCTTTCCAGAGGGATCAGCCCCCTTCACAGGTCCACCTGGTCTGTCACCCTTGGAACTTCTGAGGCCATTCCTGTGTTTGCATGTCCCATTCCTGTTCAGGAACCGCAACAAGCCACTGTCTGGAGGCTCTCACTCCTTGCTCAGGAGGGCCCTCACTGCCCTTGTGGCTGGGCAAGCCCCAGCTCCGCGCACCTGGCGTTCCTGTGCAGGCCCCAGGCCTGTAGCTTGGCCAGAGTCAAAGTGCAGGGCAGGGTGCGGAGCAGGTTGGATGGTTGTTGCTTTGCTCTTGTATCCCCCGTGTTCCCCTTCCTGGGCTAACCCCGAGATGTGCGCACCATGTGGTCTCCACAGCTGCTAGCATGAATTGTGGCTTTTGAAGGAGGCGGTGGTGAGGACATGGCCATTTTGCACCCTGGCCCTGTGAAATGTCACCTGCTGTCCTAATAATGAGCTCTGTCACTAATGGCTTGTTCCCTATGGCTTATGCAGCTGCAGCGGCAGTGCACACACTGGGCATCCGACCATATCTGCCAGCCTGGGAACAGGGCTGCTTGGCCCGGCATGGTGCCCAGCACAGCAGCGTTACCAGGCAGTGCGCAGGCTGAAGGACTGGGAGCAAAGCTGCTCGGAGGCATTGTGATCAAGGAAGATTCCTGGAAACAGCCCCAGCTGAACTGCCTGGCCCTGCCGGGAGCCTGGTGTCCCTTGGCCTTGTTCCTCTCCTGCACAGGTAGCCCTGTGTGACAAGCAGGCAGCTTGTATGAGTGAGGCACAAAGGCAGGGCAGGACCTGGCAAATACCCCTGCTGCCCTTCTATCCTGCCTGGCAGCTCCCTGCTACCCTAACCACGGCCTCCCCAGCCCACATGTGAGCACCCTCCGTCCTTGAGCAAAAGCCACCAGGTGTTCTAGCCTTGGGGTCCCCACATCACACAGCTCAACGAACATCTCCCTGTCCCTGCTGCCCTCCGGGCTCCCCACAGCTCCCCCCAGGTCAGCCAGTGCCCCCAAAACCCTACCTCCCCCCCCCACAGCTCCTCACCCCACAGCTCGGCCAGTGTCCCTCTGTCCCGGCCATATCCCACAGCTCAGCTGGTGCTCCCTGTCCCAGCCTACCGCCCTGCTCTCCCTGGCACACAGATGTGCAGATGCCCTCAGGCCTGACCTCTTACCCCCATTCCCTGCAGTTCCTGTTTGGGGCATCCCAGGCAGTTCTGCCTCTGCTCCTGAGAGAGAGACCAGCTGAGCCCACCAGTGTCGCAACCTGCCGGCCCATCTCAGCCATGGGGTCTTAGCACCCACTGGGTGCTAACAGCCTCATTTCACCGGTGAGCTTCACTCTGCTGGCTGCAAAGGCCTCTCTCCCTACCTACATGCTTGTACCACGGCCTGTGGCCCAGCTTCCCTGCTTGGGACAAGTCTCCTTCGTCTCTGACACTCGTCTCTTCTTCCCCTCCGGAACACCTGCTTTCCTTCCTTCCCTTTCTCTTTCACGACTGTACCCTCTCCTCTCACCCTCTTCTGTTTTCAGAGCCCATGCTGCTGGCTGCAGGGATATTGCTCAGCACCATCTCAGCTGCACTGATTGTCCCTTGGATGGGGTTCATAATTTCATGGGACTGGAACGGACACTTCTAGGCTGGTCCCCTGAACTCAGGGCAGAAATTAAGTATTATCTAGATGGGTTGAGCACACTTTGCAGGTTGAGCCCCACGTTTCACTCCTGCAATCAGCAGGGCCCCCAACCTGTCTAATGTCATCCACACCAATGGACATTGTGTCTGGCACACGTATGCAGTTGTCTGTAGAATGTAAAAATGTTATTGATCAATATGTAAATGTGAATACACAGACAAACAGTGACATAGTCCAGCCTTTTTAATGAGCTGGATGAGCCTGAGACCTAGGAGCTGATTGGGTGGTGCCCTCTTCTGAAATGTCACACACCTGGGAGAGGCCCACCCCCCCTTACACACCGCGCTCTGGACAATCCCACGTGTGTGTTTGTTTATCCCGCTCTTAAAAATCTCCACAGATGGATATTTCACAGCTGCCCTAAGGCAACTTATTCCAGTGCTTGACCACCCTGATAGGAAGTTTTTCCTAGTGTCTGACCTAAACCTTCTAAGCTGCAGTTTGAGCCCAGTGCTTCCGGTCCTACCTTCCGACATCAAGCAGAACACTAGTTCTCCCTTCTCGTTGTAATGACGTTTTATACGCTTGAAAGCTGTTATGCCCTCTCAGCCCTCTCTTTCCCAGACTCAGCAAACTCAGCTCTTTCAACCTTCTCTGGAATGTCTCAAACATGTCCACATCTTTCCTGAAAGGTGGTGCCAAAAACTGGCTCCACAAAGCACTTCAGCTGAGGCCTATTCAGCGCAGAGCAGAGCAAGAGGAATACTTCTGTGGCTTCTCACAACACTCTTGCTAGTATATCCCAGAATGATGTTTGCTTTTTTCTTCTCAGAAGTGCCACATTGACTCACGTTTAGCTTATGGTCCACGATGACTTGTCGATCCCTTCCTGCAATACTTCGTTCTAGACTTACACTACATGCAGCTGATGAAGTGGGTCTTTGCCTATGAAAGCTTATGTGCCAATAAATCTGTTAGTCTATAAGGTGCCACGGGACTTCTCATTGTTCTGCCTACAGTCATTTGCCATTTTGTATGCATGCTCCTGATTGTTCCTGCCAAAGTGCAGCACTTTGCATTTGACCTTATTGAATTTCATCATATTCACCTCAGACCGTTTCCCCAGTTTGTGCAAATCATTTTGAATTATAATCCTGGCAAAGCACTTGCCACCCCTCCCAGTGTGAGATTGTCTGCAGATGCCGTAAATCCATTATCTGTCATTGATGAAGATATTGACTAGAACTTGATCCTGTGGAACCCCACTCGTTATGTCCTTCGAGCATGACAGGAACTGTTGATAAATATTCTCTGGGAATGTATCAGAGGGAGCCCTGTTAGTCGGTATCTTCAAAATCAACAAGAAGTCCTGTGGCACCTTACAGACTAACAGATATTCTGGAGCATAAACTTTTATGGGCAAAGACCCATTTCATCTCTGGGAATGGTTAGTCAACCAGTTACAGACCCACCTTATAGGAGCTTTATCTAGGTTGTATTTTCCTAGTTTACCAAGGAGAAGGTCACATGAGACAGTATCAAAAGTCTCACTAAAGACAAGATACACCACATCAGCTGCTTCCCCCCATCCACAAGGCTTGTTACGCTGTCCTGGTCTCACCTGGGTGGACGTGTTGCTGCTGGCTGGCTGGCTCAGCTCTATGCACTCTCTGTACGTGGGGGACAAGGAATTGCTTTTCTCAGGGTTAAAGATGCTGAAGAATAAGCTCCCTCCCCTGCCAAGAAGTGGCAGGCCCCGGTGTGTGCTGATGCTGTTATCTTCTGCCTTCCCCGGGGCTCTGAGGAGAGCTGTGACCCAATTTAACCATGTAACTTCCATTGCCTTCAACAGGTGCAGGATCAGTCCCTCAGTTTCCCATGGAGTCCCAGGCCTCTGGTCCTGCCTTGATGTCCTGCCCCCACCTCCAGCATGAGTCACAGGGTCTCCTGGTCTCCCCCTGGTGGGAGTACTCTCACCTGCCGCACCTCTACCCTCCAGTGTAGTCTCCTGTGACTGGAACGTGGTGTCTCTGTGGTGTGCAGCCGTCGAGCTGCCACGCATGGCTCCAGGCCAGCCCAGCACCCAGGCATGTCATAGGGCAGCTGCCGGCAGGGTGCTTTGGGGTAACAGGCCTCAGCTCTAGGTCACACAGGATCCAGGTGCGAGGAGCAGAGCCAGGCTCCTGTGCCCCAGAGCAGTGGCCTGGGAGGAGGTGGAGGCCAATGGAGGAAGCCTAGAGCGGAGCCTGATGCTGTGGCACGTGAGAAGGGTGTAGCCCTGGCTGTGCTACAGTAATTGGCCTGAGATAAAACCAACACGTGACCAGAGCCCGGTGCTGGAGAGCTCTGCTGACACGTGGCAGGCCCCTGTGGGCATGCTCGGTGGCTCGTTCCAGCCCCAGAGCTCTGCTGGAGGCAGCCCATCAGAACACACTGTGCTCTCCTCTAGGTACCAGAGATGCCACAGCAGGAGTGCTGAACCTTGACCTCGTGCCATGGCTGGGCTTGTGACAGTGACGTTGCCTGAGGTTTCTGGCTTAGAGCCATGGCCGTGCTAGGACTGCAGCCTGACAGCTCTGGGGCCTGCTTCTGCACAATAGGGGGATGCAGCAGCCTGGGCACTTTTCCCCAGGGCTTGCTGGAAGGCGGAGGTGTAGGTAGGGCCTCCCCATCTGTGTGTTGGGATCTCAACACAGCCGTGGCTTGCTGCTGCTTAGGAATGTCTGGGGGAACCCTCTGCCTTATTTCTCTTCTCTGTGCAGGTTGGGGCACCCCACGCTCTGGGGGCTGAGGCAGGGGTACAAGGAGAGCTACATGGCCAAGAGAGGGTCCTGGGCCCTGCCGATGGGAGGGAGCCAGAGGGCAGCCCTGGAGAGGGATGAGGTCAGCAGCGGTGCATAGCTCCTCACTGCCTGATGCACTGGTCTAAGTGCGCCAGAGCTCCAGGCTCGGCCCCTCGGGGGCCTGGGGTTATCTGGAGGGAGGCAGCATTGTGCCCCCAGGGCAGACAGATAGTGCATCTGGGTCGCTGGGGCAGAGGCTCCCGTGGGGAGGGGAGCAGAGCAGGGGCTGCCTGGTTGTCTCTTCCTTCCTGGCCATCGGCCAGCAGCCATGGCCGGGCAGCACTTTCCTGTGGGCGCAGGCTTTGCCGCACCCTGCTGGCCCTACCCAGGCTGGCCCCCCTGTGTGATTCTGGGAAGAACCTCACCCGAGAGTGAGCAATCCAAGCACTTCACAGGGCACAGCAGCCAGCCAAGGCCTGGAATGAGCTGCACATTGACATGAGCTAAAGCACAACAAGGGACCCAGCCCCACAGTGCCCTTTCCTGCTGCCTCTGCTTAGCTTTCCTCTCTTGGACTGTAAGGTTAGTTGTCACCAAAAGGCAGCTGGGACCTGCTAAAAGATGTAAAATGCCATCACTGGGGCTGCAGAAGGGGATAATTTAACCTGAGCTGCCCTCAAACCTCTGCCCAGGCCATGCTGCGCGTGCTGGAGAGGAGCAGAATAGGGTAACACTATGGCACACCTGAGCGGATGCCCCAGTGGTACGTCACTGCTGAAATCTGTGGTTTGACACTGCCCTCCCTGTACTAACACAGCACATTGGTCGCTGGCTGGCTTTGGCTGCAGTGTCAGCGCGAGCTCCTCGAAAGGATTGTCTCCCCAGTGACTTGCTGCTCGTAGGACCAGGCTGAGGCCCAGACTGTCCCCAGCTAAGGGGTGTGGCTGAGACCCAGCACGCGCACACTCTGCTTCCTTCTGCAGTGGCGTTCCTTGGGGGCGAGTGGAACAACCCCACCCTGCACACCCTGGCACTGTGCATAGCGTTCTGCACTGGCTGGGGAGGGAGGGCCGGAGACCAGCACAGCCGGGGGATTTTTCAGCGAGCCAGTTTGTCGTTGGAAAAGCCCCGTCTGTACAACTGGAACTGTGCACAAAACAGTGTAGGTATCAGGTCCTCTCCGGCGGGCACAGTTTGGGGAGTTTTTAAGTTGGCGACCCTTTTTGTGTCAATCTTTTTCAATAAATGATTCTCACAGCTGCCTGCTCGGCCAGCAGGCTCATACTACCCTCAGCCATTCCCCAGGCCAGATCTGGTCCATTGGCATGGGAGCAACACATGGTCTGCCACCATCCACCTCCAGCCCAGCCAGGGCAGTTTATTTCTCGCGGAGCTGTGCAGCAAACCCAGCAGCTCTGTGCAGGAGGTGCCGGCACATGGCAGCCCTGGGGTGTGTCTGGAGCAGGAAGTGCAGTGACCTCTGCAAGCCTCTGGCAATCTCCAGGCACATGCGCCCTGGCTTCTGGCCCACATCTGGCTTTGCTGGGAAAGCTGCTGCCAGGACTCCGCTTGGCACCAGCCCCTTCTTCCAAGGTGTGACTCCTCAGAGAGGCGCCTCCCTGATGCTGCCCTGGAGAGTGGCCTTGGTCTGCACAAGGCTTAGCAGCCTAGCCAAGAGCCATGGTTGCAGGTTCAGTAGGGAGCATTGCAGCTGGCCGCACTGGAAGGCAGCAGTGTGCCTAGCCGGCTTCTCCTGCCCAGCAGGCCTGGGCAGAGCTCTCTCACCTCCATGGGACTGGCCCGTGGGGCAGCTGGCTGTGGACCAGCAATCCCCTCCCCACTAGGCCCCCGCCCAGAGCGGTGGGTGCACTACAGCCAGTCACAGCAGGGGTCCAGGGAGGGAGGTGAGAAAGTGAGGCCGCGGGCATCAGTATGTGCACGGCCACAGAGCCGTGCTAATGAACACAGACGTGCGCGGCCACAGAGCCGTGCTAATGAACACAGACGTGCGCGGCCACAGAGCCGTGCTAATGAACACAGACGTGCACGGCCACAGAGCCGTGCTAATGAACACAGACGTGCAGGGCCACAGAGCCGTGCTAATGAACGCAGAGGTGCGTGGCCACAGAGCCGTGCTAATGAACACAGACGTGCGCGGCCACAGAGCCGTGCTAATGAACGCAGACGTGCACGGCCACAGAGCCGTGCTAATGAACACAGACGTGCGCGGCCACAGAGCCGTGCTAATGAACACAGACGTGCGCGGCCACAGAGCCGTGCTAATGAACACAGACGTGCACGGCCACAGAGCCGTGCTAATGAACACAGACGTGCACGGCCACAGAGCCGTGCTAATGAACACAGACGTGCGCGGCCACAGAGCCGTGCTAATGAACACAGACGTGCGCGGCCACAGAGCCGTGCTAATGAACGCAGAGGTGCGCGGCCACAGAGCCGTGCTAATGAACACAGACTTGCAGGGCCACAGAGCCGTGCTAATGAACGCAGAGGTGCGTGGCCACAGAGCCGTGCTAATGAACACAGACGTGCGCGGCCACAGAGCCGTGCTAATGAACGCAGACGTGGGCGGCCACAGAGCCGTGCTAATGAACGCAGAGGTGCGTGGCCACAGAGCCGTGCTAATGAACGCAGACGTGGGCGGCCACAGAGCCGTGCTAATGAACGCAGACGTGGGCGGCCACAGAGCCGTGCTAATGAACGCAGACGTGCAGGGCCACAGAGCCGTGCTAATGAACACAGACGTGCGCGGCCACAGAGCCGTGCTAATGAACACAGACGTGCAGGGCCACAGAGCCGTGCTAATGAACGCAGAGGTGCGTGGCCACAGAGCCGTGCTAATGAACGCAGACGTGCGCGGCCACAGAGCCGTGCTAATGAACGCAGACGTGGGCGGCCACAGAGCCGTGCTAATGAACGCAGACGTGCAGGGCCACAGAGCCGTGCTAATGAACGCAGACGTGCGCGGCCACAGAGCCGTGCTAATGAACGCAGACGTGGGCGGCCACAGAGCCGTGCTAATGAACGCAGACGTGCAGGGCCACAGAGCCGTGCTAATGAACGCAGACGTGCGCGGCCACAGAGCCGTGCTAATGAACGCAGACGTGGGCGGCCACAGAGCCGTGCTAATGAACGCAGACGTGGGCAGCCATGGCAGACGCTGCCCAGCACGACTGGCTGCAGGGCACTGGGAGAGCCCTGCCTGTTAGTCAGCAGTGAATGAAGGACGGTGATGGGCAAGTGTGTTGGGAGGTCTCCCCTCTCTCCCTCCACTCTCTTTGCCAGGGTGGGATTTGTTTGCACCCAGGAATTAATTTACCTGCCCCTAGTGGGCTTCACAAAGCTCCTCCCAAGCTAACGAAGAGGTTGTCGCCATAGTAACGAATAGGGAAGCCGAGGTAGATTAAAAAGAAGACTTGCCAAGTGCTGAGACAGCCGCAGGGCCGGGCTGAGCACGGGGGTGCAGCACTCTGGGGGTTGCAGGGCTGTCGGGTGGATGCCTGGCCGAGGCAGTCCCTGAGTGGGGAGCAGGGTCCCTGTGCTGGGCTGGCCCACTGGTGGGCTCTGAGCCAGTTGGCCGGGGCAGCCACGCGGCTTAGCCTGGGATGTCACAGTGCTGAACAGTTGCTGTCCAATTGTCCGACAGTCACCATCGTGCCCGCCCTTTGTGGCCTCTGTGGTGGTGGGGAGACCGAGTTGCATGTCTGGGACCTCCGTTAAAGCCCAGCTCCCAGAGCACGGCTGCTCCCAGGTTTTTAACTCAACGAGCAACCTTCCTCCCTGAGTGGGTGCCACTGATTGCTCCCTGCTGAAGCTCACGCGCCTGGCGCCATGTGGGCTGTGCTCTTCCATGGCGCCCCCTTCATGTGATAGCTGGTGGGTGCCCTGCCAGGCTCTGCTGCCCTGGGCTGGCTGCACTCTCCTGGCTGTCTCTGGACAGACGCATTTTTCTCCTTTTTTGAACTGAAGCATTTTGTTCCAGCTGCAAAGAGTGAAAGCGCAGGAGTTTGGGTCCCCTGGTGTGTGGGTATGTTCGCATGCTGCAGCCTGCAATCCACAGCAAGGTAGGGGGAACCCTAGTTGGAAATGCAACAAGGTAGAAGCCGGGTGAGGCAGGATCTGAACTCATGCACGGCAGGACCTGGAACTTGGCTGCAGGGGCAGGACCCTGCGGTCCCTGCAGGGCTTTAGCCCTGACACATGACACAGCCCATTGAATCAAACGAGCCGCAGAGCACCTGAGGAGCCCTTGGAGGCTGAAGAAAGGAACTGCCCGAGCGGTTATGGGGCTAGTCTGTCCCCATCGCATCAGGCAGCCTCGCACGCCCCGCAGCGGCCAGTCTTCGCTAGGCACGAGTGGGGCTTTGCCACCCGTACACGGCATCACGGCGCACATTGCAGCACTTGCACCTGGCAGGTGCAGTTTGGCAGCAGTAGCGCGCTGGCTTCCTCCCGCCAGCCCCCGTTAGCGGCACAGTCACTTCACCAAACTGTGGGCAAAGCCACTGGGCTGGGGTTAATCAACATTCAGTCGTGTTTCCAAGTTTAAATGGAGCATTTGGTTAATTACGAGTAAGTAGCAATACATTCTGGCCATTACCTAAATCACTCTTTTATTTCCTGGATGTGGTTTCATAATGCTGGGTTTGCGCTCCAGCCCCTGCATCATTAACAGAGAAGAGTTAATGAATATAAAAGCGTAAAGGCTAATTACACTTTAATTTACAATCATGGTCTCATTCCAGGACCACATGAAATCTGTTTTGAAAACAATAAAAAAAAAAAAAAAAAACAAACCACCGCTCGGGCCTGGGCGAGGGAAAGCTGCACCAGCAAAATGGGCCGGGTGCTAGCTAAGGGGCGCACTGCACCTGAGCTGCCTTGGCAACAGATACTGCCCAAGGACAGACATGGCCCACTGCTTCCTTCTGTCGCCAGGGAGTTGCCGGGGCCTCCACTCTGGCTGTGTGAGTGGAAATTGGTGCTTCACAGCACAGCCCTGGCCCTCACCCTGCCGGTGACCACCTGGGAGAAGCCACTTCTCCGGCCCCTGACTGGTATCACTGTTGTGGCTGCTGGCCCCTGGTGCCCTGCCCATCGGGGCCGTCCTTTCTGAACAGTATATCCGACAGAGCAAGCTGGCTTGCGACCCTGAGAGCAGCACCCAGTACTCTGAGCCAAGCTGTCATGTAGTGCTGCAATGTGGTTCCATTCCTTCAGTCCCATGCCAGCAGAGTGCAGGAGATGGGGACAGCTCAGAGGCCATCTCCCCACTCCAAGCATTTGCACCCTGCTTTGGCAAACCCGCCTGCCTGGACAGGAGCCGCACTTGGGGGACCTGCTCGCCCTGCTGGCAGCATGCCTGTGAGTGCCTGGGGGTGAGCCCAGTAACGTGCTCCCTTGAGAGGTTACGCATCAAGCAGCCATTCAGGAAGGCAATGGCCCCTCGGTGGTCAGACACCACTCACACTGGCCTGGCCATGCTTGGAGTGGTAGGTGGGAGCCTGTCCATGGTACAGGGAGCCTATGGGTCAGCTGAAGGAGACAAAGATTTATAGGGCTGCAGATATCAAGAGCAAAATCCATCAGGGCTGCTGACTGAAGCACTGTGCACGCTGTACAATTATGGCTGCACTACCGGTGTGCTCGCTGACGCGGGGGCTCGTTCAGGAGTGGTCACCGGTGCCCGTCACTGGCGGGGATGGCATCTGAAATCAAAGCTCCCAGCAGAGGTGGTGCTAGCGCGTGGGTCAAGGCCCCATGCTTGTGATGACATCTGCAGAGGGGGGAGTGTGTGTTGTGGGGTGACTGTGCATAGAAATGTGATCATCTCCAGCACAGCGTTTGGAAGCCCAGATGTGCTTCCTGTGGGATGGGCTATGGTGGAGCTTGTGGGCCTTGCAGTGACTGCTCGTGCCTGGGAGCTTATCGTAACAGAACCCAAGGAGCTTTGTGTGTGATTGGGTGTAACCTGGAGCCAGACCCAGACTGCTGAGGACCCCTCCCCTGTACAGTCGCATGCCTCAGCATGTGGATCTCCCGCGGGTCACTGGCTCCCGCCAGCTTAGGCCCTGGCATAGTGCTTTGGCATTGCTGGCGGGTTCCTCCTGGCACGCAGCCGGGGGCCCAGTGGAGGCCGCAGCCTGTCTCCTGGCGGGAGGCACATGCCCTTTGGCCTGATAGTGCTAACTCTCGTCAATAGGCGGGGTGGTCACACGCCCCGGCCGGTTAGCTCAGCTGCCGACTGGTTGTGTGTGGGCAAAGGCAGGTGCCAGGAGGGGAGCGCTCCTCAAGCACACACGCAGGGCTGGGCCCTTTCTACCAGGCTGTCGCACAGCTGTTGAGCTCGGCCCTCAGGCGCCATTGTGCCAGGGCACGTCCTGCCTGTGATGCTGCTGGGCACCAGCGACACTTGGCATCGGCGGGGAAGTGGTTGCTGGCCAGCCCAGCTCTGTCTGAGACCAAGAACAAAGCTGCTGTTGCTCCAGCCCGGCCTCTGTGGCAGCAGCAGACCTGGCCGTCGAAGACACCTGCACCCCAGGTCTCTTGGTGAATCTTTGCTCCCTTTCCCTGGGGCGTCCATGGGAAACCCCTGGATGGAAGTGGAGCCACATTCGGGGGTGGATCCGTGGCTCTGTTTACACCCCTGTGGTCTGTCTCTCCCCTCCCCCAGCGTGGCAGGGGCATTGTGTGTGTACTGGCAGAAGGGAATAGAATGACAGTACCCCCCCCGCCCCTCCATGGGTCACTGGGGACAGCCTGAGGTGAAAGAGGGTTGTCACAGTTTTGGGAGGATTCCCCAGTGCCCGGAGTGAGCGATCCCTGGCCCTATCCCTTGGGGTGTGACCCAGGGTGAGCGATCCCTGGCCCTAGCCCCTGGGGTGCAGGTCGGGGGGGGTTATCCCTGGCCCTAGCCCCTGGGGTGCGAGTCGTGGGGGGCAATCCCTGGCCCTAGCCCCTGGGGTGCGGGTCAGAGGGGGCGATCCCTGGCCCTAGCCTCTGGGGTGTATGTCGCGGGGAGGCTGGGGCTGGGGGGCGATCCCTGGCCCTAGACCCTGGGTGTGACCCAGGGAGAGTGATCCCTGGCCCTAGCCCCTGGGGTGCGGGTCGGGGGGACGATCACTGGTCCTGGCCCCTGGGGTGCAGGCTGGGGTAAGCAATCCCTGGTCCTAGCCCCTGGAGTGTGACCTGGGGTGAGCGATCCCCGGCCCTCGCCCCTGGGGTGCGGGTTGGGGGTGAGCGATCCCTGGCCCTGGGCCCTGGGGTGCAGGTCGCGGGGGGGGTGATCCCTGGCCCTATCCCCTGGGGTGCGGGTCGGGGGTGAGTGATCCCTGGCCCTATCCCCTGGGGTGTGGGTCGGGGGGGGGGTGATCCCTGGCCCTATCCCCTGGGGGTGCAGGTGGAGGATGAGCGATCCCTGGCCCTATCCCCTGGGGTGCAGGTCAGGGGGGGTGATCCCTGGCCCTGGGCCCTGGGGTGCGGGTCAGGGGGGTGATCCCTGACCCTACCTCCTGGGGTGCAGGTCGGGGGGGGCGATCCCTGGCCCTAACCCCTGGGGTGAGATGAATGCCAGCCCTTTATCAGGCAGTGACAAATTTCCCCCTTGGAGTAGAGCCCCCAAATGGGCAGCTTCCCCTCCCCCGACCTGCCCCGCCAAGTGCGGCAGGCAGTGCGGGAGGGAGGGCTGGCTGTCAAGAGGGTTATGGCATCTCTGCCCCTATCCAGCCAGGGCACAAGGGAGTGGCCCCTGAGCCCCGTTGCTCGTCTGCCAGCCCTGTGGGAGAGGCATGCGTTGCCCAGGAGCTGCTCCCTTCTCCCTGCGCCCTTTCTCAGCACCAACTCATGGTCTGGGGGGCCTGGCCCTGCTGTGAGGGCAGGCGATGGGGCTCGGCGACCTCTCCAGGTGCTGCCAGTTCTGTGATTCAGTGGCTCCCTTATTTGGAATCTCATCTGCCATGCAGCCTCCAGACAGGCTGTGGCCTGAGTACATTGGAGCCTCCTAGGTAGCGAACCATTAGCATATGGGGCCCTTTCCAGTGTCCCGTCCTACTGCGCCCTGCCCCATGATGTCTCTCAGGGAGGTGGCACTTCCAGGAACGGGGCCCTGTGTGCTGGGCCAGGCCCCCGCTTTTCCCATGCTGGCTTGGCGAGCAGAGCAAACGGGCCTGACGTGTTCTCCATACAAGACTCTGGTGCTGTGGCTGGGGGTTCAGACCAGGGCTTTGGAGCAGCTGAGGTAGCCCTGCTGCATGTGGACACAGCTTGGATTTGCTCTCTAGCCAACAGGGACCATGTAACAGCACAGAGGAAGGAGCCAGGTTAACTACCGGCACAAGTGTCACACCCATCTGGGTTCTGGAGCGGGCTGCCTGGGGCACTGTGTGGTGTCACCCCTGGAGAGAAGGGTGTGCCTGAGGCTGGGTCCCCGTCTGTGGGTATCGCGGGTTAATGACCAGCCCTGCCCAGGCGAAGTCACTCACTAGAGGGGCACAGCAGGGCAAAAGGCTGTTTGTGTTGGACAACTGGCAGGTGCTCTGGGAGACCTTCAGGGCAAGGGATCCATTCCCAGCACAGCCGGGCCACCTGGGCCTGCACCTGTCTTCAGAAAGCTGCCATGTTGCCAGTCTGGCATGTGCTGGGCTCAGCTCGAGCCTCACTCTTTTATGCAGCTTCCCACAGGGGCTTGGTTCACCCCAGTGACACCAGCACTGCCCAGCTTCCTAGCACACAGGCGCTGAGTGGGAGGCAGCAGCCTGCTACTGAAAGTCTCTGGCCTGTGTTACACTGTGTGCCCTTCCAGCCCCAACACATGGATGTGCTGGCCCTGGCCAAGCCAGCGCCTGTCTGCCTTCCACTACAGCGCCCCGTCCCCAGTCTTCTTTGTGTAAACTGCCCCTGGCTGGCTGCTCCTCCCTCTGCCTTGCTACCTTACTACAGCTGCCCTCTCTGCAGCTGAGGATGGGGTGGGGAGAGGGAGGAAAGGGCCCTTTGCTTCTAACAACCCCATGAGGCTGTTTAGTTGTCAGTCTGCATGGGGTAGGACCGTGTGCCCATCCCAGTGCTCTCCCCTTAGATGGCACTCGTGAGCCGTCTTTTAAACCTCTTTGCACATTGAACGTGTCATTGAGTTCTAGCTGGTGTGTAATGTGGCTGTAGAAAACAGTCCCACCCTAGCTGTTTCTGTGGTCTGATACCTGTGTGTGGAAGTGCCCTGTTTGTCTGCAGGCAAACCCCCCAGTTCAGGGGCTAAAATAAACGTTCCTTTACAGTACCACTAACCCTCTGCTCAGCGCCTTTGATTCAAAAATAAACACAGGGAAAACTTCCCAGCCACCCAGCTGCACCGAGAGAGGGCTCAGCACCCAGCTGCACCGAGAGAGGGCTCAGCACCCAGCTGCACAAGAGAGGGCTCAGCACCCAGCTGCACTGAGCGAGGGCTCACCACCCAGCTGCACAAGAGAGGGCTCAGCACCCAGCTGCACCGAGAGAGGGCTCAGCACCCAGCTGCACAAGAGAGGGCTCAGCACCCAGCTGCACCGAGAAATGGCTCAGCACCCAGCTGCACTGAGCGAGGGCTCACCACCCAGCTGCACAAGAGAGGGCTCAGCACCCAGCTGCACTGAGCGAGGGCTCACCACCCAGCTGCACAAGAGAGGGCTCAGCACCCAGCTGCACTGAGAGAGGGCTCAGCACCCAGCTGCACAAGAGAGGGCTCAGCACCCAGCTGCACTGAGCGAGGGCTCACCACCCAGCTGCACAAGAGAGGGCTCAGCACCCAGCTGCACCGAGAGAGGGCTCAGCACCCAGCTGCACAAGAGAGGGCTCAGCACCCAGCTGCACCGAGAAATGGCTCAGCACCCAGCTGCACTGAGCGAGGGCTCACCACCCAGCTGCACAAGAGAGGGCTCAGCACCCAGCTGCACTGAGCGAGGGCTCACCACCCAGCTGCCCTGGAGCATGGGGCTGGGACGAGACAGCTGATGGCACTACCCTGCCTTGGTAGGGGCCACAGGCCAGCTGTGCTTGGGGGCCTGGTGTGTGGTGCCAGCTGCTGTGGACAGGCACGTGAGGACCGTGCCCAGCAGCTTGGTCTGCCCTGCTAGGAGGGTTGTTTCTCTGCCTCGTGAACATCGCCGCTGCCCTCTCCAGCAGAGCCACTCGTTCTCCTGCGCTGGGCAGTAAGAGTGCAATCCCCGGCCTGCGGAGGACAGCCGCAGCGCCCTGTGCGTGGCAGGTCACAGCCAGCAGGCATGCTGCTCTTCAACCCATGCGCGTTCCCACAGGGTGCAACCTGTTGAAGCTGGGGGTTTGCTGGAGCTGCCCGAAGAAGCTTATACCACATGAACCTACATGTACGCTGAGTTGCTGCAGACAGCCTGTGGCTCCCCATGGGCATCTGAGCATAGGCACCACAAACCGGTGCAAAGGGGCTTATGGGAAAATGGCCCATTCCTGGCAAGAGACCAGAGGATCAGTGTTTGTGGGTTGGCCCCAGGACTGTTCTCAGAGAACGCAGGTGCCTGCCTTGGTGGCGAGGCACCACTTCTCTCTTTCCAAGCTTCCCTCTGCCTTCCTGGAGTGAGTGACTGCGGTCGGTGCTCTGACAGGAGCGGTGTGAATGGGGCTGTCCGCATGCACCTAGCTGGGGCCATGCAGTTTGCAGGTTGAATTCTGCCTGGAAGGCTGGGAGTGGGTGTGCAGGAGAGAGGTCTCTTGCCCCACAGAGAGAAGACAAAATACGGCCCCACTTGCCTTTGTCTTTCCTGTGCTGTGAAGCGAGTGAGGCTGACTGGAACTGGCTCTGGGCGCTTTGCAGCCAGTAAGTGGCATCCCTGCTCTGTGCACATAAGAACAGGACACCCGGCCATGCCCACTGAGCCATGCCACGGCATCCCTGAGGAGACAGGGAAGGGACAACTGTCCTGTGCAGTCTTCCCCCGGGGAAGCCAAGCTGCTGGGTGCAGCCAGCGATTTCTGAGGCCTGGGCCATGCTGAGAGCTTGGTTGGGATTGTTTAGCATCTGGCTGGTGCCGCATTTGCCTGAACCCCCTCGCCCATCTGGGGGACAATGGCAGGCAGTGCTGACTCATCCGTCCCTTCAGTCTCTCTCCCTCTGGGAGTGCCAGGGGCTCAGTCGCCTGGGGATTTGAAGGTGCTTTGACAGTGTGTTCTTGGGCTGGCAGACGCCCCAGGCCCTGGCTAGCCCAGCTGATGTTAGCTGAGTGCAGCGGGCCGGGCTGCTCGAGTGAGCCTGGAGCTGGCTCCAGTCCAGGAATGCTCATGAGCTGAGGTTCAGTTGTTGACACTGAAAATATTTTAACAGCTGGTCCTGTGTTAGCCTAAACAGCCCTGGCTGGGGGCGCCTCAGTCAGTGCTGGACTGTAACTCTGCCTGTAGCCACCGGGGAACAGCCTCCGGCCCTGCGGCCTGCCCCCGGCAGCGCGGACTGTCACAAGGCTGCCTTGCACCCACCTGGAGAATGAATCACTGTGCGTCAGTCCCCGGCCTGCCGGCGCTGGCCAGCGCGGGTCACGGCCCTCTCCAAAGGTGCTCCCTGCTCTGAACCGACACTGCAGCCCACTCCTGCCAGTGACGGTTAACTCTGGAGCGCTCGGCTCAGCATCGGGCTGGCTGTGAGCGCAGGGCAGCACACGGCACCGCTTGAGGGGCTGGCTGGCAGCCTAGCAGGACGGGCAGTGGGGCCCGGGCCATCATGGGTGTGCAGACGCTACGCAGCATGGCAGCAAAACCCTGAGTGGGGCTGAGGCGACTGCCCCGCCAGCCAAGCGCTGCATCTCCCCCATGTCCTGCGCCTCCAGACCAGCGGCGCCTCCCAGCCTCATGAGGCAGCACCAGTGCGGGGTGTGGGGGGCTCTGCCCCCATGTTTCGCCACTTCCCCACTCTGTGCTCGGGACGCCCCATTCGCAGCCGTGCTCCTGGTGGTGTGAGAGCCCCACACTGGCCTCTGCCACGGCTCAGGCTGGAGTCTCCGGCTGGCTGGGGGGCGCATAGCCTGGCTCTGGGGCGGCATGGCCTCAGCAGAGGGGCATGAGGGAGGATCACCCTGGGGTCGGGTCGGGTCAGGGCGCAGGGAGCATGCAGACCTTGTGCAGGGCTGGCTCTGGTTCGCCCTGGCCCATCACAGTGAAGGGGATTTAGGACCCTGCCATCTATCTCCCTGGCTCTAGCAGCTGGAGCAGGAGGGCCCTGCTGGTCAGCTCCCACACAAAGGGTGGGTTGCATTGCTTTGTTTTTATCAAAAAGGGCCTTTTTGACCCAAGAGATTGTTGTTGTGCCTGAGGCAGTGGGGCCCTGGGTGTCCCTGCCCTGCAGCCAGTGTGTGGGCAGGGGCAGAGACTCTGCTGTGCAGGGCTCCCTGGCCTGCATCAACAGTGGGGTGGGAAGGTGCGGGGTGGAGCCTGGGCTGGTACAGCTCCCTTCCCCCAGGAATGATGGGGAGTCCAGCTCCCCTGACTCTCACCTTGATCTCTCCTGTGCCCTGGGGTGGTGCGAGGCAGTGCTGCCTGTACCCGGGATGCCCATCCGGGTGCCACGCCAGCGCAGAGCCAGTGCTCTCGGCATGTGTAGCTTCCAGTGCTGCACATGGCTAGCGGGTGGGTGGGGGGAGCGGGGGCTGGTTTGTTCAGCTCCCAGCAGCACTTGTAGCATAGATCAGAGACTCCCAAGACTGGACAAGACCTCAGGAGGTCATCGAGTCCAACTCCCTGCTCAGAGCAGGACGAACCCCGACTAAACCATCCCAGCCAGGACTTGGTCAAACCAGGACTTAAAAACCATCTCCACCTTCGGGATGGAGAGGCCACCACCTCCCTCCCTAGGTAACCCACTGCAGCGCTTCACCTCCCTCCCTAGGTAACCCACTGCAGCGCTTCACCTCCCTCCCTAGGTAACCCACTGCAGCGCTTCACCTCCCTCCTGGGGAAACAGTTTTCCTAATATCCTAATGTCTCCCCCACTGAAACTTGAGACCACGGCTCCTTGTTCTGCTGTCCACCACCACTGAGAACAGCCTCGCTCCGTCCTCTTCAGAACCCCACTTCAGGAAGGGGAGGCTGCTGTCAAATCCCCCCCTCACTCTGCTCTTCTGTAGACTAAATAAGCCCAAATCCCTCAGCCTCTCCTCATAAGTCATATGCTCCAGCCCCCTCCTCATTTTTGCTGCCCTTCGCCGGATCTTCTCCACTGTGTTCACAGCCTTTCTGTAATGAGGGGCTCAAATGCCTTTTTGCAACTGCAGGGCTGGAGTCTGCCTGTGGGCTACTCATGTGCTGGCCCCTGCGCTCCAGGAAATATTGGGCCGGAGCACTGTGTCTCAGGAGCTTGGCTGAGATGATCACAGTGGCTCCTCTGGCCTTGGAACCTGTGACTTGAGTTGCTCAGCTGGGCAGGGCAGGGCAGGGCAGGGCTAGGCTTACAAGGTGGATTGCAGGACTCCCCATGATAAATAGCCTAGATTTAAATAGTGGGAAGCAAACTCTGGCCTCTGAGCGGGAGCTGCCTGGAGGAGGGTGTTCTTGGTGGAGTTGCTGATTATGACCAAGAGCTGCCAGGGCTGATTTTCTGGTTGGTCGTTTGGCTATGGACCAGGTGGTGGGTGAGGAGGGTTCAAGACACCCGCATGTTTGGGACAGTCATCTTGGCTAGCATTAAAAACACACAGCACTGGACTGGGGGCTGCTCTTCCTCAAGCAACAGAACCGCAGGCGCCTGGGCTCCATGAGCTGGGAACACAGCTGGGTGCCTCAGGAGCATCCGGCCCAACTGCTCCTTCTGAGTGTGTCTTTCAGAGCATTTCAGCCAAAGACTGTTTTGACCCAGCCCCCTCACCCAGAGAGATGTGACACGGCTAAGGAGGCCAGAGAGCAGCCGGAGGAAGGGCCTGTCCCCAGTAAAGCGGAGGGATGGCAGGGGGATGGTTTCCACACCGGGAGGGGCCCAGGGCAGGCGGGGGCTCTTGGGTGAGGCGAAGGACTCTTCCCAGTCTGCTAGTAGAGCACAGTGGAGCTCCAGGTGGGAGTTCAGACCTGGCCTGACAGGAGAGGGCAGCCAGGGTGAGGGAAATGGCCTGAGAGAGGCTGGTGGGCTTGGTAAGCTCTCAAGCTGGGGATCCCAGTGCTGGCGAGGCTCCTGGAGGATGGGGCGGAAGTTCTGGCTGGCATCGGAGTCTGGCTAAGAGACCCCAGCATGCAGCCCTGGGCTGCTGCCCTGACAGCACAGTGGAACGGGAACATTGACCCGGCAGATGACTGGTGTCAGCCGTCTGTGTGGGGTGTCGTACCCTGAAGGGGGCCAACCAGCAGGCGGAGTTGGGAGGAGACAGACACCTGCAGGGCGGTTGTGCTTGTTGGAAGGTCTAGTTGGCAATGGAGGAGCAGCTAGAGCACAAGGTGCACTTCAGTGTGATTGTCCTGACCTCCCTCCCACTCAGCCGGTCGCCGTGTGATGAGATAAATTGGTGCTGGACCCCCAGAGGGGAATGGTCCTGTGTCTGCTCCCCACCCATTGCCCTGGGCAGTCCCTGTGAGCTGGGACCAGACTGGAACAGATGCTCCCAAGAGGGGATGTGTCCCACCCCTCAGTCCCAACCCACAGTCTTTCCACCCTGGCTGGGAGCCACTGGCTTAAGGAGAAAGGCCCTGACTCTTGCCAACCCTGCAAGTAGAAGGCTTAGAGGGCGGGAGCCCCATGCTGCCTTACAGGCCATAGGCTCAGTGCTTGTGATGGGGGGAGCTGAGCTGTGTAGTGTCACTGCACCACGGGCGTGGCTTGCCAGGCCGGTTCTTTGCGAGAGGATGATGTCCCAGGCTGCCTGTACACACGCACGGGGGAAGAAGAGGAGAAACGCACAGCCTGGGCGGGCAAGTGTGAGCTCCTGGGCTAAGTGTCGTGGCCATGGATTGGAAGCGAGCAGGTGGGAGGTGGGCCGGGGGCCTGGCAGTACTCCCTGGGGACAGTTTGGTGTCATGGACTAGCCTAGCAGCGGCTGAGCTGGTTTGGCGGGGGACCGGGGAGTAGGGGGCGGGGGCAGGCAGCAGGTGGAGGTGGTCACAGAATCATAGGGCTGGAAGGGACCTCAGGAGGTCACAGAGTCCACCCCCCCCGCCCCGGCTTTAAGCAGGATCAACCCCAGCTAAGTCATCCCAGCCAGGACCCTGTCAAGCCGGGACTTACCAACCTCTAGGGATGGAGAATCCACCACCTTTCCAGGCAACGCATTCCAGTGCTTCATCACCCGCCTGGGGAAGTAGTTTTCCCTAATATCTAACCTACACCTCTCCCTCTTCAGCTTCAGACCATTGCTCCTTGTTCTGCCATCAGACACCACTGAGAACAGCTTCTCACCCTCCTCTTTAGAGCTCCCCGCCAGGAAGTTGAAGGCTGCTATTAAATCACCTCGAAGTCTTCTCTTCTGTAAACTAAACAAGCCCAAATCCCTCAGCCTATCCTCATAGGTCTTGTGCTCCAGCCCCTTAATCATTTTTTTTGCCCTTCGCTGAACCTGCTCCCGCAAATCCACATCCTTTTTATACTGGGGGGCCCAAAACTGGACACAATATTCCAGATGTGGCCTCACCAGTGCCAAATAGAGGGGATCAACCACTTCTCTAGATCTTCTTGAAAAGTTCCTCCTAACGCACCCTAGTATGCTGTTAGCCTTCTTGGCTACAAGGGCGCACTGTTTACTCATATCCAGCCTTTCATCCACCATAACCCCTAGGTCCCTTTCCATCGTAGTGCTGCTGAGCCAGTCGCTCCCCAGCCTGTAACAATGCTTGGGATTCTTCCACCCCAGGTGCCGGACTCTACGCTTGTCCTTGTTGAACTGCATCAGATTTCTTTTGGCCCAGCCCTCCAATTTATCCAGGTCCCTCTGGATTCTCTCTCTACCCTCCAAGGAATCTACCTCGCCCCTAGTTTTGTGTCATCCACAAACTTGCTGAGGGTGCAACCCAGTCCCTCCTCCAGGTCATTGATAAGATGTTGACTTACACCGCCCCAGAACCGAGCCTTGCGGTCACTGAGCCTGCGGGAAGAGCAGCCCTTGAGAACCTGCTGGGCTGCAGCAGATGGGGAGGGGCACTAGCTGGGATAGGAGTTGGGCCCTGCCAGGTGTATTTGGGACTCACATTGCACCCACAAGCTGTGCAGTTGCTCAGTGGGTTGTGCCAGGCATGGGGAGGGCTACAGTGTGCCGGGCACTGGGGGGGGGCTGCAGTGTGCCAGGTGCAGGAGGGGCATTATGGTGTGCCTGGCGCTGGGGGGGGCACAGTGTGCCAGGCATGGTGGGGGCTATGGTGCATTTGGCACTGGGGGAGCACTGCCGTGCGCCAGTCACGGTGCCGGGCTACGGTGTGCCTGGTGCTGTGGGGAACTGCTGTGTGCCAGCCATGTGGGCTGCAGAGGGAGAGTGTGTGAGCCTGGGGGCCAGGTGAATTGTCCTGTTCAGAGCATGTCTGTTGGCATTTCCTTTTATTGTTCGGGGCCCCTTGCACAGGGAATAAGGCTCCAGCACGCACCCCACCGGCACGGAACGAGCTGCTGGTGCTTTCTGCTGAGCTGGCTGCCTGCAGCTGGCACCGGCAATAAATCTCGTGGAGAGAACCACTTTGCTCTCAGAATTTCAGTCTGGATGGGCCCACTGGTATCACTGACTTCTTGTTTTATTTGGCTAATAATCTTTTATTGGCCCAGTCGCGTGTTATGGCAGGACAGCGCCATTAAAGGGCTGTCACAGGCACTCAGGGCTACAAACTAGCCCAAACCATGACCAGCTCCCAGAAAAGAGGCTAGCCAGGCAAATGCCTGCCTCGCCCCTCAGCTGCCGCCCGCTTCCAGATCAGAGCAGGTGCCCAGGGAGTTAAATCTTTTGCCACCGGCTGAGCCCAGGCAGAGCGCATGGCTTGGCGATGCGACTGCAGCACTGGCTGAGCCTGGCAGTACGACGTGCTCTTTGCACGTTTCCTGAGCGTGCTGTGCACAGCCAAGGCCACTTGTGGGCTCCACTGCTGCCCTGGGGGGTTGACAGCCCTTCTCCCTGCTGAGCCAGCACATGCTGTGGAATCAGTTGTCAGGGCCAGGTGGGGGCTGGTGGGTGGGCGGGCAGGCGGGGGAGCTTGTAGCTGCTCTGTCCCTGGCTGGCAGCTGGTTTTAAGCCCCCCAGAGCAAGGGGAGCCCCTCTCCAGGGAAGCAGAGCCAGCAATGGCCAGCTCGGAGCAGGCCACGCCTCGGGGAGGACACTTTCTCTCTGGCTGTGCCTTGTGGTGCTGAGCCCAGTGGAAGTGGGCTGCTGGTGCCTCCAGAGAAGCTGTGGCCTTGCTGGTTTTGCTCCTGCGTCTGCTGAGAGTGAAGTGACAGGCATGGGCCCCCCCCCACACCCCCACTCCCACTCCAGGGGCACCCCCATGTCTCCACAGCCAGCTGCTCAGGCTGGGTTTCCAAATGTCAGCACAGGCCAGGCCCCAGGACCAGGGTCAGTGTGTTCGGCAAACTTAGCGCCCTGTTCTGCCTGTGCTGAGCGTGGGAAGGAAGACAGGCCCCCAGCCTGGGGAGATGGCCTCTCCTGCAGCCGACGCTCCCATGCAGGCCAAGTGGGAGAGCTGGCTGAGCCCAGCTGGGGAGATGGCTGCTCCTTCAGCCTTCGTCCAGCTCGTCCAAGGATGCCCTGGTTCGGGTGCTGGCTTCAGTGGGAGCTGGCAGTGGTGCTGGCACCACTGGAACATTCCCCCCCGCCTGCTTGGGAATTTCAGGTGAACAGAGCGCTGCTCTCGCCTGGCACCAGCGCCCGCGGAGCTGTAGGAGTCTGGAGCTGGGGGTGGGAAAGGGGAGGCTTTAAAACCCTGTTTCTAAGAAGTCCCTCTCCTGGAAGCGCCAGGGTGGCAGGAGCCTGGCTGAGGGGAGCCCTGGCTGGAGGGGGGGGTGTGGCTTGGAGGGGCCTGGATGCAGGGGGGGCGGCTGAGTTGGGGAGCAGGCTGGGGGAGGGAGCAGGCTGCGGGGGAGCAGGAAGCAGGCTGGGAGGAGCAGGCTGAGGGGGGCAGGAAGCAGGCTGGGAGGCAGCAGGCTGAGGGCGGGGGATCAGGCTGAGGGGGGAGCAGGCTGGGGGGGCAGGAAGCAGGCTGAGGGGGGCAGGTTGGGGGAGGGAGCAGGCTGGGGGAGGGAGCAGGAAGCAGGCTGGGGGGGAGCAGGCTGAGGGGGAAGCAGGAAGCAGGCTGGAGGGGAAGCAGGCTGGAGGAGGGAGCAGGCTGGGGGGCCAGCAGGAAGCAGGCTGGGGGGAGCAGGCTGAGGGGGAAGCAGGCTGGGGGGGAGCAGGCTGGGGGCGGGGAGCAGGCTGGGGGGGGCAGGTTGGGGGAGGGAGCAGGTTGGGGGAGGGAGCAGGCTGGGGGGGAGCAGGAAGCAGGCTGGGGGGGAAGCAGGCTGAGGGGGGCAGGCTGGGGGGAAGCAGGCTGGGGGGCAGCAGGCTGAGGGGGAAGCAGGAAGCAGGCTGGGGGGGCAGGCTGGGGGGGAGCAGGCTGAGGGGGGCAGGCTGGGAGGGGGAGCAGGCTGGGAGGGGGAGCAGGCTGGAGGAGGGAGCAGGCTGGGGGGCCAGCAGGCTGAGGGGGGCAGGCTGGGAGGGGGAGCAGGCTGGGGGGGGGAGCAGGCTGGAGGAGGGAGCAGGCTGGGGGGGAAGCAGGCTGGAGGAGGGAGCAGGCTGGGGGGCGAGCAGGCTGGGAGGGGGAGCAGGCTGGGGGGGAAGCAGGCTGGAGGAGGGAGCAGGCTGGGGGGGGGAGCAGGCTGCGGGGGGGAGCAGGCTGGGAGGGGGAGCAGGCTGGGGGGCGAGCAGGCTGCGGGGGGGAGCAGGCTGAGGGGAGCAGCCTTCCCCCTGTGGCAGCTGCACATTCTCCCTTTCTCACCTTTAGGGTTTAGTCTGCTCTGGGAGCAGCAGCTTGGCTGGTGCCTAAGAACCTCCCTGTCCTGCAAGCAAGTTGAGGTGAGGGCAGCCAGGCCCAGAGAGGCACAGGTGAAGTCTCAGGTGACACAGTCCTGGCTATGGGATGGACACGTGGAGGCAGAGGAAGGGGAAGAACAGCTCCTTGCAAAGCCCAGGAACTGTAAGTGTGTTGAATGGTTCCCAGGTGAGGGCCCATCAGGGAAAATGCTGAGTCAGTCAGAAGATGGTTTTTGGACATCACTGGGCACAGGTGTGCTCGAGAAAGGAGCCTTCTCCCTGGACGTGGTGCCAGGAATGGATGCGGGGGGCCTGTCTGTGCACCCTGCTGCCACCGGCATGGACCTCTAGAGTCTGCAGAAAATGCCCTCCAGGCAGGAGAGCAAGTGTCACTAGGACAGCCCGCCCCAGCAGCCATCCCGGAGCATGTGTTTCTAACTGCACATCTCCCGCTCCTGAGTCTGAGTAGCCCTTTGGCTTCAGTGTAGACAAACCCAGCCCTTACCTGCAGCCAGGGCCAATTCCAGAGCACTGGGGGCTGGTGCCTGGCAGGAGGTACGGTTTGCCTGTAGGTGCAGGCAGGGACATTCTCATCTGCTCAGAAAGCTCCAGCAGTCGACTCATGGTGCTGCTTGTCTCCCTGGAGTCCTGGTGGCTGCCTGTGTGCCCAGCATCATGCCATGGGTGTGCCACACACTAGAGCCCTTCAGACTCCCTCGGCCAGCCTCGCCCCCAAATGGCCAGTCTGGGTCACTAAGGAACACAGCCAGCCAGCCAGCCAGCCGGGCACCGTCGGCCCCTAAGGGGAAGGGTTTGCAGCTGTGAACCAGCACAGGTTAGATGCACTCAGTGCTAACAGAGCTGCCTCCCACCACTGTCTCATGAACACAAGTGCAATGTCGCCCAGACTACTGCTGGCCTGCTTCTCCTGGCAGGACACATGCAGAGTGTGTTGCACCAGTGCATGGTGAGTGTGAAAATTCTGCACGCTGGTGGGAGGGGCTCCTATCCCCCTTGGCACAGCACGCAGGGCAGTGGAGAGTGGAGCGCATTGTGAGTCACGGTCCCTTTGGGCTCTACCAGCCAGTGATATGGGGTGGGGGCGGTGTCTGCAAACTCAGAACTGGCATTTGAGGGTGTCACTCCACTGTGTCCTTTGGTGGCCTCTTTGAGCTCTGTGGGCAGAGGGTTGTCCATCCCCTGCTGTCCCAGGGCCCTGGGGTGTGTCTGCATTGCTAGATAGGCAGTACAACGCCTACAGCTGAACTGCATTGCGTTCTGTGTGCACTGTTCATCGCCTCTGTGACTCTGGCTGGCGGAAGCAGCTGGGTCTTGCTGAATGCCAGCCCCTCGTAGCCAGTGGCAATGGCAGTGTCCCTGAACGCGTTACAGGTGTTGGCAGCAGTGCTTAATAAGGAGGTTTCAGTGCTCACCTCCAGACCCCAGCAACTCCTGGCCCTCAGGCCCACTGTGTGGGTGGGACAAAAGTGCATGTGGACATGACCCCCACAGCGTGCGTTGAATGACACTTACAAATAGGCCCATCAAAAACTGCATGTGGGGATTTAGGCTGGGAACTTCCAGGTGATCAGGAGGGATTTAGGTACCCAATTCTCTGCATGCAGAAGCCCAGAGCCCTTTGGCTCCACTGGAAATTCCAGCTTTATTTTAAACCTCACCAGGCCAGAGGCCTTCTGCCCTGCTTCCCACCCCTGCGACACACAGGTGCATCAAGGCTCACATGGTGCTGCGAGTCGGCAGCCGTGCTCGCATGGCCCGCAAAACCCAAAGTATGTTTCCATAGGGCAGCCTGCTCCTCTGTGTCTCTGCCCTGAATGCCACTGCAGGTCAGAGCCGAGTGTGCTGCTGACATCAGCCTGCAGTGCACCAGGTAACGAGTCCTTCCCTCGTTCAGCACAGCCCTGGTAACCAGACCTTCCCTGGCTGCTGCCCCCAGGCGAGCCCACCCTGCCTGCTGTCCACTCTGCACAACATTAATAATGCCTGTGCCAGCCGGCTGAGCACGGCCCCTTCCATTGGCTGCGGCTGTTTGTGGCAGCAGTTGAATTCATTAGAAGTGCTGATGATCTCAAGCCATGCAGAACACCACCTGCGTGGGCAGCCTGTCAGGCAAGGAGGGCGCGGAACTGGCACCAGCTGCTCTGGGAGCCTCAATAGTCAGGTGCATTTTTTCTCTGCTGCGGCTCTGTACATAGCCCGGGCGCTTGGTCCGTTAAACTGAGCGCTGAGCGTGCTGGAGGGGGTCTTCGCTGTCCTCGAGTGTCAGCACCTAGCACGGGCAGCCTGGTGCGGTGCCGTGGCCGCGCCCTTTAGCTGGTAAGAGAGTTCAGGCCATTTGATGGCATGCAGGCACTGTGCCTGTCTGAGCTGCTGTGCTGCACAAGCCCACTGAGCTCATCCGGAGCAGCGGACTCAAACCCCTTTGGTGGGTGCATTGTGGCCGCCAGGCGGGGAAATGTGCAGAGCTTTGCATGGGTAGAGCTGAGGGTGCAGCTGCAGTGGGAAGTCACCAGGAAGCACCAACTCCCAAGGCGTGGGGATTGCCGGCCCGGCACTGTCTTATCCGCGTGCTTGACCCTGTAGCCAGGCTGGCTCCGAGGTGCTTCCACCTTGAGCTTGCGGACAGCGTCTGTCTGCAGGGCTCTGTGCAGCAGGGCCCACTTAGCTTTTCTTTGCCCCCCTTGACTTGCACTGACACTGATGGACTTTCCCCCACAACCCCCCTCAGCTCCACGCCCCCCGGATATCGGCCGGCCCTTCCTGAACAGCTCTCCCATCTCCCCTCCACTTCTGCCACCACCTCCTCAAGCAGAGCTCCTCACGGCTCCCTTCAAACACGTGTGAACACGACAAACCACATTCCATTAGCGCTGCGGGGGTGTGAGCCGTGCTGGGGTGCGCTGTGTCCCAGCCCACCCCTCCGCAGCCCTGAGGCTGTCCTGGGGAAGGCCCTGCTCTGAGGCGCCCCAGCACAGCACCGATGGAGCCTGGGTGGGGTGGGGCTCTGGGAGTTCTCTGCCCAACGCTTGCAAATGAGCAGGTTTCCCTGGCGCACTCAGGCCTCTGGCCGCAGGGGCAGGACCCCTCCTGCTCAGCCGTGTCTGCACCTTGCCATGAAATGGCAGTTCCGCACGGGCATGGCAGCAGCCCGGGGTCCCTGGAGGAACTGGAGTCTGTTGGCAGCCGGCCCGGACCTGCCACAGTGCAAAAGCTGCCCAAGGCCAGGCTCCTTACCCAAGCCATCCCCGGAAAGGCGGGGGCCTGCCAGCCTTGGCCCCCCTGCACCTGAGCAGCCAGGCTGGGCTCTTGGCAGAACTTACTCCCCGCCCCCAGCAAATGGCTACTTGTTTTCTAGTGACTTGAGCGGGCGTAGGGTGGTCCCCGCTCTGGGCCTGCAGTTAGCTGGGGCAGAGCCCCTGGGCACTGTGCTGCCGGGGCCCGCTGGCCCAGCCCACCTGGGCTTCTCTCCCTGGCGCCAGCTCCCTGCTCAGCACTCAAGCCCCACTCTTGTAAGAGACCCTGGAGCTGCAGCCTCTGGAGAGAGACTGGTGGGTTTGCAGGAGAGCTCCTGGAACGGGGCTGGGGCCTTGGGAAGCAGCTGGGGGGACAGTGAAGCTTGTCATTGGATGAGGGAGGCTGTGTAGGTACCTGAATGCAGCTGTGACAGTGAAGAACAGGCCTCCCCCACCGCCCAGAGCCTTGTCCAAAGGGACCGGGGGGCTTTCGAAGGGCCAGTAACAAGGGCATGGCCAGTGACTGGTGCAGCTCCCGAAGGGGGCTGCTGCAGACAGGCTCCCGCGGTACTAACCGTTATGTGGCCTACATGAGGCCTGAGCACCCTGAGGTGACGCTCACTTAAAGATCAGAGACTGGCTTACGCTGCACAGCTCCCCCACCCCCAGTGCGGCTGCCCCAGCAGCTCAGCCTCCAGCAAATGCAGCACAGGGACCTGCTGGTAAATAGGACGTGACAGCGAACCATGCAGCTATGGCTGCCAGCTGTCGGGCTTCGTGGGGCAGCGGGGCTCTGCGTTAGAAGGCCACAGCCCAGCCACAGACGCACGGGGGGGCCGGGTTGTAGAGACTTGCGCGTCAGCGAGACTCCATTGGCGTGATGAGCTACTCCAGGGTGTGCGAATGCCACCCCATAGAGCCCCACCACAAGGCCTCCTACGGGCGTGCCCACAGAGACCCACTCCCCCCGTGACGCCCTCATGCACGCTGGTCCCCCCTTGACCCTGTCTGCGAGGAGATGGGTGATCAGCTATTCTCCTGCGAAGAAAGGGGGCTTGGCTCCTTCCAGCTGCACAGTCACGCTGGCCCCTGCAGCCCTGGGAAGCCCTGTCATCCAGGCAACTGACACGAGAAATGGCAAGGTATGCGCTCAGTTAGTGGCTTGTCTCTCTCGTACCAGTCTCACACCAACTAAAGTCCCATGAAATCTGTGGGCGTCTGGAGGGATCTGGGGCTTCAGGGCTTGGCCCAAGGCCAGTTCTGGGGCAATGCACCAACTGTGGGTCTCAGCAGGTGTTTGAAACTGACTTGTCCCCAGGGACCAGATTCTGGGACCCCATCGCCGTCTTCTCACTCTCTGAGGCTGCTGCATTGGCATCTCCACGCCTGCAGGAGGCGGATTGTGCTGTCGTGCCTAGTGCGAAGCACCAAGTGGCCGTGTCTACGCTAGCCAAAAACTTCAAAATGGCCACGCAAATGGCCATTTCGAAGTTTACTAATGAAGCGCTGAAATGCATATTCAGCGCTTCATTAGCATGCGGGCGGCCGCAGCACTTTGAAATTGACGTGCCTCGCCGCCGCGCGGCTCGTCCCGACGGGGCTCCTTTTCGAAAGGACCCCGCCTACTTCGAAGTCCCCTTATTCCGATGAGCAGATGGGAATAAGGGGACTTCGAAGTAGCCGGGGTCCTTTCAAAAAGAAGCCTGGTCTGGATGAGCTGCATCAATTTTGAAGCGCCGCAGCCGCCCGCATGCTAATGAGGAGCTGAATATGTATTTCAGCACTTCATTAGTAAACTTCTAAATGGACATTTGCGTGGCAATTTCGAAGTTTTCGGCTAGTGTAGATGTAGCCAGTGTGTTCACAAGACGGCACTGTGCGGTGCATGTGGCCGGGCAGGTCTGTCATTTCCACCACCCCCTCCCACGGCCATGACACACATCCAGTCCTTTGCCGTGCGTCCCACATCACCTCTTGGCTCCTCTTTCCAGCACATGAGGGCTCTTGCTGCCTTTTTAGCCCTTCACCTTTGTGTGATTCAGATTCACCCTCCTCTAGCAAGGAGGCCCTTCGCCACTGGAGATACTGCCCCATCTTTGCTGTGGCTGGTGGGCTGGCTAGCACAGAGTCCCTCTGCAAAGTCCAGTTCACTTGCTGCACAGGGATTTTGGCATTGGTGTGTTGCCTCTTGGCCTTTGTGTCCTGTAGGTAGCTAGAGGCTGCACAGAGAAACTCCCGTTGCTCTGGGACATGGAACAGCTGCAGACGCTTGGCCTGCCCCATTGATGAATACAGGCATTGTAACATGCGTGACCTGCCTTTGGTTGTCCATGGCCATGAGTAGCCATGGAGACCTTTTTCAGCCCCATGCGGTTTGTGGAGGGAATTCCGAGCAGCAAATGCTCAGTGTCTGGGACACTTACCTAGCAGTGGATGTCCCAGCTGGCTGGGAGCAAGCCATCCTGCACAAGGCAGCCGAGCATTGGCTTTCTCCTTCTGTAAATCTAAATTAATAAGATTGCACGGCTATAGACGAAGGAACACGTACTGTATCTTGTCTTTGTCGATCAATGCATTATATCATCCCATAAAACTGATTAAAAAGCAGTGCAGTTCATCTCACCGGGGTTTCATGTCTCAACATTATAAATTCCATATTATGGTTAATGATTGTCAGTAAGGACTGAGTGCATGCGAGCTGATCAGTATTGTAGTTTGTAATTAATTCTTGCAGTGTCGCTGCAAAGAATGCCGCAGAGGGGGTGGCTGCTGATTAGTAATTTATTATTTTTAAAGCACCGGAGGAGTAGTTTGAAATTGAAAACGGGGAGTTTCATTTGTTGTATGAAGTTGGCTGGTGGGTGCAAAGTGGGACTCTTGGCATCTTCCCCAAACCCCCCACCAGCAGTGACTGCTCTTGGAGGATGGGCCTGCTCTGCACGTGAGCAGTGACTATCGGGGCGGAAGGAGAGCTGGGGCAGGGGCCCCCTGTGGAGTTCTTGTACCTTCGCTGGTGCTGGCTGCTGGTGAGACAGGCCACTGGGCAGGAGGGGCCCTGGCGCTGATCCAGTCTGTTAGTTCCGGTGTTCTCAGGTTTCGAGGCTTGGCCCACAGCAGGAGAAAGCCCCGTCTGGCAGCCGTCTGGCCAGCAGCACCCTCGGAGTCCATCATAGGCCCCTCTCATCCCCACCGCAGGACACAGCCAGTAGCTGGCCACCAAAGAAGCAGTAACGCTGGCCACCCATGGAACAGCAGCTTCCCAGGCTGCAGGCTGGGGTGTGGCTGTGTGGGGTGACAGGGGCTGTGGACAGCCCCACCTGGGTGCAGACACTGGAGAGACAGCCTGGCTTGGCTCTGGTCTCTCCTCATTGTGCTGCTGTACTGCACCCTCCAGCTAACTGGCCTCTGCTGCCCCTCCTTCCAGGGTTGGCCTGGCTGGTCGCAGCCCTCTCCTTTAAGGGCTCTGGCTCTCCCCAGCCCCTTTGCTAGGGCACCAGGTGACTTTGCTGGGCTGGGCAGCTGTCTCCAAATCCAGCCTTGGGCTCCCCTCCCGGCAGCACAGCAGGCTGGGCTCCCGGCAGCAGCTTGGCTTGGGGCTTCCGGCAATGAACAAAGGTGTGGGGGAGGATTGCAGCAGCACTGGGGCCTGCACATTCCATTGGAGCATCTGCCACAGGGCTCGTCTGGCCAGCAGCACCCTCAGAGACCCTCCTAGGGCTCTCGTTCCCCACGGGACAGCTGATCGCTGGGCAGCCACACCGTGGGCTGGGAGCCAAGAGCATCCGCCGGGGCTTGCAGCCAGACCTGCAGACAGCTGCGCCTCCTGCCTCAGATGTACCATCACACAGACTCACACAGCCCTCGAGCGGCTGGCGCGCAAGTGCTTTGAGCACATCCCTCCCTGGGCGCTTCCTCGCAGGAGCAGGGCCGGGGCTGCTGTCGCCAACCCCGTATCTCCTACTTGCGCGAAGTAATGTCCACAGCCAAATCCCTCTCACTCGCCACGGGCAGCCCCATCAAACCCATCCACGCGGCTTGCTCCTCCTGCTCAGATACCTGCTAAGGGGGCAATGTGCGAGCTGGCCCATGGGAATACGGATGGATTACGCTAGCAGTACTGCCGGCCGCTAGCCTGCAACGGTCGCTTGTGTTCAGGGAGTGCAGGCAAACAGCACTTTGTTTAAACTCGGACATGGTAAATGGTCCCACAATGTGCCCAGCAGCATGCGAGCTGCCAGCTGTGCTGCGAGGAGCTGGTGGAATAGGGCAGCCCTGTGCAGAAGGTGTGCGGGATGGGAAAGGTGCACAGCCCAGGATGGTGCCTCCTGGCTGCCTGGCCAAGTGCACAGGCCGGGGGGGGTCAGCGTGGTTCCCTGGCGGTAAGAAGGAGGGTGCAGAGCAAGGCTCACCTCACCGCCTGGCAGAACAGGGACCTATGCTGTGTGGGAGGGACACTGTCGCTCAGTTGTGCCCTCTGGCCAATCCTGGGGGGACTCAGGCCCCCTACCCTCCCCAGCTCTTGGGAGCGCCCTGAGCTCGGTGACATGTTGACCTGCTGGAGAACCTTCTGGTACCTGCCAAACCTCCTGTCCCACCGGAGGCTGGCCCTGGCTGCCAGGCTGGTGGCTGCCACATGGGGGTGGGAGCTGCCCTGGGGACTCGTGGGCAGCTCTGGGGCTGGGAGAGGAAGGGGCAGTGTGAGGCCATTTATTGTGCCTCCTGTAAGGACAGACAGGCTGAAGGGGAGGGGAGGGGCTCCTTCAGATACTGGCTGAGAGCAGAACTGGCTGAGAGCAGAACTGGGCTACTGCTGGCCCTGGTTCTCCTGCCAGCGCCTGGCTCCCCCGAGGCGTTAGACCTGCTCATTAGCACTTGCTTTTAGGGAGCATCAGTGTGAGGAGCGTGGCCCTCCTCATCGCCCTGAGGGCTGGGGAATGCAGCCTTGCGAGGAGCCTGTCCACACAACGGTCGTGTGACTGGCTTGGGATGGTTTGCTCTAGGCTCTCATCTGGGAACTGTGAGGCTCTGGCACAGGTGCATGTTGGTACCCACCTCCCTCCTGCCTAAGGCCTTGGCTCTGTGGGGCAGAGAGGCTGTGCAGCTGGACCTGTGCTGTGCCCTGGGTCTTGCGCAGGGAGGCCAGCTCTACTATCCCACTCCCATGTGCTGGGGGCGGGAGGGGCATGCAGCATCTGTCCCGAGCACACTGCTCCGCTGGTAACTACAGCTCCAGCACAGAGCTGCCAGGAACACCAACACTGGCTGCGCCCTGCAGTGTTTCTCATGCTGCATGTAACAATGCCCTGCTCCAAGGCTGCCCCTTCTGCGCCGGTGCCAGCGGCTGTTCCAAGTCACACTCCCTTTGCGGGCCGGCTCTGCCCCTGGCATCCTGCTGGTGCCCAGGACCTGTTGTTCACAAGGAATGTTGTCCAGATTGACAGTGGTCTTTTAACTCCCAACCTGCTGGGAGGCACTGTCGTCTTCAGTACCAACTATGGACATCAGCTGTTGGGTCCCTCAGGCTATCCAGTGACCTGCTTGCAAATGCAATAGTAGCAACAGCAGCTTGGAGCGCCACTGGTGACGCAAGTGTTATGACTCTCCCCGTGGGGAGGCCGGTACCTGCCCTGAAACAGCAACACGACTGAAGTGAGACAGCGTCACGTGTCCAGATGGGGTCTCCCTGGATTAGCTGGGAGAGAAGTGAGCTGCGTGATTGTCCTCTCCAGGGCAGGTCTTTCACTTGTCTCAGAGCTGTGGCATTCACAGCCCTTCCGAGCCCTGGGAGGGACACAGGCAGAGACCTGAGTCAGCTTTTGCCCGTGTTGACTCTGTGCCCCACCTGCGGTGGTGCTCCCCGGCCGGCAGGGTGGTGAGCCGCAGCTGCACCAAGGCTGGGCAGTGGTGTGCTGGAGTCACAGGTGAGGCGTAACGCAGCGTCTGGGCTGGGCTGATTTGCTGTAATGTGATGAGATGCCAAGGCGGCTGGTGACGCTGCTCTGTGCTGAGCCCAACACCCGGGGCCCACAGCCTGCCTGTCACACACTGGCCGGCAGCATTGGTAGCAGGAGCCTTCCCTGGTCAGAAGGGGTTGCTCTTGGCACATCCAGGAACCACATTGCCCAGCTCCTGGCCAGCTCTCAGCAATGATCACAAACACCCCCAGCTGAAGAGCAGGCGACCCCTTGTCCTGGTAACCCAGCAGAGTAGCTGTGAGCGGAGGACTTGAGGGATGGCCAGATGGGTCCAGGCTCTGGCTTGACTGGCACCGAGTGTGTGTTGTCCTGTGTAGACATGAGTCCCTGGAGCTGGACAGGGTTCTTGCAACTGCCTGCATTAGGGAACAAGTGTTCTGAATTCTGCTTGTGAGGCTGCTGCAGTATGGCTGCCCTGCCTGTCATGAGAGCAAGCCCAGAGTCTGGGTGACACGGCTGCAGGGCACCCGCCTGGCACTTGAGACCTGGCTCCATCCCTTACACCCTCTGAGTGGCCTCAGGAATGGGCCAGAGCCTCCCCAATGGGGAAGTCAGCCTGCCCTTTCCTTCCTGCTGGGGCTGTGAGGGGAACTACGCTGCAGACTGGGAGGTGCTGGACGCTGGCATGACGGGGCTCCGCAACAGTCAGCAAGAAAAGACATGGTACAAAATGGCCAGAGAAACATCACTGAGAGTGACGTGTAGAGTGACTCCTTCGGCCTGAGCACTACTCAGGGTCTCTGATGGGCTCTTTGGTCATCCCTTGGAGCACTGGCTAGAAGGGACTTGGCCAGACTCGGGGATTTTAAATTGCTGTGAAGGTTGCACTGAGGGACCTGGCTGAACGGTGCTGTGAGAACAGTACGTTTCTCAAACGGTGCCTTAGCCCCCATGTCTATTGGTGCACGGTGGGGAGGTAAGTGGTGCCAACCCTAACTGGTGCCTGTTCAAATGGCAGATGCCTCCAGAAGTGAGTGGACCATTATCAAGATCTTGGAGCAAGGTGCAGGACCTTTCTAGAGACGACTGTAGTGACTCCAAAACTACGAGGGGTTCTCAGGCTATACCCTAACCACAGCGATCAGAGGGGGCTCAGACTCATGTTCTAGGTTCCTGACCTCTTTGTGCACAGACCCATCAGGAGTTCTTGGGCAAGGTCATTAGCCCAAGCTTCAATAATCTCAGAATCTGGCTTTCCTTATGCATGCTGGGACCCAGCAGGG
Source organism: Carettochelys insculpta (assembly GCF_033958435.1). Lineage (NCBI taxonomy): Eukaryota > Metazoa > Chordata > Testudines > Carettochelyidae > Carettochelys > Carettochelys insculpta. Next base: position 23,822,362 of record NC_134157.1, read on the forward strand.
ACAGTGAATTGTGTTTCTGGAGGCTCTGGCTGCTGCAATAGGTCTTGCCCACCAGAGCAGGAAGGGAATCTTCAGACCTGCCAAACAAAGCCCACACAACAGCTAACAAAATGCTTTGGGAGGATGTTGGTTTCGGAAGGTCTATCAAAGGCACATCGTCAGCACAAAACAGAATATTGGGTCAGACCCACTGCTGGTGGGAACTGGTGTATCTCTTCTGCAGTCAAAGGAGAAGGAAAGCTGACCTGTCTGTTACATAATTCAGAACCAAGTCAATACCAAGGAATTGGTCACAGTTAGTTTTACACACCCACAGGCTGATGCAATCCTTTAGAGGCCTCTGATACAACACTTACTCATTTCTCTGGAAGGCTGCTTGATCAGATTCCTATCTGTGGGCATTCCATCCACTGAGCCGGAATTCTCACATTCAGGTTTTTGTCATCCAGATTTTCCCCAAAATAGAGCCAGGGAAAGCTGGAAGATTCCTCCAGAGAAGAAAAAAACAAAGTCCCATTAAAACATGAGTCTACCGGGGAGCATGGAGATGTAATTGGATTAGATCTTTATTGGATCTTTCTATTTGTAGAGGGAGGCGTGAGCTGTCCTGGGGCTGCAGCGAGTCAATCAGCAAGGCCAGGGGGTGCCGTCTGTTACTCCACAGGGGGTGCCATTCTATCTAAGAGGTTTAACTTTTATTGACTAATAATAATGTTTTACCAAGAGGGAACCAGGGACACAAGCCAAAGGAAAGTGCCTGACTTTGGGAAAAGAGACCAGCTCCCAGCAACATTTTGTTTTTGTTTTTTTATTTTGTAGCGCCATACTGAGATGATTTTAGTCCTCCTGCAACAGCGAGACAAAAAGAATCAAGCTGGAGTGGAAATGGTTGTGTTTGGAGAAGAGGGTTTTCTGAACTTTCCAAGACAAAAAGCAAAGCTCAGGCCCTGGTGAAATGGGTCCCGGGGGCCTGATTGGAAAAGCAACCCTTTGAAAAAGGGAAGTGTTTATCAAAGGGTTTACTTTAACTGATGTCTAGCATTTCCCCTTTCTCATTGATTACTCACGCTATGCAGCTTGATTAACTGGTGGGAAACAGGTCAGCCAGTTCCTCCCAACTCATTAACTATCAGGTTTTTATTATAATCTTTTACTTAAGTGCTCCAGGTTGCCACAGGATGGTCCAACTTTGGACAGTCATTTGGCTGCAGAAATTGGCAAGTGACACCTACACATGGGAGAGCTGGAGTAGCCTTGAAACTCTTTCTTTTGACCACTAGACAAACCCATGTGTACAGAGCTTCTGCAAGAGAACTCTCTCGGCACCCAGAGCACATCAGCCAACACAGCTAAGGTTGTCAACAGTGCCTTGAGGGGCCTAGCAATATAATGAAAACTCACCCGTGCTGGATAACTTTGTCTAACTAACTTCTCCCCCCCGGCAACCTTACCTCCTAGCAATCTGCTGGCAAGCCCTTTTATCCAACGCATACAACTAATCCCTGGAAGTAGTCAAGTGCTTGACAAATGTTCAAATTTTAATGTATGTTAAAAAGGTATTAAATTCTCAACCAAAAATGTATATGGAAATATGATGTTAAGATATTTTTAGCTTTCAGGAATCTAGGGGCTTAACTTTTATAATACAGACACATTTTATCATTTTAAAAAGAATTAGCATTGAACTATTTCTTGTATCTCCATGTTGGGTTAATGCACAAAGATCTGCGAACAGCCTGAAGGCGGCTATGCAGATGACATGGAAATCACACACTGTAAACCAGCAACATTTCATATGGCATGACAGAAGCACATGGACAGCTGGGAAAGAAAGCGGGGTTTCCGAAGCTGAAAGACAGCATACCACATGGCATTCCAGTCCTGTCCAGAGCCCTGCCCCCCCAATACGTGACTGAGGGTGGCTTTACATAGTATGGTGTTCCTGTTTTAATCCATGGCCTCGTACTGGGGGGTGAACGTGTTCACTGTAGCTGTTAGAAGGGAGATATTAAATGGGTAGTACTAAAAGTGTTACATGAAATCACAGTGGAGAGTTTTAAAAGGTTTATCTGATGGCAACAGCCAGCCCCTCTTACTGTGCTAGAAGAACCCAGCTGAACGAAAGCAGCTGTAGAATTGCGAACCCATGGGAGTGTGAGGCTTGACCGTTTTAGGTTTCTTGTTTCCTGGCAGTATTATTTCAGGTGTCCCGGGTGCTTGAGGGAAGCTGATTATTAGCGGCTGTAAACTACAGAGGCCCAAATGGAAACTTAACCGCTCAAATGCTGGAATGCTCCACACTGTGGTCAAAAGGACATTGTTGGAGGGTCTGAATGTACAGTCACAGAGTTTAAAAGCCAGAGGAAACCATTGGATCCTCAGTCTAGTCTGACCCCCCAGCTAAGTCCCAAGGCCAGGGAATATCACTAAGCGATTCCTGAATCCCACTGGAGCTTGTGGCTTCAGCCAACACACTTTGAAGCCTTGAAAAACACAACAATCAGCGAAGCAGAAGCAGCCATGCAGAGGTTAAAGTAACAAATTCCTCTTTCTGGAAGAAAGGCGGGGAAGCGAGAAATGAGGTGTGGCACGCCGCTGCTTTGGGAGGGACTGGGCCGCTGTTCCTCTGAGGCCCCATCACCACTGATCCCCTAATGAAATGGCTGCTCCTGAAACACCTTCAGTTGACGTAGATGATTTTCGGGAGGCGGGGGGGTCTCAACAGTGAGGCGCTGTAGCCAGCTGGCTTGTGGTCACATTGAAAGAGAGCGCCCACAGCAGCAGGGCCGCAGCGCTGCTCTTTGTGAGCCAGTGCCCAATGCGGAGCACGCCAAAACGAGCCGCTTGCTCAGACACCTGAGCAGGGGAGCCCTGAAAGGGTGTGGCATGCGTGGTGTACACAGCCGTGGCGAAGCACCTGCCTCCTCTCCCAGGCTGCCGGGCGTGTAGCTGGGACGCGCTGGGTCCAGAGTTAGTTAGCTGCTCGGGCATTATGGCAATGCACACAGGAGAAAACACGCAGAGCTACAGGATGATATTTGCACCTCAGAGCCCTGCTGAATGGGGGGGTGGGGCACTTTGCGTCTACAACCCCAAGGAAGGGCCCTGCAGGTTAATGTGGGTGCTGGGGGCCTCGCACACCAATGTGATGCAGCGCAAGTCGTCTCCACCACCGCGGCTTCCCTGAGTGATGCCTGCGAGAGAAGGGCATGTCCCCTGTGGAATGAGGCTGGCCTGACCGAGGCATGGCGCAACGGTACTCGGTTTAGGGGCGCCCCCTAGGGGTTGGCTGGGAACCCCAATAGCACCACTGTGACGTTCTCGTCAACTCAGCGCAACTCTTCTGGAAATCAAACGGTGGGGGTGTCTCTGAAGCTGTTCCTGGTTGTGGTCTCTGGCCCATGTTTTATTTCGGGTCAGGCCTGTAACACTGATTGCCTGAGGAGACCTCTGTCATGGCAGGTATGCAGCTGTCATCCAGCCAGTGAACCACACACTGGTGCTTTGCCAGTCTGGGGAAACCTGATTCCTCATCTACTGTTCCAGACAGTCGGAGACTTAAACCCCTGCTACGGACCATAGTGAGCCCCCTGGCACCGCCTCTGTCCCTCAGCCCCTCTGCTCTAGAACTTGGGCAAGGGCCTAGTTTTCAGTGACCCATCTTGACATCACCCCAGGCTTTTATTCAGCCCCACCCCCCCACCCTTTGCCTCGAGGCCCAGTGCCCACTGGGGCCATGTAGAGTCAAGAGGATGTAAGCCAGGTTATGCAGTGTGCACACCATGGCTTGGGTAAGGGTTCCAGCCAGCCATCAGTCAATATTGTGTCCAGTTTTGGGCAGCCAGTATAAAAAGGATGTGGATTTGCAGGAGCAGGTTCAGCGAAGGGCAAAAAAAAATGATTAAGGGGCTGGAGCACAAGACCTATGAGGAGAGGCTGAGGGATTTGGGCTTATTTAGTTTACAGAAGCGAAGACTTCGAGGTGATTTAATAGCAGCCTTCAACTTCCTGAAGGGGAGCTCTAAAGAGGAGGGTGAGAAACTGTTCTCAGTGGTGTCTGATGGCAGAACAAGGAGTAATAGTCAGAAGTTGAAGAGGGAGAGGTGTAGGTTGGATATTAGGAAAAACTTCTTCACCAGCGGGTGGTGAAGCATTGGAATGTGTTGCCTAGAGAGGTGGTGGATTCTCCATCCCTAGAGGTTTTTAAGTCCCGGCTGGACAAGGTCCTGGCTGGGATGACTTAGTAGGGGGTTGATCCTGCTTGAAGCACGGGGCTGGACTAGATGACCTCCTGAGGTCCCTTCCAGCCCCATGATTCTGTGATCAGGCGCTGCTGGGATGGGCTCTTTGGTGCTTCCACACAGGGCCTGCAATTAATTTCTCTGCAGTGCTTTGTGGGCAGGGCCAGATTAACCATGCTGGGGGCCTGGGACTCATAGATTTTAGTGGCAGCCCCAAGCTCTGTGGTGGGGCCAAAAACAAGGGGTTCATTGTGGGCGGGGGCTGAGGACTGAGGCAGGAGAGTGGGTGCCAGAGGGGGTACTGGCTCCAGCTGGGTGCTGGCTTGGGATGAGGCGTTTGGGACTCCAGGAGGAGCCACGGGGTTTGGAGAGTGGGAGCAGGCTCAGGGCAGGCGGTTGGGGTGGGGGTGCAGGGTGGGAGGGAGGTAAGGGGTGGGAGGGGCTCAGAGTGGGATCGTGAAGGGAGGCAGGACGCTGGAGCCAGCTCAGGGTGGGGGCTCTGAATTGGAGGGCATGGGAGGGGACAGGAGGGGGCTCAGGGCTGGGCAGAGGAGCTGATGAAATGGTTGGCCTGCTGGTCAAGATGGAGGGGCTAGCGCCACACTCCCAGAAGGGGCGGGGCCTGTAGCAGGAGGGGCGGGGCTGGGGGCAGCCAGTGCTCAGAGCCACATGATGCACACTGCATGGTGTGCCAGCAGCATTGTAAGGGGCCCAGGGCTCCAGCCCCACCTATTGCTGCAGTAGCAGGAGCTGCAGCCAGGACCCCCGCAACCCTTTGAATCCCCAGCCCCAGGCCATTGTCCTTTGCTCCCCCATCGGGGGCCCTGGGGCTGGGGATGAGGGTGCAGATCTGGGAGGGAACAAGGCTGGGGTATGTGGCTCAGGTCTGGGGCAGGAGATGGGTGCGGGTCACTTAAAGCAATTACCAGCCAATGGGAGCTGTGGGGCGGGGGCTGGTGCCAGCGGAGAGGTAGGGTGACCATCTGTCCTGTATTAGGCGGGACAGTCTTGTATTTGGGACACCAAACAGACTTCACTACTGGCTGGAGAGCAGGTAGGTCACTTCCCCGAGTCTCGGGAAAGCGGGGCGGGGGCATGAGTGGCTGCCACTTCCCTGGGGCTCCTGGGAATGGCTGGGGGCTGCCGCTTCCCTGGGGCTCCTGGGGAGGGCTGGGGGCTGCTGATTCCCGGGGCTCTGTGGGGATTGATGTAGCCAGGAGGAGCTGCCCCTCCTCCCCATATCTCCCTGTCCTGTGTTTGGGACAGGGAGATAGGGTTGCCCTACAGGGGGGCAGTGCATGGACAGAGCTCCCTGGTGCACACAGAGATGCAGCTCCAGCTGGGGTGTGGCAGGAGGAACAGCAGTGCACAACGGTGCTGGACTGGGACATGGGGCGTTATGGGGGCTGCAGACTAGGAGCCGAGGCCAGGGGCCCAGAGCCCTGGGCTGCACACCAAGAATCAGTAGCCTGCAGACCTGCTGTGGTGGGGGCGGTGTTGTCTCGTCATCTTGCCAGCTCTGCCAATTGCTCCATCTCCCCAGCGCCTGGCTGCAGAAACTCCTCCATTTTGTCCTGCCCAGCAGAGCGGGTGCCCCGGGTGGACGGTCGGGTTCTCCAGCCAGTGCGTGGTATGGAGGCTCTGCCGGCTGCCAGCACAGGGTGCTCAGAAGGTGACCTGAGGCTAGGGCTAATGGGAAGACACCCTACGCGAGCACCACAGCGTCGTGCCACCCAGGCACCGGCTCAGCGACGTCCGACATAGGCAGGGGAGCGATGGGGTTAGATCCCTCATGGGCCTCTTCACGCCCTTTCAACATGGCTGGATGAATACACACTGCTGGGTACAGTGCAGCTGTGTAAAAACTGGGGCTGTAGCAGCTGCTCTTCGCCACTGGCCCCCTGGGGCAGGTGGGAGGTAGGCACAAAGCTGGGGAAGAACCAAAGAGGCCCAGTCCTGGGCTGAGTTCCACCTCCCCCACTGAGTGAGGCCCAGTAACAGGGCCGAGGGCTGTGACATGAGAACAGCCATGCACCACTTCCAGGCTGCATTTAGTGTGAAGAGGAGTTCGGTACTAACCCCCTTGTGCGTCGAACGAGGGGCTGACGGGGAGGTCTGCCTCTCCGGCATCGTGGCTGGCATAAAATGCCGGTGGCTTAATGTGCAGAGCCATTGCAAAGGTCCCCCTGTGCCAGGGAGCACTGTGTGAATTTTCTCCCCTTCAGTGTGTTTGTACAGTCAGTTCATGACCAGGCGGAAGGCAGATGCCGCCTTTGAGCAGCACAGAACTGGTTTACTTCCCACGGCCTCAAGATGGCAAGCGAAGTATGTAAAGCCAGCCCTGCTCTGCTCTGTTTACAGAACAAAGACACATTAGCCGTCACCTCTGGGCTGGAACATAACTCCCTGTCCCATACACCCAGGCTCGCAGGAGCCCTTTCAAAAACTTTAATTATTGGGGCACCAAGCTGACTGAAATCACAGCCAGCATGTTTAGGTTTAAAACACCGTGGACAGGGCCCACCCAGTCCAGAATGAAAAGATGCTATTTCAGGACAGAATTCAGGCTTATTTCATTTTTCATCACTGTACAGTATTTGCACAATGCTTCCTTTGGTCAGTGGTGTCAGACTCACCTTCCCACAAACGGGCCTGCTCACACATTGACAAAATAACCTGCATCGGTGCTTGTTAAATGTAGCGTCTTAGAAATACCACCCCATGCTTCTTACACCTGCCGTGGCACATGGCAGGAAAACAATGCAGCACTGGCAACCAAAGGCCCTGATTGTTTGAACTATACTGTGTCATAAAGGACTACAGGAATAAAACAAATACCAAGATTATTAGAAACTAACTGTTACAAAATTGACTCCAGTGTTCTGAGGGCATCTCTAAGCAGCACAAAATCCATTTTTTTTCTGCTTGCACCACAATTTGTGCTGTTACAATACAGAATCTAAACCCATCATGTGTATACATCATCTCCAATGTGTTGATTCTGAATTACACTGCATATTAGAGGTGAATTATAGGCTCCATAAATATCTCCTTATATAGCCAGGCACTGAAAAGGTTTGCAGGCCGACAAACAAATTCCTCGGCAGGCTACAGGCCTTTCTGCATGGGGATTGCTGGCTCTGACTCTGTTAATGCTGAAGTTTCATTCATCCAGTGATGATCTTTAGGGGGAAGTTAAAAACAACTTCTCTGCCTGACAGCAGAAGTGGATTGGATTTCTTTCCCTTTTCTTTGCTGTCAGGGAGGCAAGCTGCTCTCTCTCGCACAGCTGAGGAATGTCACAATACCACCGGCAGAACATCAGGATTAATTAGCCCAAATGGAGAAGCCATAGCTGAATGGCAGGAGGGAGCGTTGGGGGTGCCAGGGCTGTCTGGCAGCCACACTGGGAGTGGCCAGCAAAATTGGCCAACTCAACAATGACTTATGGAACCAGCTGGGCATGAGCCACAGCCTGCCTGGACACTCTGGGGGCCCAGATAGGGTTGAATGCAAACATGGAGGTCCAGGCCCTCCCCCTCCACCGACATATGTGCCTGTAAGCACCACGACAGAGACTGTCCTGGCTCTTGTATCATGTGTCATACAGGAACAGGTCACGTCAGGATGCATCAGTCCTGAAGCTCAGGGACATGACAAGGTTGATGCTGTGTGTCATAACACAATGTGTCTGCAGGGACCTCTTACACAAAAGAATTGTCTCCCACGCACTGTTCCTGGTGCGGTGAGATGGGGGCAAGGGCGCCCATGGCTTGGCTCAGCTGACAATGCACAAGAGGCCTGGCATGAGAGCCGAGGTGTTTCTGCTCCCCAAAGCGTCAGGTTAGTTAGTAGCCTGGCATGCTGGCCCGCCAGAATGAACCAGCAGGAGAAGGCCCTTTCCACCCTTGCCCGACAGAGCAGTCGAGAGTTCTGCTTCAGTGGCCTGACCCTCTCCAGACAAGCCCTCACACAAGTGATGAACTCGAAGCATGTGCTTACATGCCATGCGGAAGCAGGGCCTATGTCACACACGAACCCACCAGGCACAGATTGGCTCCAGCGTGCTGGCACAAGAGAGGAGCCACAAAGGCCCAAGTTACACCAGTCCTGGGGCCTTGGTTTGGCTCTGTGCAGTCTCTAAGGAATTCAGGTCTCTTGTCAGACACTCTCCCACCCTGAGGCCCTAGAGCACTAGCCCCAGGATTTATAACCTTCCTGCACCAGCAGCAGGGAAGCTTGCCTCAGAGCCCTGCGTGTGACACAGCAGCCCTGGCCTGTGATCATTTGGAGAGGTCAAACCTTTCCGTTACATATGGGGCTGAACTGGCGCCCGTGGTTGTCCAGAGGGGGACAGTGGCTCGTGCTGGAACACGCCCAGCCCTCTCTGCTGGCCACCAGCAGAAGACGGGAATTGCAGTCAGCCTGTTTCACAATGCCACACCCAGCTAGTGCACAGAGAGGCCAGGCCCTTTGGTCAGGCCCCAGCTGCTCAGCCCTGCAGCTCCAGGCTGGGAAAGGTCCCCCAGACACTCTGACTCAGCTGATTTCGGAGACAGAAACAAGCTGCAATCACCATCCTGAAAGTGAGGAGGAGGAGGAACCTTCTAAGGCTGCAAAGACAATGAAAAGCCCCTGCCCTGCAGCACCCCCCCCGCCTGTCAGAACAGTGACTCTGTTACTCAGCTAGACAGAATACGACCAGTGCTGCCAGAAATGCTCCTGGATGAGGCTGGCTGGCTGGAAGCACCTAGGTCCTCTTTCCAGTGGTGCTGAGCACCCACAATGTGACCAGAAGTCATTAGAACTTGTGGGTGCTCAGTTCTGCTGGCTCTGGTTGGGCACCAGCTGCTGCCTAGCAAGTGAGTGCCATTGGGAGCACCTCTAGTGGCTTGTAGCACCTTCCCTGGCGGGCCGGGAGGTGAGGCTAATGCTGCCCTGACCTACAGCTGTTTGATGAGCCCAAAGCTCGGTGAACCTTCCAGCCACCAGGTCCTCAGCCATTCGGAGACCAGGCACCAGTCACAAGGCACCAGAGCCAAGCCAACCCTCCCAGAGTTCATAGCTACAAAGGGAGCAGCCAACGATTATGTACATAGTAATGAGCCCCAGACAATGCTCAGCTGGTCTCCAGACTCAGCCTCGGCGCTGCACCCAGAGCACTCTCTGGAAATGCGATGGCTCCCACCCCAAGGGGCAGACACCTGAAATGTGTTGCTGCTTCTGTGAGTTTCTCCTGAGCAGCAGGTTGGTTTCTTGCCATTGAACCTCCCTGCACCACTGCGCTCCTGACTCCTGCAGAGAACTGCTGGTGGTGCATGAGCTGGGAACCTCCCCCAGAATTTTAGTCCTGTGAGGTGCTCATGAAGCTAGACCAGGCTGGAATAAGTGTGCAGGGGAGGCCTGCCTGGTTTTGTCTGTGTTGTGCCAGAGCTGAGGTTCAGGCCAGTGCTTGTGAACTGCTGGTACCTGCTCAGGAGCCTAGCACTTAACAAGTATCAGAGGGGCCGCCGTGTTAGCCTGTATCTCTGAGAACAAGACGTCCTGTGGCACCTTATAGACTAACAGATATTTTGGAGCATGAGCTTTCGTGGGCAAAGACCCACTTCATCAGATGCAAGGCCCTCCCTTTTACTGGGACCCCAGTCTTTAAATACCCCTCTGGAACCCACCCCCCCCCAATGCATCTGATGAAGTGGTTCTTTGCCCACGAAAGCTTATGCTCCCAAAGATCTGTTAGTCTATAAGGTGCCACAGGACTTCTTGTAGCACTTAACAGTCCTTTCAGCTCCTGCAGAGGTCCATGAAGTTACTTTTCATCCTGTAACAACTGCTGCAGTTTCTAGCTGTAGGTGACTCTGTGGCTCAGGCTGGCTTCTGCTTCAGGGGACAAAACTAGGTCTTGGGAGTTGTCAGATGGCAGGTGCTCCCCAGTCAGCACTGGACAAAAGTCCTGGGAGGGAAAGCCCCACTCTTTAATGAGCCTTTCACTCTTGGGTTTAGCCTTTGTGGTAAGTTCCTTCATGCTGTACCGCACGTTAAGCGTAACTGGGCAACCTTCAACCATCTGCTGCTCAACGTACCGGTCTCGGCATCTGTCCTAAGACTGCCTCTCTGAGGAGTCAGGCCACCCCGTACGAGTGCTGGGCCTGGGTCTTAGATGTTAAACCGTTGTTAGTCCCCTGCCTTGCTCTGGTCTCTCTGTGTCAGAAGCCTGCAAGCTGGAACCCCCTTCACCTCAGACGAGATCAGAGAACCATGTATTAGTGGGTCCTCGCCCTGACTGTGGCTGGCTCTAGAGACTCTGCTGGAAGACATAAGCTCCCATGGCAGAGACTTCTGCATGAATGTGTCCATGGGAAAAGCCCCCCACCCCCCTCATCCCTCCCGCCCTGCAACGGGTTGGTCCAATGCCCCAAGCATCCTGATGGTCCCTGGCTAATTCCACCCCCGCAGCTGAGGCTGTGCAGAGCTGTAGAAACATCTCCTGCCTTTTGTCTGAACCTGGCATTGTTGGGCTTCACAGCTGCCTCACGATCTGCTCTTTAAGTGCCCTCTGTGTTGTGGGGCCAAGGTGTTTCCCTCAGCGACTCTGGAGAGGCAAAGGAAACAAGTTGTGTGAGGTGCCCACGTTGCTAATTTAAGTGTGGGGCAGAGAAACTCTCAGGTCTGGCTGGCTTGACACGAAGGCCTGCATTTGCTTTAAAAGCAAATGGATATTCACCCCCACAGCCATGAGGCTTTTAGTTCAGCAACAACTGAATCCATCAAAGCCCAGCACCTAATTTAATAGCAATAATGAAAGGTGTGCATCACTATTAATTTAAGCACTCCAACATTAGCCCTGCACTCAGAAACCAGCAAGGCAAAGCTATTTACAAATGAATGTGCCAGGGCAATAAATTGAAAGTAGGGCTTTGACCCATGATGGCTGCTTTTTACACTTATACATGGATATAGTTCCATGGATGCATTTATTCGCCTCTTTAGTGAGGCCTCCCTAATTAAGTTGGAGTGGCAGTGAAAATGCGGCCGTAAGTGTGGAAAGAAGCTGCTAAAAACATATTTAATTCATTATAAATAATCTCTGGTACCCGAAGGTTGGAGAAAGGTTTCCAGTATCAGCACAGGCTGCCCAGGAAGGCCAAGGCGATTGCTCGTAAGCGGTGAAGGCATTTACATCAAACCCTTTAACCCCTCGCTAGTGGAGTTAAGAAGGAAAGCGGCTGGTATATGAAACTGCATGTGCACCACAGCACCTGCCTCTCCCATGTGTCCTGCAGCAGGAAGGGCCCAGTGGGGCGGTTGCGGGGGGGCGCTTCCCCCGTGGGGCCCGATGGATTTAGGTGCTAGTCCTTGTGCGGCACTGCAGAGGGGCAAGTGTCCTGTGGAAATGGCTTCCCAAATGCCTGGGGCAGCCCTTGCTGAGGCTTGGGGGTGGGGTGGGGGGTAAGCAATGCACCTGGCTGAGAGGAGTGCAAGTGTGTGCAGCAAAGGGACAGGACTCCAGGAGCTGAGCGTGGGGTAATGGACTGGAAACAGGGACAGGGGCACTCCAGGGTAAGGCTGGGGACAGAATAATTTCTTCTGGAAAAGGGCAGCGTTCTCAACTAGATGGACGGCTTGAAACGCAGCCAAGCGGTGTTTGATGGACATCGCTGGCCCATGGCGACCAGCCACCACACTGGGGCGTGGCAGTCCACAGCACACAGTCCTGACAGGCATTGCGTGCAGGCTCTTACGCCGAGCACCCCATGGCCCTCAGCAGCCCAGTCCTGTGCCCTAGTGTGTGCGCGGGGGTGGGGAACTAAATGCACTGACATGGACGGGCACTGGCCCATGGGGTGGGCATGAGCTTTGAAGCCAGAGGGCCCCCCCGCGCCCCCGGCTGTTAGAGCAAGTGCTGCCTCTTCCTTACCAGGCAAATTCCAAGTGGTGAGAAGACCCATAGGAGCCGGAGCCGGAGCCAGGCTTTGTCTGAGGCTGCGCTCCTGCCCTGAGGGGAGTGCTGGCATGCACAGGGGGAACTGGAGGTGACCTCGGCAGCCATGTTACATCCCCACAGGGGCACCATGGCCCTCACTGCCCTTCTAGGTGCAGGCTGCACTGTGTGAAAGGAGACACAAGCAGCTGCTGGGCTTTTAAACCTGCCAAGGCCACTGGTCTCTGAGGTACTGCATGCGCCCGCTGCTCCCTGCCCTGGGCCAGCATGTCTCTGCCCAGGCTCTGGGGGCAGGCTGCCCCGGGGCCAGCTGAGTGACGGTAACCACCAAGGTGTGCCGTGTACCCGGGCTGCGCAGCGGCTGTGTCAGCCTGGCCAATGCACGGCCCACGGATGCTAATGTAATCGTGTCACCTGCATGAAAGGCATTTAATGTGCGTGGAGTCATGTTCTTGTACCCTGGTAGAATATATGATCTGTCATGTTGCCTCTCCAGGCTGTCACCTCACTGGAAGGCTGCCGTGTTCCAGGGAATCACCACCTGATGCTTATGATGGCAGCAGAATTGGTCTGTGCTGTGCGGGGCGGCTGCTGGGGTGTGTCTGTTCCCCTCAAGCTCCCCAGAGGCCAGGAGCAGGCAGGGAAGGGCAACACTTTGCCCGTCTCTTGAGCCCTCGTTTGGGGCGGGGAGCTCAGAGCATGTTGCAGGCTGGACAGAAGACACTTGAGTGATTCCTGTGCGTGAGGGCCAAGGTCTTGTGGGCAGGAGGGGGGGCGGGGGGGCAAGGCTGAGGGGTCAGGTGACTTGTCTAAGTGCATCAGTAGCAGAGGTAGGACTGGGACCTAGGCAGCCTGGCACCCAGCACTCGGAGCACACATGGGTACTAATGCTCACCCTTCCTGCTACACCTCTGCCCAGGGAGCCTGTCATGGAGGTTGCACCAAAGAGCTCAGGAGCCCTGTCCAAGGAGCATGGTTCTGCTGTGGCAGGATGTGGCCTCAAGGCATGGAGCAGGGTGAGGCAGGCCGCCTCCAGCTTCTCCGTGGCATGGTGGGGAGTGGGCCCAGCTAAGGAGCCCTTGGGCTCATGTCCTCCTTCAGCGTTTGCCAGCATGCACTGAGCTTGTTGCTGGTTTGGCTTTTGCCTGGCTCATCTCCTCTACCCCAACCATCCCTCGCCAGGGCTTACGGCATCATGTCAGCCTTAGGAGGCAAGGCTGGCAGCAGGGCCAGAGACTCCCCATCTGTGCTCTGGGGTTCCACCTCTTCTTTTGGGGGAGGGGGAGGCTGTCCCTGTGGCAAGCGAAAGTGTTACCCCCCACGCTCTGGATTTACTGGCCCCACTGAGCCACACCAAACTGCCTTCGGACTCCACTCCGGATTTTCTGTCAGGGTTTACTCCCTTAGCCTTTCTCCTTCCCAGGATAACCCACAAGGCAGTAGGGTGTGGAGAATGTGGTTAAGAATCCCACTAGTTCATACCTCCCTGTCACCACAAGTCACCATAGCTCCCTGTGGAGCAATGACCTCATATCCCCGGGACCCTCCTCCCCACCTTTTGCCCCCCTCCCAACTACCATCACCATAGGACCCTCCCCAACCCACTACCCCCATCTGCTCCCATGTCCGCCCTCCTCACTGCACTGGCCCCTCTCCCCCCCAGCTGCTCTCAGTGCCCCCAGGTCCACCTTCCCCCATTGCTCTTCAGGCTCCTTTCTTCAGAGACTCCTTTTCCTGATAGTGCTGCCTTGCAGGGCACAGGTGGAACACCATACCTGAAAAGGATAACAAACACGGGGCTCCTCCCTTGGCGAACTCCCAGAGGCGAACTCCCTTCCCTGTTAGCTGCTGCCCCTGTTCACTGCTCACAGTGTTTGCTGAAAGCTCCCTTCTTCTAGAGAAAGCTGCTAGCTGGTTAGCCCTGGCTCAAAGCCTTGCCTCCAGTCTAATGAGCCCTTGAAGGCTCACCTGGCAGGAAACTCCCCCAATTCACGCCGTGCAAACTGCTCCTCTCTGCACAACACAAACTCAGGCACACAGGCAGCTGATCAAACTGCCCTTCTCTGCAAAGTAACATAGCTGCACAGACAGACAGACATTCACCCACCAGCTCACCACACAGCCCCCCCAACTTCTGGCACTGTCCCGGCAACTCCTGCCGCTGAGCTGGTACCAGACGTGGAGGTGATCCTCTTCTTTGGACTATATCAGTAAAGCTGAGAGGGGGACACTGGCGTCTGGGCAGCCCAGAGTCTCCATAATAAGTGCCCAGGCTCGCGCCTGGAGAGGTACTCCGGCATCGCTGAACAGCATTGCATCAACACGGGAGGCAACAGATACTGGTTATAAGCTCTTGCTCGATTGGCGTAGAGAACGAGCACCAGGGGTTGCCTTCGATGGTGGGAGAGATCCTTGCATCTCACTGGACAGTCACCGCCTGCCTCAAGCTGGGCAGCCCCCAGCCAATAAGGTACTGTCCCGCCACAGTTCACCTGCCTCGCTGGGTGCGTGAGGCTTAAGGTTCCTGAACCTGACAAGTGACTGAAATTTGGGCACCAGGCAAACCAATAAGAACATCAACAAGAAATGAGAAACATCAACAATTTAAGCTTGCTTGCTGAAATGTGCGGATCATGCTGACCGGCTTGACTGAAGATCTTCAGGCCATCAGTGACACCCGAAAGACCGCTGTCATCAACGAGGAACTGAAGAGGCTCCGAGTTGATATCACAGCACTGCAACTTGCAGATTCGGGATCTCTAAAGGAAAAGGACTACACCTTTTTCTGGCAGGGTAAAGCCCAAGAAGAACGCAGAGAGCATGGTGTTGGCTTTGCTGTCAGAAACACCCTTCTACAAATGGTGGATTTAGTCATGGGCGGATCAGAAAGACTTCTTCGGATCACGCTTCAAACTTGCGCTGGTCCCGTCCACCTGATCAGTGTTTATGCCCCAACCCTGTATGCCACACCAGAAGTAAAAGACAAGTTCTATGACGTGCTTAGTGCTGCTGTAGCGCAAATACCTGCTCGTGAACAACTGTACATCTTGGGTGACTTCAATGCAAGAGTTGGAGCTGATTGGGCCTCATGGCCTTCCTGCTTAGGACACTTCGGTGTGAGAAAAATGAATGACAATGGACAGCGTCTCCTCGAACTGTGCACGTACCACAATCTGTGCATCACAAACACATTCTTCCGAACGAAGCCACAGCACAGAGTGTCGTGGAGACACCCACGCTCGAAGCACTGGGATCAACTAGACGTGGTCATCACTAGGCGTAATAACCTCAAAAATGTCCTTCTGACACGCAGCTATCATAGTGCTGACTGTGATACAGATCACGCGCTAGTTTGCCCCAAGCTCAAGCTGAGACCCAAGAAGCTGTACTGCTCTAAACCTGCTGGAAGGCCCCGCATTGACGCCAGAAAGACGGCAAACTCGGAGAAAGCTGAAAAGTTCAGAGAGACCCTCCAGGAAAATCTGTGCAGCGGCCCCAGGGGCGCCGATGTGACATCCAAATGGCAACATCTGAGGGATACAGTTTACAACACGGCCTTGTCGGTGTTTGGAAGAAGAGCTAGAAACACGAACGACTGGTTCGATGCTAACTCCGATGAGATGATTCCAGCCATTGAAAAGAAGCGCGCTGCACTCCTGGAGTACAAACGCTCACCGAGCCCGAGTACCCATCAAGCACTTAGAGCGGCCAGAAGAACAGTACAGCAGACAGCCAGGCGCTGTGCCAACAACCACTGGCTCCAGCTATGCAGCAGCATCCAGACCTGTGCTGACTTTGGTAATCTCAGAGGAATGTACGAGGGTATGAGGAAGGCATTAGGACCCAGCCAGAACAAGATGGCACCTCTGAAATCCAAATCTGGTGAAGTCATCGCTGACAAAGCCAAACAGATGGAGCGCTGGGTTGAGCACTACTCTGAGCTGTACTCACGCGAGAATGTTGTGGTTGACGCAGCCCTCGATGCCGTTGAGCTCCTACCAGTAATGGACGAAATGGATCAAGAACCGACTGTGGATGAACTGAAGAGAGCCATCAACAGCACTGCAGCAGGAAAGGCCCCTGGCCAGGATGGTATATCACCAGAGGTAATCAAGTGTGCCACGGACACACTCCTGGAACCCCTACATGAGCTACCGTGCCTGTGCTGGAGAGAGGGTGAGGTTCCACAGGATATGTGCAACGCTAACATTGTAACCTTGTATAAGAACAACGGAGACAGAAGCGACTGCAACAACTACCGTGGAATCTCCTTCCTAAGCGTCACTGGTAAACTGTTCGCTCGTGTCATCCTTGGCAGACTCCAGAAGATTGCTGAGAGGGTGTACCCCGAATCGCAGTGCGGATTCTGTGCAGAGAGGTCTACCGTTGACATGGTCTTGTCTCTGAGGCAGCTGCAGGAGAAATGCAGGGAGCAGAGGAAGCCACTCTATATTGCCTTCATCGACCTGACCAAGGCCTTCGACTTGGTCAGCAGGGATGGTCTGTTCAAACTCCTCCACAAGATAGGCTGTCCTCCACGGTTGCTCAAGATGATCCAGTTGTTCCACGAAGACATGAGAGGAACCATCCAATATCACAGCGCATTATCGGATGCTCTCACAATCAGGAGCGGCATCAAACAAGGATGTGTGCTTGCTCCGACATTGTTCGGGAGCTTCTTCGCACTCCTCCTGAAACACGCCTTTGGATCTTCAACAGAGGGCATCTTGCTGCACACAAGATCTGATGGGAAACTGTTTAATCTTGCAAGGCTGAAAGCTAAGTCTAAGGTGCGGGAAATCCTCATCAGAGACATGCTGTTTGCAGACGATGCTGCTGTAGTGTCTCACACAGAAGACCAGCTTCAAAAACTGCTGGATCAGTTCTCCAAAGTGTGCAAGGACTTTGGGCTTACCATCAGCCTAAAGAAGACAAACGTACTCGGTCAGGATGTTGCTGAATCCCCATCAATCAGCATTGACAACTATACGTTAGAGGTCGTCCATGAGTTCGTTTACCTCGGGTCCACCATCACTGATACCCTGTTGTTGGACACTGAGCTAAATAGGAGGATCGGAAAAGTGGCCACAACTCTGTCCAGACTCAGCAAGCGAGTGTGGAATAACAACAAGCTGTACACTCACACCAAAATGCAAGTCTACAGAGCCTGCATCCTCAGCACCCTCCTTTACGGCAGTGAGTCTTGGACCCTGTATGCCCGCCAGGAAAAGAGGCTGAACGTCTTCCACTTGCACTGCCTCAGGCGCATCCTTGGAATATCATGGAAGGACAGAGTGACCAACACCGCCGTCCTCGAGCAAGCTGGAATCCCAACCATGCACACCCTCCTCAGGCAGCGGCGGCTCCGCTGGCTTGGCCACGTCCACAGGATGAATGAAGGAAGGATTCCAAAAGACATCCTGTATGGTGAGCTAGCCTCTGGCAAAAGGCCTCCCGGACGCCCCCAGTTGTGCTACAAAGATGTCTGCAACAGAGACCTCAGAGAGGTAGACATTGAGCTGGACAACTGGGAAGAACTAGCAGACGACCACAGCAGATGGAGGCAGGGGTTACACAAGGGCCTTCAGAAGGGCGAGATGAAGATCAGACGGCTAGCAGACGAGAAGCGAGTGCACAGAAAGCACACTAAGGACTTGCCAGACACCCACTACATCTGCAAGAGATGCAGCAAGGACTGTCACTCTCGTGTGGGTCTTCATAGTCACAGCTGACGCTGCACATGAAGTCCTCAATTGAAACTATAAAGGGCGCGATCCATAGTCTATGCAGACTGAAGGATGCCTTCTACTGAGCCATAGCCGGCCCTCAGCCCAGCTTGGGGCCTGTGCAGCCAGTCTGAAGCATGCTGCAGCCAAAATGCCCATTCTGCCTTGGACTAGGGACAGAAACAGTCTGCAAGAAGAGGCTGATGGGCAGCCTGGTTCCAGGAACCACTCCAGTAGTGTCAGCCTAATGGCCTGCCTGGATGAGCCCGGAGCTGCTGCTGATGTGTCATGAGGGGCTACGGCACTCGCATAGCAGACATGTGGCAGTGCACAGGCCACCTGCAGGGTGGGGCTGCTGGGTTCCCAGGAAGGGGGTGCTGAGGGAGGGGCTGTGTTGCCACCTGCCCTTGGCTGGCAGGTCACACACCCCAGCGAGAGCGGGCTGGCAGGCTCTGCTCCTGATACAGTGGAGGGAGGGGGCAGGAGTGGAGGTGGAGCTGGATGGAGCCGATTTGTTGGGACATTGTCGCTCGGAGTAGCACACGGGCTTTAAAATGCCTTGGGAAGAGACTTGCCCTGAACATCCGCCACATGGGGAAACCATGGTACAGAGCCTCTGTGACTGACCCAAGCACTCAGGATTAGAATGAGGGAATTTCTGGCTCCCAGCTTTGAGCTCAGCCCACAAAACGCCTGGCCACTCCAAGCCCTTTAACGGTTGTGAAAACAAGTCCTGTGGCACCTTATAGAGTTACTGGAGCAGGAGCTCTCGTGGGCAAAGACCCACTTTGTCAGCTGCATGTAATGATTGTGGGCTCCATGTGCCACCAACCGTAGAGGCGCTGTGCTACTGTAATGAAGGTAGGGGGAATAACTGGCTGGAAAACCACATGGTTGGATGTATGTGCTGAATGATTGGACAGAGGGGTGTGGTATAGGGGTGGGTGGTGTGTTTGGGCTGGGTGGCTGTACTAACCCCTCATGTATCCCAAACACAGGGCTGGCTGTTGGGCCCAAGCCCAGCACTTCTTAGCAGGCTGCTGCAAAGCTGACTGCAGGATGGATGTTCCCGGGGTTGCCCAGCGAATGCCAGCCCTGCTAGTGTTGTGTCTCACAAGCCACGAGCATTCAGTCTGCCCTTGTACAGGCAAAGTGCTGTCAGCGGACGCTGGCTCCGCCAGCCCCCCCATACGTACCCCCGCAGCACCACTGAAGTCACTCCTATGTGCTGTGTTCTCTAAGGAGCGAATGCGATGGGGCAGCAATGCAAACTTACCCCAATGACATGGCTGCAACTGTCTCTGCATGCTAGCCCTCCCCCCAGCCCAGCCCTAGCCGCAAATGAGTTCTGCACCAGCGAGGAAGTGCACAGCAGGAGGCACGTCTCTAACCCCAGTGCCACTAAATATTGCTCCTCCCTCGGCCGTCAGCTGCCAAGAAAACAGGTGAGAACATTCACTTCTGGAGTTCGCTCACCTGCTACCAACAGCTGGGTAAACTGATAAAGTGCATATGACCTGACAGCCATGTGCCACGTCAGTCTCAAACAATGGCCAAGCGCCCTGTCAGTCCCACACAACAGCCACGTGCCACGTCAGTCCCAAATGACGGCCAGGCCCCAGGTCAGTCCCAAATGACGGCCAAGCGCCAGGTCAGTCCCAGATGACAGCCACATGCCACATCAGTCCCAAACAATGTCCAAGCGCCACGGCAGTCCCAAACGACAGCCAGGCCCCAGGTCGGTCCCAGACGACGGCCACATGCCACGGCAGTCCCAAACGACAGCCAGGCCCCAGGTCAGTCCCAAACGACAGCCACATGCCACGGCAGTCCCAAACGACAGCCAGGCCCCAGGTCAGTCCCAAATGACGGCCAAGCGCCAGGTCAGTCCCAGATGACAGCCACATGCCACATCAGTCCCAAACAATGTCCAAGCGCCACGGCAGTCCCAAACGACAGCCAGGCCCCAGGTCAGTCCCAGACGATGGCCACATGCCACGGCAGTCCCTGCTGTTAACTTTGTGCATTGTGCAATTCTCAACTTCCAGGGCCTGGCAATTCCACCTGACCACAGCAGGGACTAACACACAGGGCCCTGATAGGCTTAGCTCAAGCAACACCTCAGGCTGCACTCAGGTGGCTGGCATCCATCACTGACGCGCAACTCAGCACAATGCTGGCGAGGAGGAATTCTGGCCGATGACGGCACGGATGGGTGCTGTGTACGCAGCCCTAAGGCGGCCTGCGGCGCCGTGACAAGTCACAGAGAGGTGCTCTGGGGGGAGGCAGGGGCGGGGCCCTTCCTGCACGGTGCTGCCCTAGCGCAGCCATGGTACCTCAGGGTTTGGCATTGTGAGCTGGAGGGGCCACGCACCCTCTGAGGCAGCACAGAGGGGACACAATGGCCAGCTCTGCTCAGCTTGCCTCTGCCATGCTGGCTCGTGGGGCTATGCAGAGCCCAGGTGCTCCCTTGCCAAGAGCCGAACAAGGCGAAGACGGTCCCTGGTTGGTTTGGGCCCTCGGCCTCTGAGTCCAGCTAAGGAGGGGCAGCTTGTGACCTGGGCCTCAGCCCCACTCCCCGCTGGGCTGACTCATCACCTTCCCGTCACGTGTTTTGCTGAAACACTGTTCTACCATTTAGTGAGACCCATTTAGGAGCAACCTCTGCAGCCCCTTGGCCCATTGCTAGCCAAGGGCCCGTGTGCTGACTATGCACAAGGCCATCACCTACCCCTGCCGCTGGAGCAGGGCCCGAAGGGGGCCCAGGCGAGCCGCAGGAAGTGTTGTGCACCACGGGCCATCAGAGCAGGCCACATACAAGGCGTGCAGGGAGGCAGGCGGGAGCAGGTAGCTACCAGCAGGCTAACTCCTGGTCTGGCTGCAGGTTTGGCGGGGGTTCCCCAGCAGATGTCAGGTGGTGTGGGCCAGTGCTGAGATGAACAGCCCCCCCCACCAGCAGGCTGAAACCCAGTGGGAGGAGCTGGGAGGAGATCGGGGGAGCCGGGTTCTGTGCGTGCCCTGGGAGCAGCCGCCATAGCCCAAAACCAACCCATGGCTGGTGTTCCCTGCTCGCCGGGGCAGGGCTGCAGGTCCCACCTGCTGGGCACTGGCAGAGCCGCTCCTGCGCAGTCAGGCAGGGCTGTGGGCAGGGTGGGAGCCCTCGCTGGCCATGGGTTTGCTAATGGCTCACTCACTCCCAGCCGCACAGGGGGAGGCTCCTAGGCTCAGGTTTCCGCAGGGGCCTTTGCTGACGGGAGACGGTGTCGAGGGCAGCTACGTGCCATGTGATTTTCGGTGTGGCTACTTGGGAAGGGAGAACCAAGGCCAGGAGCTGCCCCACACATCACAGGCTGGACCCTTCCTCAGCTGTCAAGGCTCCAGTCCACAGGGGCTGTTCACTGTTGCAGCCTCTCCAACCCCGACTCCTGCCTATCCAATACTCGCAGACAAGCGGAAGCTGAGCTCACGGTAGGCTTGTGGCTGCTCCCCAGCTGCCGAGGCAGGGAGAGCCCAAAACCACTTCCCTGGAGCAGGCTGCATCCAGCCTCCTCCACGCCTGGCAAGCAGAAGGCCATGAGCAGCAGGTTTTAAGCTACGTGGTTTTTCTCTCAGAGATGGGACCATTGTCGGGGTGGGGCTGTTTGCACACCCTGCGCACAGACAGACCGAGGCTGCGCTGTGTGACGTGGCGTGAAGGAGATGGTGCAGCCGGGGAGGCTGCCTGACCCCTGGGCGCTGAAGCAGGGAGCTCTGGTAGCTCTACTCGGCATAGGGAGGTTGGCTCCTGCAAAGAGCTAAAACCACGAAGTAGAGCTGCTTTCAGGTTGGCTCCAGTTCCCCTGAACAGCCATGTCCATTTTGGCCTAAACGTCTACCTCCAGCCTGGGCACAGCTTCCAGCGCCTCTGAAAGCCTCCGTGGCATTGCCTGCCTGCGCAGACGCCCTCCCTCTTTGAGCGGGCCTGGGGCCCCTGGCGAAGAGTCCTGTCCATCAGGGTTTGCCAAAGCTTGGCTCAGTGGCGTCTTCCAGGCATTAGCGCCCCCCCCCACCCCGCCCCATGACACTCAGCCGGGTTTGGGCAGGAGCGCCTGAGGCGTGAACGGCAGCTGCTGCCTCTGGCTGCCCTGTGGCACGGTGGGACACGGCCCTCGGCTCGGCCACGCCCCGTGCAAAGGCAAAGTGGCAGGAGTGCGAATGGGGAGATCGGAGGGATGGGATGGGCCTTGGGGCTGCTGGGAGCAACACTAATTTGTGTCAATGGATTTGCACTCGGCCAGCTCCCTGTGCCTATGCGAACCGCTGCCGTGGCCGATGAAATGAACCGTGCCCACTGTGAGGGGCATGCAGCTGGGGCAGGAGGAGGGCAAGGTCTATCCAGCTGTCTGCTCCCCTGCACATGGAACGTGCCCATCTCCAGAGGCTCCTCCGGGCCCCAGCAGCCATGTGCTGGCTGGAGAGGAGGGGTGACGTGCTGTAGATTTTACAGTGCTCCATCACTGCGGATGGGGCCTTGGTCAGGCACTTTGGTAGGCACTGAGCTCTTGGAGAAGCCCAGCCCTGCTGGTAGGTGCCAGGAGCGCCAGTCCTACTGCCCATAGGGAGACCTGGCCTGGGGCATGATGGGGAGCAGAGGGGGCAGCCTGGAGCATGGCTGGGAGGAGATGGTTCTTGGCCAGCATGTAGCTCTTCAGTGGCGGCATTCGCAGCTGACTACGCTCAAAAGCTGACTTTGTTAGCTGCTCCGAGGAGCCTTGTTCTGAGAGCTGCCATGGTGCAGGCAGGGACCTGGGGCCGCACTGACCTTGCTGACCTGCCAAGGAACTGAGCTCAGCCCGTAGCCACACTGGTGCTGTGGTTCTGCACAAACCTCTGTTCTCAGCTTACCAGGGCTTTGGCCAGCTTTGCACGAGCCAGTCGGGCAGGGTAGCAACACCAGACTCTGCCCCTGAGACTGGAGCAGCTGACATTGGCTGCAGCTCTGGGCTTGCACTTGTGGCCACGTGGTACCCAGCGGCCTGCACCTCCTGGCGTGGACCCAAAGTGACTGAGCACTGCACCAGGCCCTTGCAAGCAGAGACTTGGCCAGTGACTAACAGGAGGGCAGGACAGAGAGCAACGCCTGTTGCACTGAGCGAAAAGTTTCCACCCGCCATTGCCCCAGGACCTGCCCAGCGACGTGGCCCAGAGGCTACCACGGGCTGCGACTGGCAGCTGTAGAAGTGCTCCAGGCCTGGGGCTTCCCTGCAGTGTCTGTTTCACCCTGCCAACCCTGCCACACAGACAGTTGGTTCATGCTGCTGCAAAAGAGCCCCTTGGGGGCAAGGGGAAGCAGATCTCCCCCTCAGACAGCTCTGGAGAGAGGCTATGTCTGGTGCAATGCAGCACTCTCAGTTCATGGCAAACTGCAGAGAAACTCCTTCCCTTAACAACAACTGCTGCGCTGACCTTTCAGATGCTGGAGAGTAACACCAGGCCGTGATCAGTGCTGGCTGCCCTGCAGGGCTATTCCTCACCCTGAGTGCTGATGCATGACTGACACCAGCCTGTCCCGGTGACCCTACGTCCTTGCTCAGGATGCTCTCTTGCTCATCCCTATGCAGAATGGAAACAAGCTCCCTCCCCGCCGTGGCGGGAGTCGCTCCTCTGGTCACACCCCCTGCTGGTGAAACCTGGTGCTAGCCCAGCTGTCGTTCCTTACGCAACCTTAGCCAAGCACGTCTCAGCACTGCCGCCTCCCCAGGCAGGCCAGCAACTCTTACCGAAGTGACAGTGGCAGCCAGGGTAGGAATTCAACCACTGTTCAGCAGCTCCTCAGGGAAATTCACCAGGCAGCTGCCCCCGGGGACTCACTGGCACCTTTCTGCTCCTCGCGGCTGGGAAACAACCACTTGTGACGGTTGACTCTGAATAGCCCATTTTAGAGCCCATTACCGCCCTGCACTGCACGGCAGGCTGAGCCCCCTTGGCTTCCCACCGAGGGGAGGTCACTCATTTGTAGTTAAAAATCTATTGTGACTTGTCAGAAAAATGAATAAATGAGCACATTATTTTTTCATTTTGGAGCTCAGCATCTGTTTGTCTAATCAGGGGAGAGCTGGGAAAGTCAGCCAGGGCTGGCAAGCGCCTTTTATTTAACTTTTCCGCTGTCAGAGGAGTTTAAACGGGTAATGAACAGGCCACGGTGATTTGAAATATAATCCCATTACTCTGATGAGATTACCAAGGCTGGGAGAGGTCACAAATCATGCTTAGGGTTTTTATAGTGAACACCCTATTGTGATTTCCCATTTAAAGAGAGGTGTGCAGCAAGAATAGAACATGACAGAGCTTAACCCTTTGCTTGGCCTGCAGCCTCACCTTTTGCCTGCTTCCAGGAGTGGCCGGCTGGCAATAGGGTGCAGAGCAGAAGGGGGTGATGGTGGGGTTTGAGACTGCTGCTTGCCAGGCTGGATTTCCCAGGCTTGCATCCCGAGGGTAGGGGTGAGGCCTTTTTGGACAGGCTGCACTGCAGCCAGACAGCAGGAGTTGTTCCCCGTGGGAATACGTAGCTGGAAGGGCAGCAAAAAGCAGCCTGACAGCTGGGCTCTCCCCATGGAATTCTTAAGTACCAGCCACAGGCAAAGACACTGAAGTGACCAATTTTTCTGGCTCCAGGCCATTAAACACTAGTATAATTAATCTCTGATCTAATGCAAATGTCAAGCAATCCCGCACCCCCATTCTAGCCTGGCTGTCTAGGACCGTACAACAAAGGGCAAATGAAGGGTATGTGAACCCAGAATCTGAGAGAGGACTCTGCAGAGTTGCACTCCTGGGGACTGTGCTGCCTTGCAGCAGAAGCTGTCTAGCAGCCAGCCAGAGCACTCTCCTGCCCCATGCGTCTCCGCTGGGGGAAGGGTCCCTGAGGCACAAGTGTGATACTTAGACTGCTGTGTTACAGCCACACAGCAGCTGCCTTGGGCCAGCTGGGAGTGTTTTCTGGCAGTGAAGACACAACCTTGGACAGATCAGAAAGGGCTTTAACCTGCATCTTATTTGAAAGCGAGCACCCAGGGTATCAATCCCAGTGGAAGCAGAGGGCTCATTCGTGGAGGTGTGAAGTGAAGAACCCTTTGGCTTGAGAGCTGTACTGATCAGATATCGCATGTCAGTCCCTGCTGTACCGCTCAGCAGGTGGGACACTGGGGGCTCGGCAGCCAGCTGTTGTTCCTCTGCTGCGAAGAGGAATGCACTGCAGAGTACGTACTCATGAGGTTTTTCTTTATTCTTTTGCCGATCTCTGGAGTCAATGCATTAGCCCCCGTAAGCATGCTGCAGCACAACACTGGCAGGCCTGCTCTCCGACAGTACACGCCATCAGAAAACAATCAGCTATGCTGAGGTGATTCGCTAAGAAAATGCAAGTTTGTTTACACATTGCTTTGACTTCCTCTTGCTAAGCAGCTCCTCTGTCCCAGAATGCCTTGGGGCACCTCCCTCAATTTTAGCAGCAATACAATGGGACAAAGTTTTGGCCTGTAGGGGAGTGGGTCGCTGGTGCCATGATGCACTAACTAAGCTCTCCAAGGCAAAGCTCATCTGCAGCGGGAGTGGGTACCCGGAACTCAGGCCTGGACACAGCTGGGTATAGGAGCCCTGAGCTGTAGCCAGGTAAGTACTGGCCTCACGCTGTGCTGGGAGAGCCCAGTGTTCTCTCAGGGTGACAGATGAAAACCAGCCCTGTTCCAAGGGCCACTGCAGCCTCCTGGGAGGTCCTCAAGCATTAAGCAGCATGTAGGGTTTGTGCCGGCTTTCTGCACAAGACTGTGGTTTTCCCCCCAGTGAATTCTGAATGGTGCTGATCGCAGGCCAGCTGTGGGTATGTATTTAATGCTGTGGCTTGCTTGCTATGCCACCTGCTATTTTAATGCTACCTGCTCTGAAAGGGAGCCAAGTACAGTGCTGCAGGAAGCAGCTAGATGGTCCAAGTCTGGCCCTCGTTATCAAGGGATGAGACAAGCCCTGGTACCCAGCAGATTAAAGTGGTACAAATGAAGGTGTAACTCTGAATGCAAGGTCTGTGCACCAGCTGCCGCCTTTCTTCAAGGCTACTGGTGGAGGGTGTCACCTGTGTCACACGCCCACCTCTGCTCATCTTCAAGTGACCCCTGCAGTTTCCGCTCAGCTACATTCCCCACCCACACTGGCTTACCCCTCTTCCAGCTGATGACACTGAAAGCACTCTCATGCTCATGCTTACTTTTGCATGATGCTGTGCTGGTTCAAGCCATTGACATCAGGAACCACCCCTCCATTGCCCCCGTAGCTGGCTGCACTGCTATGTGAGAGCAGAGGGAGGATGGGTACGGTGCAATGCACAAAAGCCACAAGCAAAATGCTGGGAAGAATCATCATTGCTGGAAAAACAGAAGGCTGGTTACCCATTACCTGAGAAGCTGGTGTGACAGTGACGGAACACAGTTGTTTGATGGATCATTATGCAGTAGAGCAGTTTACACAATTTCAGCTATCCACTGAAACCCAGAGGCACAGAATCTGCAAGCCACTACCCTGTTATGGTTTTCTCTTGATGATGAACAATGTAACTGGTGCCAAAAGTCCATCTGAGAAGACACCCAAAGGACCATGGAAAGTGCACAGACCAATGTGCAAGCCAAGCCAGCTACATCTTCCCCAAGCGTAATCTGGGAAGTATGAAAAAGAGAAGTGGGTTCCTTGCAGACAGCTGTAGGGTAACGCAGCTCTGGGGAGAAGGGCTGGGCTAGTCAGGCAAAGCCGGGTTTCACACCGAGATTCCAAATTTCACACCATTGCAAGGTGGGCAACAGACATTCCAGTTGGCTGAACAATAACTGGAAAGCAGCAAAGCTGTGATTTTTTGGAGGATGGGAAAAGAATTCCAGCATCCACAAACATCCTATTGGCTTTTCCATCACCTTCCTCCAGGGCTCTTCTTCATCACTAATCGTCAATATTTCATTTGACAAGAATTAGGAATTTGCATTACCCACAATGACAAAAGAAAGGAGACTTTAAGAAATGACGCATTACTAACTATTCTGGCCATGATGAAGCCCCACTGCTCGCATACTTCATCAGCATGGCTGTAATCATCTGGTGAGTCCTGTTCACCTGGACAGATCTATTGTTTCATTGTTAGCTGGAGGCCTTGCTCACAGATGGCGATGCAACCTCGTAAGGGTCTTAGGAGGAGAAATTCCCAACTAGGACATCCTTTTATTTGTGAACATGCAGCTTTGCATTGCCAGAAGCAGCCTGAGCAGTCCCACTTCTGCACACAAATACTTTTTCTGTGTGTAAATTTTACTAGTTGGGTGTGCAAGTGGTCGTGCATATAGCTTAGCACACACAAGTAGGCTGAGCACTTCTCAGCTGTCTGTCCCATAAGACTGCAATTAAAAAAAAAACCCTTGTTGCAGCCAATAAATACAAACGTACTTAAGCAAGAAGTCATCCTTGTCACAAGACAGCAGCTACAATATTCTGCCTAAACCTAGTAACAAGGCATAGAATGAACAGCTTGCTTTTCTGACCCACTTGAATGCCCATCTGAATCAATTAAATCTACAACAACCAGGGAAAGACCAGCCTGTGATGGATTTGTGTTCAGCTGTGCACACACTGCAATCATGAGCCCTGAGTTAACTCTTTCTGAAGCTGTAACAGTAGAAACACTTGCTTTGTGCCACAGGGGTAGGCCTCCTCCCAATGATAGTCACTCACTTTAGGACTTGCAGCTCCAGGCCCCGAGTTCAGCTGGCCCTGGTGTTGCTAAAGTAAGATAAAATTATAACTGGGAGTCAGTGAGTCTGGAATCAATGCACATACTCCTGCTCAACCCCACTCTCCTCCCAGTGGAGTCTCTGCAATGCACTTCAACCAGAAGTAAGTGGTATCCTCTTCTTCCCTAGCTCTCCAGACACTCGCTGGTTCAGGAGTTTTCACGTGTGTGTGAGTGTGGGCAGAGGTGTGCCGTGAATGGCCCCGTCTGGGTGTCCATGTGAAGTACTTATTCAGGGTGAATTAAGACGAAGACATGAATGGAGAGGTTAGCTCTGAACATGACATGCAGGATCATTCTTCTCTCATGTGACAGAGAGTTCCAGTCTAGGTCCAGCTGTGGTGCAAGGTCCGTCTCCTCACAAATCTCCCCCAGCCACCTGTCTTCTTGTTGTAGAGGCACACGGCTGTCTCAGATGGTCCCCAGTGCACAGTGAGAAGGGCAGAATGTCAGTGCCTCTCACCAAGGCCCTCCCCACTCTATCCAGGGCCTTGGAAAAAGCCTTTGTCGGGTTGCATCTCGGCTGCAGTGGTGGAAAGGGAGTGGTGACTGTTTGCAAGGCCGTTGCGCTGCCGAATGCTGATTTCACAGCCCTGCCCACGCACACTCTGCAAAGCCTCTCTCCAAGAACTGGGCAAGTACTCGCTAAACAGAATATTCTGCAGTGCCCTCACTGGCAACTGCTCAGCCCATCTACTTGGCACTATCCGTTGGCATTCATGCCTCTGCTTGGGCCTGGCTAAGAGTTAGGGCTTAACACTGCTGATTTCAAGGAGTTCAGGAATTCCAGTCCTGAGGCTCAAACCTCCAAGCCCCTCCATCCCTGCTTCATGGGCCTGTCACTAGCTGGAGATTCAGCAACACGGAGGCTGGACTTTAGGCTGCAAAAACACTTGCTGACTGCTTCCCGTGCTCCTTGCTGTACTAGAGAATGCTGTTTCACAGCTTTTCCCAAGTCACATGCAAAAGAAAGGTACAAAACAACAATGTTGGGTACACGGCTCTACGGCATGATGGGAACTGTTGCTTCAGGGTCTTCACTAAAAACCACCACAGACAACACTGCCATGGGAGCTGGGGACCACAGGTGCCATTCTGGGGAAGTTGTGTGGCCCAGCTTACACAGGAGGTCAGATGAGATGGTCCCTTTTGGGCTTGGCAAGCAGGAACTTACTTTTAGGTTCATATTTTCTAAGGTCCTCAGCCTGTTTGTGCAACTGTAAGGAGATTCCATGATCAGCCCCTTTCAGAGGGCGGGCCTATAGGGTCATTTGGCCCAGTCCTCAGGGGACAAAGAGGCCTCAAATTTTGGCACTCTTCTACTCAGACATTTCCATTTATTACCTACCTTGCAGTTATAAGAGCGACAACAAAAGAAGCTATATATACCAGCAAAAATTGATTTAAATCATTGTGGGACCTCGGGCCTTTGCCAATTTTTCGGTCACATCTGGGTTTTCATCTGCATGAGTGGAGAAGCTTCTGTGATTAGTGATTGTATGTAATGAAACACTGTTTACAGTCTTCGCATAGTTCAGAGGTTTTGAAAGTTGTAATTAATTCTGTTACTATAAAGTGATTTTGCTTGGTCTGAAGGTGAGCTTACCCTTTAAATTAGGTGTTTTTCTCTGCCTAAGAGATTTTTGTACTCCTGTTTTTTCTTATGTGCCTTCGTATACAATTACCATATCAGGCTCAGCTGTGTACTACCACTTCATCCACTTTTAGATTTACCATTTGTGAAGACAAATTTTAATTCTAGTTTGTTAATAAGCTTTATATCTAATCTGGCAATTGCCCTGTGTTCATATTCATAATAATGCACCAGTTATTAGAGGAATTTAGTAACGGGACCATGTTGGTAGATGAAATTTCAAGACTTTGGAATAAGAAAACACCACCCTCAAACCATTATTATAAAATGTTAATTCTGAAGTATATACAATTAACATTTTATATCACCAACCACCTTTAGTGAATTGTGTGTCACTGTGCTTTAAAAGAAACCCTTTATAAAAATGAAGATCTGACAGTGGTGCAAGTACGAGATGGCAAAAGCAACAGAGTGAAGCAGCAGTTAAGAGCTTAAAGCCAATAACGCCATTTCTCATAGAAAAGATGCCTGAGCCATTAGCTGGTGACCACACTGACAGTGACACTTCCAGCTCTGATAATGAAAACTTTGTACTCACAAATGACATTTCAATACTACTGCCTCAAAATGAGGAGGTCATTAATCAAGACACAGAAATGCCAACAGCAGCGATAGACGCAAAATCTATGCTCGATTTAGAGACTGTGTAGGCAGAAAATGAGGACCTTGCAGATGCTGCTCAACAAGAGCTTGCAGCTGGCACAGAACAACAGTGGTGTCAGAACTGGACATTGGACTTCATGACACAGAAACTGATAACTGGAAAAAACTCTTTGAGCGCATATTGAACGTCTGTTTCTTTTTGAAAAGGGACTGGCCTTATTCGATTCCACACAACATATTGGTGATCCTACAAATGGAAACATTCTTGGTATACTTGAGCTTCTTAGCAAGTATGACCCACTTTTATCAGCCCAGGTTAAATCTGTCCATGAATCACAACAGAGCAGAAAATTCATGCAAGTCTATTGTCTGTCTACCAGAACACAAAACGAGTTTATTGAGCTGTGTGGGACATTCGTGCAAACAATTCTTGAAGAGATACGACATGCGAAGCACTTTTCAATTATTATTGCTGCAACTCCAGACTATTTTCATAAAGAACAGATGACCTTGGCTGTTTAATATGTTAAAATTACAGGAAATTCAAAGGTTTAAATTGAAGAACAATTCATTTTGTTCCATAATTTCGCAAAAAAACCAAACCAAACCAAAACAAAAAACCTGGAAAAGAAATCGCCACTTGTGTACTAGAAATTCTGGAAAGATCCAAGTTAAATTTCCAAGTCTGTGTTATGGATCCAATGATATGACTGAGAAGCACAGTGGAGTACAAGCATCATTCTTGTGCAAAACCCAAACTATTTGCCACAGTTGTGGCACCCACAGACTACATCTTGTTGGTGCTGATTGTGCTGAAATCATGCAAGAAAGCAATCACATATTTTGGAACAACTCAGCAACTGCGTCACCTCTTCCAGTAGCAGTGCTCGAGAGTGAGAAATTCTGAAGCAGCATCTGCCTGTTTCTTTTCATGGCATGTTGACAACGAGATGGTCAGCACAAATAGATGGCATTAAACTGGTTGCACGGCATTTGGACTCCGTGACAAAAGCTTTAAGTCGGCTTGAGTCTCTTACACAACAGAGGCTTGAACTGAGCTTAAGTCAAATCAGAAGTATATATCCAAATTTGAATGCATTTTAATGTTGGTCATGTGGATGAAGCTGCTAAAAATGACCCACACAATTCATCTGGTAACAGAGCACGCAATGCTACGTTAGATGTTGAGTGGGATACCATTGAACAGCTTGTTAAAGATATTCAAAAGATGTGTGATCAGTGGGATACAGTTCTTTCTGAGTTCAAAAAAGTAGCACAGGGTACTGACATTTCATCTGAGTTTTCCACCAATTGCAGCCTACCATCTCAATCTCATGCCGAAAGGCACTAGCAAGTCAATGGTTTTGCTATTATAGACTCCATCAAATATGGTCTTACATGTCGATTTGAGTCACTGCAACAAAATTGTACCCTTTTTGGATTCCTTTGGAGTCCAGAGAACTAAGCGATGAAGATCTATATGAGGCGGCTGAACAGTTTCAACAAAGGTACAACAATGTAATTTCAAGAGACCGCTGTGACAAGATTGTCTTCCTGAAACCTAAACATTCCACCAACTTTGACTGCAAGCCAAAAGAACTGCTTCAAGAAATATTCGATCTCAGCTTGTCAACTGTATTACCTAATACCACAATTGCTTTATGTATTTTTGTCCATCTCCCTGCATCTGTGGCTTCAGGCAAATGCACATTCAATGTGTTAAAGCAAGTACAGAACTATCATCATTTGAATGGGCTTGCAGTGCTTAATAATATCAGTGATGTTGCAAGTAAATGAGATTTTTCTTCAATTATAAATGAGTTTGCTCACAAGAAAGTCAGAAAAGCATTCCTTAAATGAAGACCTTTGCTTGCAGTGGAAACTCACAATTAAAGTTACACTTATTTATTAATAATTAAGTCATAAGTGCTCATTTTCATATATTCTTTTGGTTTTAGTATGACCCTGTGGATGAGAAGTTAGATACATCAGGGGCCTGGGGCTGGCCCCTGTAAACTCAAAGTGGCCAGGGCCTCTGTCATTCTCTGAGGGAGCCTGTCCATGAGTAACCTTTTTACTGTTGCATTTTTGTGGATAAATTACACAAACACACACACACACACACACAAACAAACCTCACTGACACACAAAAATGGAGTGTGCAGGCTGTCAGGTTTGCACACACACCACACACACACAGGGGATTGAAAATTTGGACATTTTAAACATTTTAAAATTAATTCTGGATCTTGAGGTGTTAATAAACGCAAGTGGCTGCACATACTGAATGCCCCTTTACAGGAATCGCACACCTCAACAGAATTTGATTCACTGGTTCCCGCACAACAGTTATGATTGTTAAAAACAATATTTGATGGGTGAGTGATACTATTTCTCTTACTATAGCAGGCTACTCAACAGCCAAGCTATAAGACTTAAACTGGCTCACAAAGAGCATGTTCACTTAATTTTAACATACAATAGTTCACAAATTTGATTAAATTAGTCATTGCCATTGCACAATTTGCAACTTCTTTCTCCACAGCCTCTTGCTATGTCTGTGCATATAAATAAAAATATAAATACCAAATTCTAAGGCCGTGTCTACACTTATAAAAAACTCTGAAATGGCCATGCTAACGGCCAAATCGAAGAATACTAATGAGGCACTGAAATGAATATTCAGCACCTCATTAGCATGCTGCTGGCTGCGGCTCTTCAAAAGTGCCACGGTTCACTCTCCCGCATCTTGTCTACATGGGGGTCCTTTCTGAAAGGACCCTGCCAACATCAGAAATCCCCTTATTCCTACCAGGAATAAGGG
The DNA here is from genome assembly GCF_033958435.1 of Carettochelys insculpta. Classification (NCBI taxonomy): domain Eukaryota; kingdom Metazoa; phylum Chordata; order Testudines; family Carettochelyidae; genus Carettochelys; species Carettochelys insculpta. The sequence goes on from NC_134157.1 coordinate 23,855,154, forward strand.
GATTTTGACACTGGCAGGGTCTTTTCGAAAAAGACCCCTGTGTAGATAAGCCACGGGCAAGCGAACCGTGGCACTTTCAAAGTGCTGTGGCTGTCAGCATGCTAATGAGGTGCTGAATATTCATTTCAGTGCCTCATTAGTATTCTTTGATTTGGCCATTAGCATGGCCATTTCGAAGTTTTTTGGAAGTGTAGACACAGTCTAAAAGATTTGTCTCCTTTACTTTGACTTTCTGGAAGAGTAATGATGGAAGATGAATGTAACATAATAGGTAAAGGCCTTTTCTGCCAACTAGCAAGGAGGATCAGAACTCTTCTTGCAAAGGAAATGCACCTCCACAGCTCCTCCTTGAAGGGTTTCATTCACAGTTCTTCTGATGGAATAAGCTAAAAGTTTAGAAATTTGAGACTTTTAATGCAACATATGAATGACAAATATGGAATTATCTGCTGCAGCGTTTATTCCTAAACTATGCATTAAGGCTCAGAGGAAAAAATGTAATACAAAACCAAAGAAAGCTGTTCTAACAGGTTAAGCTGTCAGTAAGTCAATCTCTCTGTGAGGCAATACAACACAGGGAAAATATTTGGCCTCTCCAGAAGCAATCTGTTTTGTTGCAAATTTCTATAGGAGGTTTTTCTTCATTCTTACATGCAGAACTCTGCCAAGCATTCTTAGCACAGCCGTATGCGCCCATGGGATACAAAATTGAGAGTAACAGGTTCACAGAGCACTCAGCTTCAACAATATACAGAAATTCATAAAAGACATTTCTGGGGCATCAACATGAAAAGAGAGGGCAGCTACAACTCTCACTACCCTCTGATCTATGGCACCTTACTAATCTTTAGAGAGGGGCAAGAGGGGAACAGTTACAAATCCCAGTACAAATTAAGTCTTTATGTAGATTTATGAACCATTTAATCTTGAGATAAAAGAAAAAGGAAAGTTATTTCTCAACCCTCAGGTGAAAATTCTCAGAAACGAACCAGAGACCCAGGCCAGTGAGCAGGACTTCTCTGCTGATTCAGTCACTCATAATTTACCGGAGACCCCATCTCCAAGAAGAAAGTCTCCCAGCCTTCCATTCCAGAAAAGCTCCCATGACTTTCTAAACATAACGCTTACTGGAGGCACATCACTTCCAACAAGATGTCTTCAAAGTAGAAGAACGAAGCTGCTAAATGTGCTTAGAAAACAAACCAACCAACTAACTAGCACTGGCTTTTAAACATTCTTCAAGAATCCATTGCTCTGCAGTGACTGTGCCACTCTGCCAGGACACAGACAATTACAGACGAAGCTGTAGCTTAAATCTACCCCTCAAAAGAACTGTGCATGAGATAAACCTTGAGAAAGATTACACCTTTATTAATAGTAAAAATGGATACATTTCATTTTTAGAAATTTGATCATGTCACAAGCAGTACCTGTGTGCGCATGTGTGTATGTAACTGATGTACAGAATTTATCTTTCCTAGGCTGTGAAATAATTTGTAACCACCTCTTGCCTTGTGATTGTATGTAATATAGTTGTTAAATGATGCCAACCTACATCCTCTTAATTTCTAATCCAAGAAATTGTGAGTGTCACAGCCTCCTCCCAGCTGATATGGCTCTTTGTTTTTGTCATAAGGGAGACTTCCCATCACCAAAGCAGGGTCATCTGTTCATCATGAGAAACTGTATTACCGATTCTCTTCCTTGGCTGCTCCTGGCTGTTGGCAGCAAGAACACTGTAGTGCTGGCTCCCACCTGTCTCAGACTGTTGGGAGCTTCGCCTTGGAATTGAGCAGACAGTTTTTTGCTCTAGGCTAGACATTACTGCTGTCCTGATTTCTTCTCCTTCTGGAAGCTGAAGCTTGTTCTCCTGCTCAGTTTTCTTTGTTTCTGAGCAAAATAATCTGCTCTGGTTGTACTTGCTCGAGATTCTAGAATATAGTTGACCTGGAAAACACACAGTTTAATTTCAGGATGATGCCAAATGTAAAGGACAAGGTAGAAACAGCACAGAACATTTTAACCCCCGAGACTGGAAAATACTCTTCTTGTTTTGGGCTTGCTGACCCTCTGTTCTTGTCACCTGACAGGAGTAGCTGTATTATGTCATTGCTTGCAGCTTTCAATATCCCTGGAAGGGATGACTATGAGAGAGAAAATGTAAGTGCACAGTCTCACAGCACTTGATCCCTATTGTTCTGCCACTTTTGAGCAAAACTGCCAGATGACTGCAGTAAGTCACAAAACCCACAGTATTGGTCTAACACATTAATAGGCTTCAATAAAAGGTTTTATATCAATGTTGATACAAACATTCTCTTTACGATGTTTGCATACTCAGCTAATCTTATACTTTCCATGTATTTTGGACCACATTACTTGATGAAAGCATTTTTAAATGATATTTAACGAGCCTACTATTTGTTAAATTTATTATCTCCAGTGCTTTCTGATAATCACATAGATAATTTTAATGGCAGGTTAATGCAAGAATCAAAAGATAAAAATGCCCTTTGGTCTGCCATTAGCTGGTTAATATGCTGTGGCTTAAAACTTGCACAATTTTATGCACTGTGGAGTGTTTCACTTTCATTGCATATTACAGCTTAAGGCATAAAAATATAGCAAGTTTTCATGGTCAATAAACCCTCAATTTTGTCACATAATCATGTGAAGCCTAACCTGAAAAGTCTGATTTCTCTGCATCTTCTAACACTTGCAGAATGAGAAAGAAATAAAGGCTTAACCTGGAAACTTACATATGGAAGAGGAAAATGCTCTATATAAACAAGTTACAACTTAGGCCCAGAAAGGTGACATATTACTGAGTTCAATAAGAGGTGCACCCTGAATACTCCTTTTACCCATATCAGGTCGGTCCTTATAGCCCTTCACAAAACATAGTGCACACTCCTGGATATAATAAGAGTGCTGGAGAGGAACTGTTTAATTGAAGACAAGTAGTGATAAAAATTCTACTTTAGAAGTTCACAAATTCAGGGCAAAATAATTAAACCCAAATCTTAGGGCATTAACTAAAATGCTCTATCATATGTCTGTTATTTAGCACTTCCATAACCTTTAGACAGAAAATACCATTACACATAGGGAATGGCATATACCTGTTACCACTTAAAATTTCAAATTGCTATAAAAATAATAGACTGCAGAAAATTAAGTTTAATCTTCCAACACCATAATCTTCAAAGAGAGGTTTGTTTCAGAAAGTAAATCAACCTGCTCACATACCAAGTCATTATAAAATCAAACAGTTACAATACAACATATTTAAAACAAAATACTGGAGTGGAAAAAATTGTTTTCTTTGTACTGAGACATTACATTTGGGCAAACATTTGTCAGATGAACAAGGAGAGAAGTTTGTCCTGCCAGAAATACAATCTTCTGCTTGATCCTGTGTTGAAGTCATAAGCCTCCAATCAGTTTATGACCTTGAACATTATTTTGATGTCAAATGCAGGCTTACGATTCTGCTAGAAGCCTTGTGAAATCTTTGTCTAATGTTAACACTAGCTGTTCAGAAAAGCCTGAAGTGTGGTGGAATTTTTGTTTAAATATTCTCCTGTGCTACTGCGAAGAAGTTCCCTTTGTTAATGCCACTGAGAAATGGCAGGCAGCTATTTGAAAGCAGCTATGAAATAACTTCACTCTTTCCAGTAATGGTGGGGTTCCCTTCCTTGTCTGATACGTGCGTATGCCAGGCAGTCCAAAGGCTGCTGTCGTCCAGCAACACTCCAGCTGTGTATGAAACTAAGCCACTACTGCTGTGAAGCAGATTCCTAATGCTCTGTTTTTATTTGCACGGATAATTTGAAATCTCTCTCTGTTGGCTAACGTGCTGGTTGTGTTGGCTCAGTTATCTCACCTGTAAAATAGAGATGAGCAGCCTCCCCACAGGGCAGGTAGGCTAAGTTCAGAGTTCACAAAGTGCTTATACTGACAAGCAGCAGGACTGGGGGTCGGTCCCTTAGTGTATGTTGTGTTGTTCTGGGTGCACGAGCTCTTACTCGACCCCCACCCTCACAGCTCCCAGCATTCTATGAAGAAAAGGAGTCTGACCAGAGGGTCTCCATGCCATGGGACCCCAGTGCCTCTAAGTGTCTCTTGGCCAGCCAGGCATACTTTACAGCAGGGACAGCTTGCCCCAGGGTTGGGGAACAGAAGGTCACTTGAACCCCACCAGACTTGCAGTGAGCAGACTTTGGTCAAAGATCTGCTCCTAGGGAAGGGGATATCCCGAGGACCTGGTGGTATTTTTACAATCAGTCTCTGGGCACAAGACCACATCCTGCGTGGCTTGGATTTAAAACTGGCTAAGTTCTAGTGGGGAATTACTGAAGGCCAGTTACTCTGCTACAAGCACAGACGCATCTTCTAATGATTCAGAGGAAGATGTGGGAAGCAAAGAGTTAAAGTTTAGCTGTCACAATATGTCCACCGAAGAGAGCGAAATGTCAGGATTTAAAACACAGGGCACATGCATCTGGAACAGGACAGTTTCTTGACTGTTAATTTATACCTTTACTATTTAAACATACACCACAAATCTAAAGGTAAGCTACCTGACAAAGTAAAAATTTGGTAGATTCCAATTCCACAGAGAACAGATGAGTGCTTATAGCAAAATATACTGAATACACACTAAGGCTGCTGTCGGGTTCCCTGAAAAATGGATCCAATATACAAAGTCCAGAAAATTCAGTAGTAACCAAATAAAAGCCTCTCAGCACAGCTTATGCTTTGCATTATCCGCATGCAAAACCTCCTGAATATTTGCAGTTTTTGTGTCTAACAAATGATAACACCTAGAATTCTGGATTATATTAAAATTTGATACCCACCTTCAGGACAATTTCATTGATGGTAGCAGCATCTGATTCAAAGTAGAGATGTTTGTAGTCATGATTGCTTAGATATGTAAGTTTAAATATTGCATGACCTAGAAAGATTAAAAAATACAGTGTTCACAATACTCGTGTAAAGTTTTAGCAAAGCTCGTGTGCACAACAGAAGAAAAACACAGATGGTGATCTTAGCATACCATCCGTACAACAGAAGGAAGTAATGAAATGCTGACAGGCTTCTCATGTCATTTCAATTTAAGGCAAGTGGTGGCTTACAGGAACTGCTGAACTCTTTTCAAAAAAGTTCATTTCCCCACTGTAGGAAATGCAAAAATCCATCAAACGGCTAGTTAGGTCCTAGTCAGCCCTAGACTATATTTCAGTTAAACTATCACATTAGAACTGCTTTATGAAACTACCCACTGTATAATCATCACATGTAGAAGATAAGTGTTATATTTAACATAAAAGGCCAATTAACCTCCGAATTATCACTGTAAAAATAATAAAAAAAAGCCAAGCTGCTTAAGGCAACATAAAACAGTACTGCAATATTAAAGAAAAAAAATCTGTCACTAAACAGTTCTTCCCAGTTAAAACCCTGTTCTTTATTCTCTTTACTCTAAACTTAGTTGTGCTTCTAATTCATGTACCATATAACTGACAGACCTAATCCCTACTCAGCCAATGGAAATAGTTTAGCGATTAAACTGGCAGCTTTCGGTAGCAAGTAGGCAAATCTCTGCGGCTGGCTAGTGGAAGGGCAAGGAAGGTGGTGACCTTTAAATTAATGTGAGCAGGGCAGATGTCCTAATTTTATCATGAAAATCCAAGGCAGAACTCACAGGAGGGCAAAATGTCCTTTGCCATCTGAATATGAATAGTTTCAAAATTGAAACTCAATACATTCCATATGTAAGCTGTTGTGTCAGTTTAGACTGAATTTATTCAGGTCAAAGTTACTAATCTATAAAGTAACAGCCCCATTACTGTAAATTCACCTCCTTCCCGGAGGAAGCCTTATTTGCAATCTTATTTACATTATATAATTCTTCAGATCTTCAAAAATCAACTGATATATGCTAGGAAAGGATGGCCAACAATCTGAGACCTCAGTATTTTATCATGGCATGTTAATTAAGCCCCATTATGATGCACTAATCATGAATATAAATTCTCTATTGAAAAATTGGCTAATAATTAAAAAAACTTTAAATCATTTGACAAATGAAGCTTTGGTGGTATTAAAAATGCTCAAAGTCTCAGCTCCTGGCTAATCAGTATGTTAATGCATTCATAGCTGGATACTGCTGAGGACTGAATTCAGCATCTTTTACCATTCCAAGCGTGCAATGACACACTATTCATGGAGACATGATACAACTTTGTGAAGTACCAACGTTCATGGCTTTTTATTGTCCAAGATGATGTTATACACGGGAATTTTAAAATATGGCAGAAATTATGGGCCAAAAAACCAAAGGGTTTTCTTCACTGCTGGTAACCAGCTGCTGTTCTTCCCAGCTCCTGAGAAAGCACTTTCCAACCTTAGTCCTACCCAGACATGCCATTTCACTATCCCTGCTGGAACATCTCATTCTAAGTTTGCTTCTCTCCTGTCCCGGTGGTACATTCTCCTAGCTGTGACCATTGTAGATGGACAATTTGGGATGTTTGATGCACCTTTGAACAGTTCTCAAGCACAGAAATCAAACGATTGCTCAACTCCATGTTGTAGTTGGAGAAGCAGGCCAGCTGACAGGGTGTTGCACTGGCAATCAAGAGAGCATGGTCTGCCACCGTTAGATCTGCCACCGACCTGCTGCGTGACTAGAGGCTTTTCAGAGCAGAGCGTGTCTGGTACTGGGTATACACATGCCCAGCACAGGGGAACTCCTGTCTGGACTGGGACCCCAGGCACCACAGCAACACAATTATTACTAACAACAACAAGTAGTTGCAATGTAGCAGAACCTGCATTTATTCTTTTCCAACACATGGTCCCAGGGCACAGACAGCTGCAAAGCAGAACTCCAGCTCCATGGACCTGGAACAGTCTACATACAATGTAGCTGGGGTGGCTCTGCTGCGCAGAAAGCAACAGAACACCACAGGGGACTGCAGCAGGAGCCTTACAGGGGAAATTCAGAAGGCTGAGGTGTTGCCAGTGGTTCAAATACACGTAACTCAATCCAGCCTCAAATACATGTAACTCAATCCAGCCTCAATCCAGCTGCATAAAGAACAGTGGGAAGGTCGTGTGGGTGAGCTCTATCTCCTTTGTAGCTCAAATTATTTGAACTCCTTCCACCCATGTAAGGACTCCTCCTCCTGTTTTCTTCTCAAACGTGAATATGTACAATGGAGCCAGCAGTGCAAGCTGAAAACCCATTACCCTCACCCCTGTTTTCAATGAAAAGCAGCAGCATTAAATTGCTGTCCTACAGGTTGAAGCTCTCTAGTCTGGAACTCTCTTGTCCAGCAACATCTGTAACCGAGCAGGATTTTAGTTATCAGGACGATCACTTATCATGGGTGTGGCCAAGTTTCCTGGGGTCCCGTAAGTTTGTTTGCAGCCAACAGTCCTGGCTCTCCATGTTCTATGCTGTTATTTAGCTGTAATTTACTCCTCCAATGTCTTCTAAGGGCCCAGTAAGCAATGGAAGCACTGGCAATGCTGCTAAACAATATTAACCTTCCATAGTTCAGCAAATTCTCTGGTTCGGAAACCTGTAGTTCAACTCTGTAGTGCACAGACATAAACTGCGTATTATATGAAGAATTAAAAGAACTGCTAGCAAATGCTTTTCTCAATCCGTGCAGCCCTAGAGTACGTCAACAAGAGCAACACCACTACTATTCTGTTGCACCACAAAAGAATGTAAGAGAGCAGATTTGCCTGAAATATGGAAAACAGGCCAGAGTCACAGGCAAACCTTGTCCAGCACCCTCACCTCCTGTTTAAACCTGTCATTTATTCCTTCTTTTCAGCCGCAGTATTTATACAGCTGACAGAAGCAGAACACAGAACTTTATTTCAAGCACTTATTTTGGGATTTTAAAGAGTCAGCCTTTTCGGTAACAATTACAGAGCAATACACGTCAATAACACTTTTATAGTGCCGTGTAACAGCAGGCAGAGTTCAATCCATAACCACAGAGAGGTCTGGCTTCCCCTAAGTTTCCTGGCGGAGCACAAGGAGGAGAGACCTAGCTTTTATGCCCAACATCATCTTATTTCTCACTAGTGGCACTAGCTAATATTTTAAAAAGGGGCATGTTAGTTAAGACGTTAACAACAATTGGTTACCTCAAGAACGAATAGTTTGTGTTATGGGGTGAAGGTCTCTTGAAAATACCATAAAAAGAACCAAGCTTCTCCATGAAAGAAAAAATTAGGAAGAAAGCCCAGTACAAAATGTGATGGGCTGCAGAGAACATAACCCTGAACCATATGGTGGAGATATCAGCCTAACCATGCTACAGCTTGTTCCGCAAGGCCCGCTCCCCTAGAGCAGCAGGCTGGAGCATTTGCAGGTGCTGCACATTGTGTTCACGCTCTGTCAATCAGGGCTGCAGCTGAATTTCCTGCTTCAGAGAGTGTGGACCAATTGAAACATCACCATTTTCGGAAATGGACTCTTGCCTCTACAAGGAACCCCACCCATTTGGGGCAACAGATAATGAATAAAACAATAACATTAATTTTACTTTGAAACTTTAGTATAAACACCTTATAGCTGGTTTGCAGAGAAGAATTTCTGTGACCAGTAACATAGGCAATGTCATGGGTTTATCTACTTCTGACAGCTGACAGAGCACAAAAGGCCCCAAAACATTTCTTTAGAAAATAGCATTATGGCATTAAACTTGTGTGCGCCCATGTCCACATTATACTTTTCATTATGTGAAATATTAGTTCACTGAAACAATCAACTGCCACTTGGTTTTGTTGCTATTCTGGCCAGACTGAATCCATGAATTGTGAAGGATGGATTGATTTCCTTTTCCAAGAGCACTTAAATATGTGATATACAGGTCTAAACCTTCTTAATGTCACTCTTAGTGAAGCAGAGATCAATACACATTTCAATATTTTTATATTTCTATATAAAGAATATCTGAAGATAATGTGCTTTACTGCCCTTAGTAGAATTCAGATCACATGGGCTCCTATGAACATTGTGGTTATAATAAATTATTTTAAATATTCTTTGCCTCCCCTTTAATGTATATACTTGAAATGAATATGTTCTGCTCCAGCCAAGATCTCTGGCATGTCCATTTCTCCTCCCTCATGCTGAGATTACTGAGAAAGGAATGAAATGTTGAACACTAAAGAGCCATCACATTTGGGTCAGGACATCCCATCCCTCAAAACTGGAGGTGTTCAGAGCTTGGTTTGAGCCACTGTAGCAAGGAGGAGTCAGCTCTACTGCTGCCACATTTTCATTGCATCTCTTCATGTTTGATGAGGAAAATATACTAGACTCTTACAAGTGGCTATTTACATGTGTTCTCTTAAAAGAACATTTTATTACAGTAAACCCTCGATTTTGTGGAGTCCGATTTAGAAGACTTCAGGAACGGAATCAGGGCCCATAAAATCCTAAATACCTGACCGCCTTCCCATGACTGGCCTTACTGCTGCACAGGCGGAGACGCTGCCTCTCACACTTGAGCCGCCATGTGCTCCTCCCACCGGGGTGGTGCGTGTACGTGGAAAGATGGCACTTGCATACATGACACTCAGCTGGTGGGAAGAGTACACGGCAGTTCCAGCAGCAGTGGCGGCTCTTCCAGGTGGCAATAGGGCCCTCAGCCACAGCCCAGCTTTTGCTGCCACGTGCAGCAGGGCCTCCAGTCACGGCAGGACCCTTGCTTCAGCGTGCAGCTGGATCCTTGCTGCCATGGGGGAATCCCCACCAGGGCAGGGCCCCCAGCAACAGCAGTAGATTCTGGTGGCTTTTCCTGTGGCGGTGAGTAGTGGGCATTTTGAGGGAGAAAAGGGTCGAGGGCCTGGGGGAACGTGGCAGGGGTGTGTCATAATAAACCCTCTGATTTAATGGACATCCGGGTTTATTGGAGACCCATCCTCACATTAGTCTGTTAAATTGAGGGTTTACAGTATTTCATCCTGTTCATAGTCTAGTGCTGAGATAAGATATCAGATTTCACTTCCTGGAATCACTGTGCAGTGCTATGACGTTTTGAAGAATTCTAGTTTTTACAGTAGGTGGGAAATTTTTCCTAGAATTTCTGCAAAATACAAATAGTCTTTGGAAAATTATATTAAAGCTTTTAAAATACACCTTGTTTTTATTTATATAAGAGAAACACTACATCTTCCACTTGCGCTGCCTCAGGCGCATCCTTGGAATATCATGGAAGGACAGAGTGACCAACACCGCCATCCTCGAGCAAGCTGGAATCCCAACCATGCACACCCTCCTCAGGCAGCGTCGACTCCGCTGGCTTGGCCATGTCCACAGGATGAATGATGGAAGGATTCCAAAAGACATCCTGTATGGTGAGCTAACCTCTGGCAAAAGACCTCCCGGACGCCCCCAGTTGCACTACAAAGATGTCTGCAACAGAGACCTCAGAGAGGTAGACATTGAGCTGGACAACTGGGAAGAACTAGCAGATGACCGCAGCAGATGGAGGCAGGGGTTACACAAGGGCCTTCAGAAGGGCGAGATGAAGATCAGACAGCTAGCAGAGGAGAAGCGAGAGCACAGAAAGCACACTAAGGACTTGCCAGACACCCACTACATCTGCAAGAGATGCAGCAAGGACTGTCACTCTCGTGTGGGTCTTCATAGTCACAATAGACGCTGTAAATGAAGTGCTCAATTGAAACTTTAAAGGGCGCGATCCATAGTCTATGCAGACTGAAGGATGCCTACTACTACTACTACTACTAAGAGAAACACTATTCACTTTGACAGAAAGACTTTAATGAGAAACAATTTTTACCAGTTCTACCCTGAACAGTTTTTTCCCCCCAGAGCTCAGATGTTACCAACACCATTGTCACTCTTCAGCTGAGCTGCATGACCTCTTCACCAATTACAAGAATAACAAAAATATTAATCAACTGAAGGAAACAGAAACAAACCTAAGAAAGTGAAAATATATGATAAATGTTTATTATACCTTAAAGAGTGGTTCCCTCATTATAAGAGCAGAAGGCAGGAATCAACAATTAACATTATTGGAATAAAAAAGAAAAAGTATTTATGGTCTTATTTGACATTATCAAAGTTTTTCACTATTTCCAAAGTTGTTAATATACCTGGATTAACCCCTGCATTCTCTTTTGCTCAAAACAAACTTAGAAGGGACCATAAAGAGCTAAACAGATGGATATACTTACCCACTCTGGAAAGCTGTCTCTGTTAGGAGAAGCATCATATTTCAGGGGCAATGACTACAACAGAAATTATGGATGAAATCTCAAACCAATTGGAGTCAATGGCAAAGCTTCCACCATTCACTTGAGTGGGCACACCAGCAGACATACCGGCAGCAAGGCACACTGCAGGACAAGGAACTCCATACAGGAGAACGGCAGATCGGACACTATCCTGGGATGCTCACTAACAGCTTAGAACAGGCAGCCATACTTCTTCTGGCTTAGTCAGCTCTTTTGGGGATGGGCAAATTCTGAGAACACTTTCTCCATCACTCACGCCCTTTACATTCTGTTACAGTCTGATTAATGAAACATTATGAGAGCGGCCGCCTCTTCTCCAGGCTTTCTCAAAGCACAGCTGCAATTAAGCTTGTGATGCATGTGACCATTTCTAAGTCACACTGTAACAGAGAGGAAGCCGTGCTAGTCTATACACTATCAAAACAAAAAGCAGTCAAGTAGCACTTTAAAGACTAGCAAAATAGTTGATTAGGTGAGCTTTCATGGGACAGACCCACTTCTTCAGACCATATCCAGACCAGAACAGACTCAATATTTAATACACAGAGAACCAAAAACACTAAGCAAGGAGGACAAATCAGGACAATCAGTAAGCAAGGAGGACAAACCCTGGGTGACATGCCTGTTCTCTCCTACAAACAACCTCCCAACCTCATGAGGATCCTTACTAACAGCCACAGTCTATACCCCAGGAACACCAGTCCTGGAACCTTTCCCTGCAACAAAGCCCACTGCCAGCTTTGTCCACATATCTTCTCTGGAAATACCATCACTGGACCTAACCAGGTTACTCACAGAATCACGGGCACTTTCTCATGCTCCTCTACTAACATCATATATGCCATCATGTGCCTACAATGCCCAGATGCTTTGTATGTTGGACAGACTTCTAACTCCCTTACACAAAGGGTCAACGGGCACAAAACAGACATCAAAACACTCCAGATCCACAAACCAGTTAGTCAACATTTTAATGGAATGGGGCATTCTGTCAATGACCTCAAGGTATGCGTGCTACTGAAGAGAAATTATCGCTCCGTTTTAGAAAGAGAAGTGGACGAACTGACATTTATATTCAAATTCGGAACATTAACACATGGTTTAAATCGTGATGGGAACTTTCCGAGTCACTATAGGGGCTCGTCTGCATACTTGACTCAATCTAATTCTTGATCTTCCCCCCCACCCCTCCACTCTCTGATTTGCTCACCTTGATTATCTTTTTCTGATTTGTCCTCCTTGCTTAGTGTTTTTGGTTCTCTGTGTCTTAAATATTGAGTCTGTTCTGGTCTGGATATGGTCTGAAGAAGTGGGTCTGTCCCACGAAAGCTCACCTAATAAACTATTTTGCTAGTCTTTAAAGTGCTGCTTGACTGCTTTTTGTTTTGATAAGTCACACTGTGTTACCTGTTTACACATCTGGGCATTTTTTCCATTTTTATCCTCTAAAATTCTTTCAAAAGCTGAAATCTAACAAACATTTTTGTATGAAATAGGAAAGCGGAGGAGTTGCCCAAAGCCTATTCACTGGCAACCTTGTTTGGAAAAGAGATGATAAATAAATCATAATGCACTAAGCAGTGCTTCCGCATGGCAATCACCTACTTCACTGCGTCTGCACCTCATCAATCACACTATTGTCCGCTTGAAAGGCGAGCCTTGTAAATGTCATATCCACTCAAGCCCAAGGAGAAGCGAATCAAAATGCAGCAAGGACTTTTAATTGGATAGTGTAATTAAACTAAAAAACCCCAGCAGACTAGCTTTGACAGGATAGATGAAGACCCCTTTTAATAGGGCTACGAAACATATTTGTTAAAAGGATGAGGCAATGCATGCTCCTGATTGGGCTCTAGAGTACTTTTCTGAGAAGGCTGTTCAATAACCAATGTATTTAATGAGTTAAAGCTAAGCTCTAGTTTATACTCAGACAGGACTTTATCTTCCTGTATGCTAATACATCACAGGGCTGAACTTATTAAAAACAAGTTACCCTTATGTTAACCATTCAGAGCTACAATATTATAACTATGTAACTATCTCATACATCAAGGACTGCTCACCACAAACACAGTCTCCATTACTTGCCATAGTAAATTGTTGACCATGCCAGCAGTTAACTCGGAGACATGGACAAACTCGTATTCCTTGCCTTGCAACCAACCACTTTCTCTGGTAGATCCAGGTTCACAAAGTTAAGGCCAGGCATACCTGGGGTGACCTCCTGGCATTGCCAGCAGCGCAGCGAAAACCGCAGCAGCAGCCTCTGACCTACGTACGGAGTGCAGCTACGTACGGAGTCCCTACGCACCTACGTACGGAGTCCCTACCTGACTTGCAACAATTTGAGCCCAGCATGTCTTGCTGGAACAATTACAAATACAAAGTCACATGCACACTTGTGTCACATGCACACTACACCTCTACCTGGCTATTTCATGGGTGTAAACAATTGTGTCCATGTTTAATTACAAATGTGATTCTTTCGTACATTTACAGTCATCTCAAGACTTTTTTTTCTGCAAAATTCCCCCCCCCCCCGCCCCCTAAACCTATCTCTAGCTCATCTAATTAAGAAACTATTGCCTGGGATCATGCATGCATTGAGAATGTCCTGGTATCACTGAAAAGAATTGTAACTCTGGTAACCAGCACATAAGCAATATTGTATTCATAGCAACATCATTCACAAAACAGCACCAATAATTACTCTGACTCCACTGAAGGGATCGGGCCCAGTGTGCCAGATATTACATAAACTTGGCAAAAAGGTGCAGGATGCAGATTTGAGCACAGGATGTTCATGGAAAAAATGCACTGGACGAAAGAAATTTTTCAAACATTATATTGCATATAAACAAAAGTGATAAACTCTTTAGAACTACAATTAATTGACTTCCTTGTTACATGTGTTTAAACAAACTTTCTATATACTACTATGCAATGTATATAATCTGGAGGAACATCATACTGAAGTAAAACATCAAATACATTTAGCTTTGAATGAAAACTATATAAACCCATTTCAGCCATCAATTTGGCTATCATTTATAGCCAGTATGAATTCTGCTGGAAAAGCTATTTTTGTGCAGATATGGAATTCAATGGGAAAGACTGACTTGTGCAGCAACATCAATCAAAACGTCGGCTCTGTTGGCAGCTATCCACAGCAAGGCAGGTTCAAAGGTCACAGGATAAAGAAAAAGCCAAGCTCTGGTTCAGCTCTTATATCTCCTTGCTATAAGTCTTGCAAAGGTACCTACCCCCTTCTGTATCAGGCGGCTTTCATTAATCTTCTTGCCATCTTCTTTAACGAGTCATGCAGAACCGCTCGATAGAAAGACATAGAATGGGGAGGCCTTATGTCTATTACTGGGTTAACATTCTGTTAAGCCCCAGTGAAACAATGGAACAGGAATTTAAAGGAAATCTTATACTGGAGAATGCAATGCAGGCAATTAAATGACTATTTGAAATTATCAATATGTTTGTGACCCATCGGACGGACTACCTTTGTTTAACGTATGCTAGCATTAGATCACTGATCCAACAGTGATCCTTTCAGTTTTATAAAAAATAGGATAAAGAATCATTAAGTATTTAGAATTCAATTAGAAAACACAACAGATTTCTGCAGATCTTGGCAAGTACTTAGGAATGGAAAAAATACTAATTCAGCCTGGAGGCCACAATTTCAGCAGACTAATTTATCTGCAGTTCTACCAACAGGCCTATCTTGAAACTACTAATCCCCTCGAAACTCCACTGCTGGATCAGTGCTTTCTTTTTGCAGATGTTGAAGTGACTTGGTAATCCTAGGGTGACCACATGGCCCGATGGCAAACACAAGGCACCGGCTCCAGGGATGGGGCCGCTGTTCCATGTCAGGGCTCCTCAGTGATGAGGGCAGCTGCCCCACTGTGAGGCACCAGGGATGGAAGCTCCACAGCCTCCTGATGAGGGTGAGTGGAGGATGGTGTGTCCACAAGCTCCCAGCAGGGGTATGCCAGGGAATGAAGAGGCCTCCTCGTGGCAAAGCTCACCAGCAGTGGCAGCTGCCTCTGTGGGGTGCCAGGGAATGGGGCAGCTGCCCAGAGGAGGATCTCCCTGGCAGCAACGGTTGCCACCTTGAGACTCCGGGTGCTGGGAAACAGGAGCCCCACAAAATACGGGACAGTAAGCTCATCTTCCTAAAAAAAAAAAACCGGGATGTCTGTGAGACAGCTTAAATAAGCAACTGTCCCAGGAAAGACGGGATGGATGGTCACCGCAGTAATCCTAAACCTTAAGAGGGACAGCACCTGTATGCATCCATCAAAGGCACACTTTGTCTATAGTGCACTTTTTAAAAATAGGCTGTGGTCTGTGGCACTGAAATTTTACCTGCGTTCATATCACATAAGACAATAGTATAATCAGATTTCCTTTAAATTACACTATTGCAACGGGATATAATTGCACTAAACCTATTATGTTGCTTCCTTAAGATGTTATGCTGTGTATACTTAATTGAGGTACAGAGCTCTTTTCAGCTATAAAAATGACAGCTACTTTATTAAGGTTTAAATCTTATTTCTTAATGAGAGGATGCTTCCTTTCAAGATTCAAAACCTGTCGAATCTTTTGTGATAATCAGACTGAACTTGATTGAAACAGAGCACATTATACACTGGGTTGGCAGATTCTAACAGCACTGTCTTTAGCTAGTAAGGCCATAATCTCTTCTCCTTGCCTGAATTCCAGGGGGCTTGACTTAATTCAGAAAGAAGACACTACCCCTGGCCCAGTACAAGAGCATACAAAAATCTTAAATTTCCAGTTATACCCCCAGCACTAAGAGCAAACAATTGTATGTGTTTATACATTGACTTCAGTTGAATGCAGCCCTAGGTTTTGTGAACTTGGGATAAGAAGTTGAAACTTCCCTTATAATAACTCTCAAAATTCATAAGCAGATATTAACAAACTTGACCTCTACTGTTAAAAAGTTCCATGTCCTTTATGTGAGTTTAAACTTTCACTGTACGACTTTGCCTTACAATAAGACATTTGAGTTTAAAGGAAATTTTACTGACTCCCAGTCTCCCACCACCAATTTTATACTCATTGCTATTTAAACATTTTTTTCAAATAATTATTTCTGCAAACGCTAGGATCTCCATACTCTGCAGACACAGTAACCAGTCAAATGCTTAGCCACGTTAGTTATATGCAAACTTTTGAGCAATTTTGGCATACATATTCAGGTGCACTAATCACAATGATCAAACTGCTTTGACAGTACCATTCTGCATAGCCATAAAAACTGGCCATAGTTGGAAGTTTTTGAAAACCATCTCTTTCTGTTTGGAGATATGACAAGGAGGTCTAGCTGAGTGGAGAACAACTTCATTACAATCCAGCTGGTAATGTCTACAGGAAGCAGTCAGTTTAATAAAACATCCAGTGATGTTTTCCCACATTATAACTGTAAGGTACTGTATAATCACTGTTACATGTTGCAGTGTGCTTCTGAAAGACTAGATGGAGCACGCTTATGTTATGAGAGATAAAAACATGGAAACAGAATATATTGCAGAACTCAAAAACCTTATCTTTTCTCAGCCTCTCTTTTGTTGCAATAATTCATTCAAGGAAGCCCCAAGAATAATTTTTGATATAAACTCTGCTACAAACATATATCACTATGCTGATAACAATCATAGACAAAACTTAGGAAATATAGTGAGTTTCATTCTTTTACTCTGCTAAAATAACTTTTTGTCTTTTAAAATTCAGTAGATACTGATCTGCCACTGAGAGCGCCCCAGAATGTATCATTCTGCGACATCACACACGTCTCCTGTACTGCCCTAAAATAATGCCTTCTGGGACATTTTTACTGCCCCTGGTAGAGGCACAGATTTCAGGAAGATGAAAAAGAATTATTTTCACCCTTTAAAAGTGTATAAAATCTATTTTAATATGGAAACTGTGGGGACTGTGATGGGAAAGAGAGAGAATCAAAATCCCCAATATAGTGAAGGCTGCTGTTACCATCTCCCATCTGCAGCCTTTGTTAAGCCTTGGCCTTTTCCACACCAGTGCCTGTCACTCCAAGCCACAGTCTTACTGGCTCCTTACTGCTCTGGAGGGAGCTGCAGTTTGTTTCAGCTGGGCACGTGTGGCCCTTCCAGCAGCAACATGTGCAATCTCTGCAGTGCTGGCAGACCGAATAGACACCCCATCTCTTCAAATGATGATCAAGCCTCGAGCACCCCCATGCCACTTGTGCACTGGGGAAAAGAGCCCCATGCTTTCTCTCCCCCCATTCCCTCCCAGCACTTTCAAAAGAGTCACAAATAACCTGAGTTACACTTCCTCCCGCTCCTTCCCAGAACTGGGGCACTGCGAATCAGCTGTTCACACCACTCCAGCTATGAAAGAGAGGAGGAGGAGCATGGACAGAGCATGAATCAGGCTATTTGTGGACCCTGAAAGTGCTGGGAGGGAGGGGGAGAAGCAAGTCAGTGTGGGACGCCAGTATCCCAAGGTGCAAGAGGCATGTGGGGGAGGCAGGTGGGAGGGGGCCTGGGGCAACAGGTGGAACTCCAGTGGGCTGTGGGCTGCTGCAGTCCCCTGGGGTAAGGGAGGGCCACTCATGAGGCCCACCTGTTACTTGTGGTTGCCCATCTCTGACCTAGACTTTCAGGAGTAGATTTTTAGATACAGCCTGGCTACGGATGCATGCACAATTTTGTGATCACAGAAACTGCAACATAGGTTAGGTCCATAAAAGGCTATTAGCGAAGGGTAGGAACGGTGTCCCTGGCCTCTGATTGTCAGAGGCTGGAGATGGATGGCAGGAGACAAATTGCTCGATCACTGTCTTTGATCCACCCCCTCTGGGGCACCTGGCACTGGCCACTGTTGGCAGACAGGCTCCTGGGCTGGATGGACCTTTGGTCTGACCCAGTATGGCTGTTGTTATGTTCTTATGAAATTGTGGGTGCAAACCTACAGGTGCATTTATTTGCATTAGTAGCAACGAAAGCTGGGTTGGCTGAAAGTCAAGTCTTCAAGGGTTTTGTCAAGAATGGCCCATTTTGTCCACACTTGTTGCTGACAGGCCAACCTTGTTGCTAAAGCCATGCTCTGGAGTGCTGTGGAAATAATACTGGGCAATTTTAGACGGCCTCCCAAGCAGGAAGCTGGACCTCGGGGT
The DNA here is from genome assembly GCF_033958435.1 of Carettochelys insculpta. Classification (NCBI taxonomy): domain Eukaryota; kingdom Metazoa; phylum Chordata; order Testudines; family Carettochelyidae; genus Carettochelys; species Carettochelys insculpta. The sequence continues at coordinate 23,873,662 of NC_134157.1, forward strand.
CACTCACATTGAGTGCAATGATAACGCGTGGGCGAGGTGAGGGAGAAAGAGAATGGTTTGAGACCAGAGACACAGAGCTGGGAGCAGGAAGATGGTGGCGGGAATGAAGTGGTGATTGCAAGCACAACATAAGCATAACTGTTAGAAAATCTGTGGCGCGCACTGTTTCACCCTCCACCGCACTGTGACAAACTCATTGCCCTATAAGCGCATACTGTTTTCTCTCTCACTGCCACACTCTGGGGAAGTCTTTTACTACCACCGAAAACAGCACACGTGTAACAACACGTAGAATATACAGAAATTCTTTGATGATTCATATCGTTATGATGGGGGGTCACTATGAACAACTATCCATTTTTTGTCTGCACACAAACAGCTTGTTGTCCTGTTTTTTTTAATTCCCCCAATCATCGATGGTACAAACACTACCATGCAGCATTCAGCTGAAACATTGAGGCCTTAAGCTCACGTTCTGTGTCTGGCACAACCCAGGTCTCACTTTGCCGTCTGGTGAGACACTGGTATCCTCCTTCATGTCTTCCACTTACTGATGAAATCACTTACGGCCCTGGTTCTTAAACAGGGCCATTAGTTTGGTGAAGCTGAGCTCTCTGAAGCAGGTCACGATCTCTATTGTACTGTCCCGGTAACTGCAGCTATTTTGGGATGTGCTGATACACTGTGTACATTTGAGATTCAAATCTCTCTCTAAGAACGTGGGTTCACTAAATTTATTCAAGCTGCTACGCACAGGACTGCTACAATAAAAGTTCAAGAGCAAGTGCAATAATGCTGGGAAATGGATCACAGCTAAGGGGTTAAACTTTGGATCACAAGAAATAGCAATTTCCTGATGGAACACTATTGGTGGATACTGATGCCAGGACAAGAAATACTTAAATGGGGTTAGACCTTTAGTCTGCAGTAAGTAGCAATGAAAGACCACGTGTTAAAATGGTCTCTGTACATAACACACCCTACTATATACAACCAAGACCAATATAAAGAAATTTCATATAATGAATAAAACACACCTATGGAAAGAAAAGGACATGGCGGCAATATATTCTCTTGGCACCTAGCACACGCAGCAACTGAGAGGGAGAGAGCAGAGAACATAAATAAAAAGCACTACTCACTTGGGCTTTTTTCTTCCGCAAGGTCACAGGCGCAGAGGAGTTCAGAATCAATTGAAATGGGTTTCTGCTTAATCCAAAACTTAGTGCTGGCCTTCTGATTAGTAACAGGGTCTATCTCTACCTTGTCTCCAGAGATACCTGTGAAGCAGAGGGAATAAGGAGCCACAACAGTGGACTCTTAAGTGATTTCACAACAACCATTTGACACACTTTATAAATCTTATGTAGGATCAAAGCATATTGTCCTTTTGGGCTTTTCAAAAGAGCAGGAGTGTTTGAAGCCAAAAGCAAAGTAATTATCAAACTGTATACAAAACCTGTATGTTGCTCTCTTAGCTTGCTAAAAAAAGCACCACAAGAAAAAACAAAAAGCATCAAGGAGCACATCTCACAGCTACATCTGCACAGCTGTTCTGAGAGGGGCTGCTAAATGGATTATAAGGTTTATAGAAAGATGCAGCTCCTATGTTTCGTTTTTTTAAAATCACCACTGTTATACATATTTACTATCTTAGAAGAAAACACCCATAGGTAGTGTTGTATCAATACCTTGTTTGCTGTCAACACATGGTCTTCCAAAGGAGGATGTCCAGTCCTGCATATTGTGAGCATTGTCACCTCAAGCAATTTAAAGCCAGCCCTAAATAGGCAGCTTTGAAAGCAAGTAATGGATTCTGTAGTTCCTGGCATGCAAATGTACAGTTTATGTGCATGGCCTTCCCCAGGTGGCTACACACTATGATACTAGGGTCATGGACACACTAGCCCCTCCTTTTGGAAGGACTATGGTAATGTGGCACTTTGGAATATGCTAATGAGGTACCTTCATGAATATGCAGTGCCTTAATAGCAAAACGATGGCTGCACGTGCTTCGAAAGTGCTAGTTTCTAAACGCTTGCTGCTTGTGTAGCCAGGGGCCTTTCAAAACAGCCCCTCTGATTTTGAAAGCTCCTTATTCCCAAAACGAGATGGGAAGAAGAAGCTTTCAAAATCAGAGGGCTGTTTTGAAAGGCCCCTGGCCACAAGGGCGGTGTGCGTTTCAAAACCGGCAGTTTCAAAGCATGCACGGCTGCCGTTATGCTAATGAGGTGCTGCATATTCCTGGAAGTGCCTTATTAGCATATTCCAAAGTGCCACATTACCATAGCCCTTCCGAAAGGAGGGGCTGGTGTGGTCACAGCCTAGCTGTCTAGGTGCACCTGGATACACACCCAGCAAATTAACGCTTCAGGGGAAGAATATGGAGCAACTCATATAATAGAAAATGCTAACTGTAATATCCCTGGAAATGCTATTTGTGAACTTGTAACAGAAGAGTCCTTCCTTTAGTCCGGGACAACAAAGGACCAAGCTGAGAGTTAACACCACTGGAAGCTACCCTGGAATATACATTACAATTTACAGCAGTCTTTATCACAGTATTACAAAGCAACAGCCTCCCTACGCTGCACAGAAGAGCGTAGGAGCTCATTGTTTAGTTTACAATTACAAGGTTTCTCTGTTGACATGACTGAACAAGCCTTTCAATATGCCTTCCATGGGGAGACCTGTATGGAGCCTTAAAAGTAATTACATTTTTAGGTCATGAGTTATAGGTCAAGGTCAGAAAGAAATAGGGAAAATGGAGCAAGCGTATAAAAAGTATTTAAAATAATAACATGTTGCCGCTGCTTCTCTGGGAAACTAGCAGAGATAACCTTTTCCCTTCTAAGGCCTTTGGTTCAGATGCTTTGGAAAATGCTGTGCCAGATTTAGCTGGAGCATAAGGTAAACTTATTTCAACAGGAGATAATAAATGAAAAATATGATGCTACTTTAACACTAATAGTATCTAAAACCTCTACTTTTCCCCTCTCACTTGATATTTAAAATCTGTTTCATAAAAAATGCACCGATAGCAAGAGGCAGATGCACAGAGCATGAACGTAGCTGTGTTGCTTTGCACAAAATGCAAAACCTTTGTTTTAATCCTTCTCATTACAATACGGCTTACAGAATGCCACAAACTATCCTTACTTTTGGATTCCTCAAATGTGCCATTTTGTCCTTATACATCTCTCACATCAGAGATACCATATTTCAATTAGTGTCAAGAATTGAACTGATGCTCAAAGTGTTAGACCTAGATAATTTGAGCAGGCTGCAGCTGTAACAGGAGATTCCACTTCGTTAAATTTCACTTCAGAAAAAATTTAGAATGGAGTTTTATTTTTTATTTCAGCGTAATCATTAATTGTCCAAAATCTACATGCTTTCTGCCTATCAAAGAAAATTATACTGGAAGTTGATGTGAGTTTTTATTTTTATGTTTGAAAAAGTCAGGTTCTATAAAATAAATGTACAAATCCTTTATGTGGAAATAACCCCTTTCTTCTTCCCTTCCTAAAGCAAACAAACAAAATATTGCCACTGGAAACAGTTTTTAAAAATTTCATTCTATGGTCCTGCAACTCCAGTCAGTCAATATTGTTAATGTACCTTGCTAATTTGATAGGATTTGTCAGGTAACTCCACTGGAAAATTATATAAAACTGTTCCAGATGAACAGATGATAGTGACATGAATTAAAGTGATAGAACAATAGTGGAATATAAACCAGAAATGACACCCAAAGTGGCTGTTGATTTATTGCCATACTGAGTTTGGTTCTGGGCTTCCATGTATATTAGTGCTACAAATCTGGGTCCATTTAGCAGAGAGATGCTCATACATACATCACCAGCTCCTGCTTCAAGCCAAGGTCACTCCCCATTGCATCAATCTTTTCAACAGAGGCTACTTCACAACGCATGGATTTTGTAACCATCTCAGATGTAACAGACTTTCCTTCTCTTTCATCTTTCCTTTATCATGTAAAATACACTTTAACTTCTATTATTTTTATCTGCAAATTGGTGCTGTATACTTCATCTGTTATTTCTGTATCTTGGCATCATTTGCTTTAGCTTGCACACATCCATGGGAGCACATTCTTTATCAATGTTGTCCTTTTTTGTGTTATTGTGCTCCAATCTGCATGTATTTGAACCCAAAATCTGCAGAGTACTAAGTAGTTCATAAAGCTTCAGCAGTTTCTGCTTTAGAGTCTGAATTAGTCACATCCACAATCAAGTTAAACGGTTTCCTCTCCAATTTTCTTTAATGCAGCTATTTTGTCAAAACAAATGGTAGAGATACAACAACCCAGCACTACTCTTTTGTTCTTGCTGTTTTCCTTGCTAGGGTCTGGGTCTAGCCATTTTAATAACCTACTTTGCCAGCAATAATTTTTCAAATCAATATACCTCCTTTTGGTTTGAAAACAGAGTGCACAAATAAATACATCTTCCTGAATGCTGGAAACGGAGAGAAACGTTGACAATATGGTACATGTGCATTATAATGTAACACAAGTTAATCATAAAACCCCTGATCCTGTGAATAAAGCTTTCAGCTCTAATAAAAAAGCGGCCACAGAGTGGTCATTTCTTCCCTCTATATTTATATAACTCCTTTTAACATCACTCAGAATTACACACAGGTGTATACAACCCTGGGCATTCCTCCTAGCTCTCAGGATAAATCTACCACCAGATTCTCTCACCACCCGGCCAAGGTGCAGTGTATCTCAGAAAGTAAAAGGAAAGACTAGTCAGATACTTACAAACATAGCTCAAGGGCTCACCATTAGCCACCCTGCGTCACATAATCAAACCAATTCTTTTAAAACGCTGATTTCCTTACTGGAGATTTTGTACAGGCAATTAGAATGAAAAGTGGTGGGAAGGGGCTTATTGACAGGTACATTACCACAGCTGTACACTACACATAAAGCTATCCAACTTTAGACAGGGGCCTTACACCACAGCCAAATTTCACAAACTCTTGGCAGCAGAGCATTCATTACATGATACACAAAGTTATAGAATCTGTGTGACCCCACCCTACTAAGGAAGGTGCCAGGGCGGCTAGCCCTGCCGTTCTGACCCTGTCAACCAGGTATTGTAGGGAGGAGGCCTTTAAAAGGGAAGAAACTGCAATCAGTAGGAGGAAGAGATCACCCTAAGCAGGAAAGTGCTGAAGTGACTCCACAAGCTAGAAGAGACTCCTATCCAGGACATCTCCCCAGTCCTATGGGACATGCAGCAATTTCCAAGGTACGCCTGGCAGAGCAAGCAGCTCGGCCAGAAGGATTCCTTGGGAATTGTTACACAGACAGCCCCGGAATAAGACAGTAGTGTAGGCTTTTTTCCTCTTTGAGCTGCATCTGGGGGGGAAAAAAAATCTCAACAGTGGCATTTAACTTTCCTTTCCATTCTGCATTAGAAGAGAATTAAGAAAATCCCAAAGGGTGGGATCCCCCTCGTAAGAAATAAGTAGCTGGGGCAGTGTCTAAGCCACACAGTGAACGTCCAGGGATGAAGCCCAGGTCTCCCAGCATCTGTGAGAAAAACCTATGGGGTACTTCTACACTACGATCTAAAAAAAAAAAACACTCATCAACCAACCAAAGGAACATCTGGTATGTTTTGCAAATAGAACAGAACAATGAAACAGTGTGCTAAGATATTTTTCATTACTGCTGGGGTCCTGTCACACTTAAAAATATCCTTCCCCTCAGAAACGTTCTACCAGTTTGAGGAAAATTTCCTATACTGAAAGTGGGAGTACTGGTGAAATTGGTACTCCTTAATTCTGCGTGACATTTAAAAGTGTGTCCACTGTACAATCCAACGTCTCCTGGTCAGCACGCATATTCCTGCAGTACACAGAGTTACCAATGCAATCGGTAAACGAGGTCATCTAATGCCTCAGGGAACAGGTTTTGTCCAGAAAAAACTATAATTAACTCATGCTGATATGTAATACGATAGATAAATAAAAATGCTACAAAGAAACCCCTCTTTAGCTGACCGTCCACCTACTATTTGGCACTGAATGCCCTAAAATTCATATGTGTATTGGCTCTTACATTTCAGATTCAATGGAGTATATTCTGCCACTACACAGCAAGAGGAGTAACACATTTAGCTCCCACTAGTGCTAAGCAGGGATGACCCTTAATGTTTCCTTCTGAAACCACTGATAGATGAATATCAGAGTAGGCTCCAGCAGGAGACTTCTTATATACATCAAGCTCTTTTGACCTCTCTTGGAGTTTTTGATTATTGTCCTCTTGTTCAAACCTTGAACACCTCACTAGGTTTATGGCTTTTGTGTTGTACATAATTAGAACATAAAAACATACTGCAATTTGTGCAGCTATCAAAAATAGATACATGCCCAGGGTGAGATACATATTTGTGCAGTTATCAAAAATAGATACATGCTACAAAGGGTGAGAAAGGAGAGTTTATGGTCCATACACTGGTGGATGGGGTCAGTCCTTTCACTACAAAACAAGTTAGGCCATTTGTTTCCTGTAACAGCTATTCTCTCTTAACCATTTATCTTTAGTGATCTGTCATGACCTTTTCAAGCTCTCATTTCTGACAGCTTCCAGACACAGTGAGTCAAACTTCACTGGAAGCAAACTATCACACCCAGATAGTTTGTTCAAGAGCAGAAAACATGCCTAACGCTGTCCTACTTCAACGCCAGCATATAAATCCTTCCTTAACAAGACAGGAAAACTGAAAAAGCTTTCCATGCACGTATTTGCAGGGGGAATAGAAGTTTTTTTGTTTTTTTAACATGTGTTCAGAACTTGAGTAATAAAGAGGCTGACACAGCAAATAACGGATACATTTTCAAACTTACAAGTATTCTACTAAATACAGAAAAGTATTTTGTAAGCATTTCAGCACTAAATATTTTAGTACTGAATCATTTTTAATTTAAAGTATTTGAGAGAGTATTATAGTTTACTTATGCATACATCATTCATCACATTTCCACAATTCACACCAGAGACTATGAAAGCTGTGTTATTGTTAAAAAATTAGTAAATAGCTTTTCTATTAAAATCCTATAGTCTTGTATAGTCTTCAGCATGTACAGAACATCTAGAAAGTTAAAAAGACTCATGTTGAAACCACTATAGAACACTGACTACATTTTGTTCTGCTTCACCCTTCTATTAGCACCATTAAAATCTACTGTTTTAATAAAAACCAAACAAACAACCAAACCTTCCCTAATTTTGCATGGACTGGTCTTAAGAAACTAATTAATCTGCATGTTTAATTAGCAAAAACTTTTCCTCTGGGAAGCACACACAAAAGAGTCACTAAATAACAGACTTCTTAGGGAATATGTGCTAGCTGATTGAAGGTAATACAAATACTTAAATATTGTCAGCTGAAATACTAAGAAGTGAGAAAGAGTTTATATTTCTTTTGAGAGTCAGAAGAGAATAGAAGAGATGCCTGTTACTTTGCCTCTCTGAATCACAGACTGACAAGCGGGGAAGAAAGATAAAAAGCCCTATGATTTACTAACATTTTGCATGGTTTATGTGGGTTTACGATATTAACTTTAATGTACTTATGTGGAAAGATAACTATTTGAGGTGGCTGACGTTTTGAATTGCTTTACTTTCTGTGGTCTTAGAGCATGGTTTGATTTACCTAACTGAACATCAGTTGTGAACCGCAGCCTATGGATCATGCTGACTTTGAAGGACTTGTAATGGTGGCTACTAAGCATATCTTGAACTGTTGCGATATCAATCTGAGGGTCTTCCTCAGAGATCTCTTCTCCTCTTGTACCTGTCAAATAAATAAATAAATAAATAAATAAATAAAAATGGCTTAACATGTGGCACATGTGATTAAACTAGAATACAAACATTGCTGTCCCTTTTGCAATTACAGATTTATTGTTCAGTCAGTTGTAGGCACTCTGTTAACTGGTTTTATTTTTAAGGAAAATACATAATTTTAGTGCCCACACAATGGAGGTCAAAAGCTAAGTTCTTCATGGCCTACAAGCTTAAGATACTCAGAAAGTCAGGGTGCCATATAAAATATGTGGCAAATCCAATGATGGAGTCTAGTGAAACGTGGCTATGCCCTAGAGCAGACTTTGCTATCTTGCAGATACCTGCAGCAACTGGTTAGAGCCACTTTGTGAATGCTGTGTGCGCAGTAACTAGAGAGAGACTGCAGGAGTGAGCTGTAGTTCAAAGAACAGCTTTGCCAAGAGAGTGCCTGTGACTAAGGGTATGTCTTCGCTACTGGGGGTGGAATATCAACCCTGCCACAGTCAGACTTCTGGAGTTCAATTTAAAGTTCCTGGTAAGGAAGCGCTAAATCGAACTTACAGGGCACCCACGTCGGTACTGGCCTCTCATTAGGAGTAAGAGAAGTCAACTAGACCCCATCAACCTCCCTTAGTGGACACGGCATGGAAGCCTGAATTAAAATACATTGATTCCAGCTATGTAATTAATGTAACTGTGTACCTTAATTCAACCTGCTGTAGTGTAGACCTGCCCTAGGCCAGTAGGAGCCATGCTCAGTGAGAATGGCTGACGTAGCTCTTATTTAGAACCAGGCATAAAGCTATTTTCCCACCCTACAAATACATTAGAGATTTCATAAATGTCTCCCCCTCCTCAATTGGGACAAAATGGGCAACAATTTCAAAAGTCTTCACAAATTGGAAATTTTGAAAAAAAAAAACTGAGTTTGGGTCAATTAGAATGGTTTGTTTAAATAAGTTTGAAGCATTTTATGTTGATTTTGACCACCTAATTTAAAAAAAAACAAAAAACTTTGTACTCCTGTTATCTTAAACTGCAAAATGAAAAAAAAAAAAGTCTTTTTAAATTTAAAAACAACAATGTGCAGTTTGGCAAGTTAATTTTTGTTTCCCCAAATTTGTGCAAGTTGAGGAACTTATCAAAACTGGCCCTTCTCTAAGAATTTTTTTTTATTTCAGCAAATCAGCATTTTTCAACAAAAGTACATTTCATTGAAAAATTACCAGTCAGGTCTGCTGTTACTGTATTTTACCAGTAACACAACTTACAGCTATGACAAACATTTGATGTATCTCAATACCTTTTTTTACTGTATTTTCACATCTTAGGTTTTAACTGTACCATTAGCACCTTTATTATTTCTGCTTCTTACTTACTAAAATTTTATTATTCTGAACAATGTAAGTGGGATCTTGCTTTTCATACTCAGCCTTGAGATAAAAGCCATACATTACTGATTAGCATTCTTGTTACTCCTTTAGGTACTAGCTTTAGAAAAGGCAAGTATCTCATTAAGCCAAAATGCCAATTACTGAAAAAAATACTTCTAAGATTTTTACATTTTATGATGTTGGATTAATATCAATTTAAAAATTACTATAACATGACACAATTTGTACAGAGTAATTTCACCTTAGCTGTAAATGATAATTCAGATGCTTTTAGATAAAGTGGTGCATAAATATGGTTGAAAATTGATTTAACTTCTTGCAGAAGATACTGAAGAATGACACATTTTGTTTAATACACCAGCTAATGTAGTCCTAAAAACTGAAACAACTGCCAGTTCACAGTCCTAAATTTGCTATGGGAGACTAATGAAAACTTATATTTTGCTGAAATTTTAATAATGGGCAGCTGAGACAATGGAATATTAGCAGAGGTCTTAACAATACAGTGTAGCCAGCAAAAGGCTTGTCTTTTTCTATATATTCATTTTCTTCAAGACTTACGTGGTTGGATCTGGCTCAACACACTAATGCTTCCTGCATTGACCTTCTACTCTCTGGTGGTGTAAATTTATATCCCATTTGGGGATTTCAACTTATAGTGAAACTAAGAGAGTTTCAATTTCTGGTCTCTGGTAACAAGCGGAGTACTTGCTTCTTATAAAGGGCAACAACTACCAGGGGGAGGAAAGCCCTGGCACTTGAGTCAAAGACACCCTGCTGATGCAGATGCAGGCTTATGTTTAATGGGGATAATTCAGTTTCAGAACTGTACTCTATTCGTCTTTGCAGGGGCTGCTATCACAGCAGTGGCAAGGAGCACTGCAAACAAAGAAGGGAAAAATAAAAACTCAACACTCAATTTTTCCCACTTTCAAAAAATTTCCGCCTTCAGTTTTTTAATCCATAGGCACATTATCTTGTCTACAGAACACACGCGCATCTCTGTGGTGTCCAGAGAACCTGAGTGCCTTCAGCTACATGCATAAAAGTATATAGTGGCAAAAACAAATTCCGAAATTATCAGCCTAATCACGGCTTTTCCAACTATTTCTCTGATAGCAAGGATTACACATGTATGTGCCTCAGAAACACACAAGAAACATGCCAGATATACAATCTAAAGGTCTTTTTAAAAGCAGGAAACTGGACTATACCACTTGGGTCTTTTTAAAACACCAGTAAAATAGTGTATATGAGCATGTGAATTTGTGCATCCCCATCTGAACATAGTAACCACTCCACACTATACAATGACAAGATAAATTGTAATGGCTCCTTCAGAGACATCACAATGTATTTTGTCAAAGACCCGTGCGTTAATGTCTCTATTCTATGGATTATCATAATGTATCACGTCAAACACCCCTATTGCAGTATTTCAACAAAACATGGAGTTATGTCAAACTTCTGCTGTACTTAAAAGCATTTAGAAACACAATGGCATAGAGGTGTCTGGGAGGAAAGCAAGGGGTATAATGGAAAGGGTTGCCTGAGGATCAAAAGAAAACTGACTACGAAAATAAGTTGAAGGACTGAGTTCAAGACATAAAACTACTGAAATGCCAATGTAGGGCTGTCATGCATTCCTTCAATTACCAATTTTGCTTTAACACTGCACTGTTTCAATCATAAAACTGTGTGCACTGTTATGATACAACCCACAAAGTAGCAATATTCTCTGGTCACGTATATTACAGCCTGCAGCCATATCACCTTGTATCAGATCTCTAGCTAAGCATGGCCTGCCTGGTGAGCACTGGAATAAGAGCTCTCCAAGGAATACTTAGAGGGCACAGGAAATGATGCTGGTGATTCAGTAGTGGCATTCTTCATTCGGACTCAATAAAGCACAGATCCTGAGCACCTGTGGCTCCTCCTGGAAGGTGCAGAGGTGTTAACTGAGTTTCCTGGTCATATCCCATGTTAGGGCTGGACTGCACCTGGGGAAGCAACTAACATTTTCCCTAAAGCAGTTATTAGACCTAAGATGTTGGGTAATTTTACAGTTCACTGTTAGCTATTTTTTTATGTTGTAACCGAGAACTGGCTGCACTTTGGTGGTGTGTGAAGATATTCCTATGTGACAGTCCTGATAAGTTTAATACTCTAAATAATTGGTTCATGAAAATGGTGTTACACTAAAGGTTAAATGTGTGGCCTAATAAGCAAACCAATCTGGTACCCAGGCAGAAATTTTGTAGTAACAAAAATAAAACTCTGACCTCCTTTATAAAGGTTTCTTTATAAATATTAAGGTTAAAAAAATCAGACATTATTTAGAGAAAGAAGACCAGGCTGTGGGTGGGAGGAAATGACCTGATAACATTATTCAACAATATATTAAGAAGTGTTTTAAAGATGACTAAGAATTGTTCTTCACTGCCCCTGAAAGTAAGATGGGACACTTAACATAATTTGCAGCAAAGAAAACATACATCAGATATTAGGAAAAACATTGTAATTATAAGGATAGTTAAGTACAGGAACAGGCTACCTTGGATGGTTTTTAAGAAAAGGAAGAACAAATCCCTGTTGAGGCTGGTCTAGGGTTACAAGGTCCTGCTCAGTACGGGAGAAGGATGCGATGACTCTCAATGTCCTTTCCAGTCCTACATTTCTATGATTCTATAATTCAGACTCAGCACACCTGCGTAAGTATTCACCTTCTGTTCTCAGCTTCAATGGGTGGCCTTCCACAAGTCTGTGTTTACTCATTTGTAAAATGGAGATAATAAGTGTCTGTTTCACAGGGGTATTGTGAGGCTGCACTTACTCATATATCAGATCTTCAGATGAAGAGTAAGGTACTGAAAGGCATATTAATAGTGTTACTAACTCCTTGACTGATTAACTAGTAGCCACCAAAATCAGATTCAGGACCATTTTCACTAGAATTTAAAATACAAGTACAAAGTATAAATGATTAAACTGGGAGATTTTAAACTGGAAATATTTCAGATGCTCTCTAAATCAGAATAACTTCTGTTCATCTTGTTTCATTTAGCTATGTGAAGAAGACAGTTTAAAGTTTGAAGAATTTCTTTAGTTACTGATCCTGGGAGAGAAGCCAGGAATTCCACCATCAAACCAGATCAGCTAGCTAAAGCTGCCAGATATTAGCACCCCTGAAGGGGCGCTGGACACTAGCAGTAATATCAGTAACATCAGAGACAAATGCCCTGCCCAGAAAAATCCAGACTGTAGAACTTGGCTTATTGCTCCTATACTTGCAGCTTTATCAGAATGTTGACGAGACAGAAAGAATTCAGAACAGTGAAAAGAATCATTTCTAAGCACTGACTGGAGACAGCATTGTAAGAGACACTTGCCACAAAAAAATAGCCATGAGTAAACCTGAGGAACAGTTACAGCCCTGTCAGGCATTTGAAATGGACATCACAATGCATGTAAATGAAAAATGCTCGAGTGTAAAAGCTTCTACTTGGCAAAGCAATCAGCTCAAGTGGACACTCCAGGACTATAGCAAGAATCTGTACAGCAGTTCTGAAGTCAGAAACACAGTTATGTCTACACTGTGTACCTTAGAGAGGCACAGCTTCACTGCTGTAAGGTATGCTGTGTAGCTGCTCTGTCTCAACTGAAGACATCTGTTGACACAAGCTTGGTCGACAGAGCATGCGCCCAGACTGCAGATCTCTCAGGAGAGACCTGCAGGTCGGGAGCATTCTGTCGACATCCCTGTGCACCTCGCGTGATGAGAAAGAAGGGAGGTCTCAACAGAGGGGGCGTTTTCTGACATTTGGCCCCAACACATGGGGCCAAATGTCAGAAAAACCTTTCCAGACAGAACTGTTGGCAAAATATATGCAAATTTTGATGTGCAATTTGCATATCTTTTGCTGGCAGCTCCCTGCAGCCTAGACACAGCGTAGCGGAATGCTCTCCTGCCAACAAAACGCCACCCCCCAGCAAGGTGGAGGGGTTAGGGTGCCGGTAGCTTTGTTAGTAGGAGGGTGTCCCCTGCTGGCAAAGTGCTGTCCACACCAATGCTTCTTGTTGGTAAAACTTTCATCAGTTATTGGTGTGCTTCTTCATACCCCCAAACCGACCGAACGTTTACTAACAGAAGTCCTGTGTAGATGTAGCCCAAGTAGCTCATTGAAGGAACAGATGCTATTCCAAAAAGTAGCTTCTAAAGGACAAAGGAGTTAAATTCACACCTACCTTGCTATTTTTGTATTCTTTCATTTTCTATTTAACTAGAGGCAAAGCACCATCAATGTCACATGTTGTTCTGTAAAGCTAAGTTCCTACAAATGAGATGGAGATTCCCTGCATGAAAGAAGCCGAAATCAAAAGTGAGACAAGCTAAGACTGAGTACTGCTGGAACACAGCATCAAGAAAGATGAGAACCATATGAAGCCCAACAAAACAACTTCATTTTTCACAATGTGCTTGACAGTTGGAAATGGGAGGAAACACCAGGATGGCTCTGGGAAGGTCAGCTGCTCAGATCCTTTACCATGGTTTCTAGAGAAAAAGAAGAGGCATGTCATTCCGATCTGACACACCCCATGGTGGGGATACAGTTATTGTGACCTGGACGAAGAGCAGTCTGCTGCTTCTTAGGAGCGAGGCCAAATGGTACAGTAACAAACACAAATGATATATATGAAATAAGAAAAAAATTCCATCACCACCTCCTTGGGGTTGTAAGAGTTCTACTGGTGGCTTTTGTCTCAGGAAGAACCTGAGCTCTCTGAGATGGACCTCTGATAAGCTCTTCAAGCTGGGCTCATTCTTCTCACTATTCGAAGCTTATTAGTTCCTAGGAGCACTGCTAGTCCTGTGCTAGGTTTCTGGCCTGGAAAAAGAGGGAGCACAGCTCAGCCGGGGAGAACAGTGAAGAACAGTGGACTGGTTCCTCTGATACGTGAAAAGTCTGGCTGGCCCACGTGCTGACTGGAGACTGAGGTCTGCCACTGATGCTTTGGTGGAAGTGAGGGTTGATAAAGACTATTTGATTTATTACCAGGAACCCACTGGTGCACATTAAGACATGCTCCTGCACAGAGGGGTCCCCAAAAAGGAAAAGGGACTAAAACTTGAGCTCAGCATGACCAAAGTTTCTTTGATCATGTTCATATTTGACCTTCACCTGAGGACTCCGTCACCCCTGCAGGAGGGCAGAACTCTCCCAGTGACTAGGTCAGAGGGCTAAGCCATATCCATAACCAAGTGTGTTACAGACTCTACTGGGGAAACTGAGGCAGTGATGTTCAGTGCTGCGCCACAGCAGGGAGAACACAGGGAACAGCACTTTCACCACAGATCAGAATAGAAGTAAGGTCTTTCTTCCTGAGCAAAGCAGAGGTTACTCTGGGAAGACCATTCACTTGCACTCAGTCCAGCGGATGGATATCAGAATGAGGCTTAGCCTCAGAAAATGGCTTTTCAAACGGCGAAAAAAGTAAAACAGTAAAAGGAACCAATCAAATGGAGGCGCAGTTCCAGACACGTCCAGGGCCTCTAGGGTCGAAGCAAGGAGTCCCACTCCAAACATTAGCCATTAGCTGGCATGTGAAAATGGCAGACTGCTAATGTCAAAGATACACAAAAGTATTTGCTTAGTAGGCTACTTAAAATATTAAATAGATGATACAGTCAAGAACAAGCAATATGTATTTCCTCAATAAAATCAAAATACATTGTTAACTCCTTTGTAAAAATGGTCCTTTATTACTTTAATGTACTAGGGTATTGCTTAATGAAAGTTCTTAATTGTAATTCAATTAATTACATATACAGAGTCCCCAATTACATTTTCTAATAAGACACTGGCTTTGGTACAGGTCTAAAGGCACTTAACCAATTTTAATACATGAAGACCAATTTCCATTGAATACTAATTACCATCTAATGGTAAAATGAAAAAGAAGAACTTTCCAGAAGCAGAATGGAGGGAATAAATGAAATTAGCCATGAAGAGTTTGCTGTTTTTAATAAAAGCATTCACATAGCAAATGCTGGCATTTGGTTTAAAAATAAATCTGAATGTAAGTTAAAATGCTCCAAATATAGGATGTGGTTTATTAGTTGGAGCATCTCTAATGTCAGAAGTTTAAGAGATTTCTACATGTGTATTTCTATTAATGAAATTTTTCTGTGTCCACTTAATCCCATAAAATATAAAGTATACATTGGCTCACAGGAAACTGGCTATTTTACCAGCATCTGTTTGGCTCTCTGTGAAAAAATAAATGAGCATCTTTAATGAATTACTCTTACAATCAAGATTCTTCTCTACGGCCATGTCTACACCTTGCCTATGGAATAAGGGGATTTCGAAGATGGTGGGGTCCTTTCGAAAAGGCCCTCTGTCTGGACGAGCCACACAGGAGTGAAACGTGGCAGTGTTGAAGAGCCGTGGGCACTGGCATGCTAATGAGGCGCTGAATATGCATTTCAGCACCTCATTAGTAATCTTCGATTTGGCCATTTGCATGGCTATTTTGAAGTTTTGTACCAGTGTAGACATAGCCTAACTAACAAAAAGCGAAATAAGTTAAAATGAGACCTAACATACAATATACTTATTTCTATGAGATGTAAAGTTTTGATTTACATCTATCAAGTTCTGTTTCCCACTTCTGAGGCATAAACTCCCCACACCAGAGTTGGAACTAACAAAAAAAGGTAAAATTATATTAATGACCACAAGTAACCACAGGCTCTATGTGACATCTCACCCAAAAGATAGCTCTTGCAGTGCTCCAAGGCCCAACGCTGCCGTCCAAATGGTGGTTCTAGGTCAGAGTTACAGGCAACATGGAATCACTCTGTGTGATTTTAGCACAGTCTCCATGTGTTCACTAATAAACGGCACAGTGGCTGCCAGTTAAGTTTGCTGCAGCCTTGGAGCTCCTTAGAGAAACGAGCACTGCACAGGTGGAGGCACTGGAGCAGCAGCTCAACAAACAGATCATTCAGGAAAAGCTAGTGTAACACTAAACAGCTGACAGTGGCTAAAAGAATCAGAATTCAGGTGAGTTTATTTTCTCACTGTGACAATACCTCATTGGCCCTAATGGGGAATAGTGACAGAGAGGGAGCCGTGTTAGTCCGTATTCTAGCAAAACAAAAAAGCAGTCCAGTAGCACTTTAAAGACTTAACAAAATAATTTATTAGGTGATGAGCTTTCATGCGACAGACCCACGTGAAAAGCTCATCACCTAATAAATTATTTTGTTAGTCTTTAAAGGGCTACTGGACTGCTTTTTTGTTTTGGCCCTAATGGGGTAGCTATAACTCCACCATCCTGGGATATTGGCCCCGTGCCTACTAGAGGAAAGAAGGCCACCTACTGAATGTCCAACATGTAGATGTTTCTTAGAGCCTTCCCAGCCAAGTACTGACCTGGCATTATCCTGCATAGCATACGAGAACTCAGAGGATTACAGCACAAGTTCTCATGGCTGCAGACCATACAATGCACTCTTGCCAGGTACTGTGCAAGTGGGTTTCAAAGTGCAAGGTGTGTATTTAGCTTTGAATTAGACAGTTCAGGTTCAAGAATTTGGTTATATTTTAAATGAAATAGGCAAGATGAATGGCTGCTTTGGTTCAGTAAAAGAGCATTCTCTTTACTGAAGCAGGTATGTGTAAGCATAATTTAATATTACATTGATTGCTTTATGAAATGTAAATTTCAGACAAAAAGGAACAATTCATTGATACATTCAAAGAAATATTAAACAACTCATATAGAAATCCCAGGAGAGAATTGCATAACAGTCTGATCTACTTAACCAGATTCAAACTACGGTGTTTATACATTTAAAGACTTTCTTCCAAGTTTCGTAATGCTTCTCTCTGAAGTATTCTACAGCAATAAGACATGGAAATAAAGGTGAAGCATTAAGGGGGAGTGAAGTCCTTCCATTCTGAACATGGAAGGCAAGGAACTTGAGGTCCAACTGCAGCTCTGATACCGAGTTGCTATTAGTCAAGTCTCCTCAGTTCTGTCATTCATTAAATGGGGGACAATACCACATACATGGCATATGAGGATGAGCTATCCAACGGATGCTCCATCACTTTCTGTGTCATACCCTTCTAGGGGAAATTCAGGAAGAATGGAAGGAGGAGGAATGCTATAGCTTTATAAGCATAAACAAAAGGATTTAATCTTTGGAAGAAAACCAGAAATTCTGTGCTTTTCAGTGAGGGCTCCTATTATCCCTCTTTGCAACAGAAAACTTCTCATCAAGGTTATAACTGAGATCACAGATGTGACCAGTTTTCTGACTAGTGAAGGGGAAAAAAAGAATGTTGCATAAAAGTGGGAAGAAAACTAAACCGAGAGCTAGGACACTGGGACAGTTGGACAGACACAGGGATGAACCAAAAGGGGAAAAGTTTACATTCATCTCCAACAAATTTCATTAAACTTAAACAAAACAAACCACAAAAGTAATTTTTCCTACATATAGCGAGAAAACATATTGTTCCTATGCTTAGATAAACACCACCACTAAACCTCTGCTCTGCTTACATCTACATGATTAATTTCTTCTAAAGGTTTAAAAACGGCTGCTTCTTGGGCAGCAATATTGGCATGGTAAAAACATATTGCAGACCAATAATTTTATCCACTAAACAGTGCTTGCAACAACAACAAACTTTATCAAGTGGTTTTCCCAGTTAATTGTAATTTTATGGAACAGAGTTTTAACAGAAAAACATTAATCAGAAAGTGTTAAACAGGATGCAGACTATTTACCAAAATGTATGAAATCAATCATTTCACTTTGGAATATTCTTTTGGCACAGCTGAAAAGTGCCTTAGGAAACAGAGACTCTTCAGAACTTACTCTCCTAGCCAGTACAGCCTGTGTTTCCGAATATATAACTTATGTGAGTTTCAGTAATTTACAAGAGCAAAAGTGAAAAGGGCAAACATACTGTTCTCTCGAACAAGGCAGAATTCCAAAGTGCTCTGGCTCTCCAAGGTACAGTCTAAGTCCACTGGGACATTGGGTTCATTCTGCTTCTCTAGACGATACTGAGGACCTGAAACATAAAATAACTTGTAAAAATCTCTGGATTCTAATTAAAATACAGCTCATCAGGGTCAATTAACAAGAGAATTCTTAAATTCAAGAGGTAAAACAGATGGTGGTTTATGTCTAAAGTTCCTGTCCATCATGAAAAAATAATAATATAGTAGTGGAAGATGGTATGCTTAGAAAGAGCATGGAAACACAGAATACCCCAGCCACTGCTCACAGCCTGACACTTCCTGCCCACTTCACAGAGAACAAAAACACTTGTGATTTCCACCTAACTTGCTCTATGTATTATTCCCCTATATCCCCACCCAAGTTCTCTCACTTTCAGCAACGTTGTGTATTTGGACTTGAAACTAGCCTTACACAGAACAAAGAAAATATGGCTTCCTTTTGACTCTGTCTCCCCTGCCATTCTGTATCTAGTGGGAGCAGGGTTTTGTGGGTTATCTGGCCTGCCCTTTGCCTCAGAGATGAAGCTACTCTCACATGATGTCTGGAAGCTGAAGAACCTTCTAAAGAGAAGGCAGATGCACTGCAGTATGGCTAAACAAATCCCACTGAAAGACACAGTACTACATTGCTCATCCAGGTGCTTCCCAGATATGCATGCCTCATGGTGGGTTCAAACTGATATGCTGGCGTGCACACATGTACTGCAGTGGATTTAAAATGGCAGAAAGCTGGTGATTTTAGTGACAAGCCCTTAAAGCAAAGGTGACCATAACCAGGACAACAGAAGCGCTCAGAATACATGCTGCACCTTGAGATAGCTGGGGAAGAGGTGTATGTTGGTGGTGGGGCTAATGGGAGCAGTTTGGCAGAGAATTTATATTACAGATTTCATTTTTTCTGTGCTTTTCTGCCTGCTAATTTTGTGTCTTGTGACAGCCTGGACTTCTAATACTCATGAGACAGGCAGTGCCATTTCAGACATGAGTAGTGGGGACCAGTGCTATTTTCCACATTAACTAAAGATAATGTGTCTGACTTATTTGTGCACAGGAATGAGTCCTTCAAGTTATCAATGTTTCTACAGTTTCATGTAACAGATGCTACCTCCCAATGGTAGATGGAGTCTGATATCACTTAACACCTCCATGGCTGTAAGAAGCAGCAAGGGTCACAGGTATATGTATGAATCTACTTTTCTACCAGAGATCTGAACACTGTTAGCATGACTGCCAAATATAAACAAATGAAATAGATACAGGGATTCAGATACAAATGCAGACTGCTGCTGTTTCAAACCCACTACTTTCAAATACAATTCACTTAACTAGATTTTTTTTCCAAGATTCAAGTGTCAATCTTTGTACACTCAGCTAACTCAAAGCATTGAAAACAATGGTGTTCATTTGAAAGTTAGTGTTTTCCCAGCTCTAGAAAGTATTTTAATAAATGATCGTGATGACAAGTAGATGATGTCCTTTTGTGTCTTTCATTCCTACAAATCACTAAGTTGCACCCCTTCACTGAAATAAAACTGTGCAACTGAAACATTGGTGAAATTAAGCCAGTTCTGGGGTGTTACAGGTAAGCTGTTAGAACAGCACACAGAAACACTATGCAACAAATTAGGAAAGCATGCAAAAGGTACTTTATGTAAATGAAGCTGCAGAGCGAATGTAGGCACATAATGTCATTTCCTAAGTAGACTGTCTGAAACATCATGGTTAATACTTCTACTCTTGCAAAAACATAACAATGGGCTGCTAATGAATGCAAAGGGCTAGGGCCTCTGTTTTTCATCTCATTCAAAAAAATAAAACAATCAAACCCCGATTCCTTAGCAGACATGCCAGGGAGAGCAGCGCCAGATGCAGTGGATGAGTCCCACTTGATAGATATCAGGTTATCACAAGACAAATGACTGTTACAATGCTAGCACTTGGGTCAGCATTAATGCTGGGAAATGAAGTTGAATGCTGAAACTCCAGTGAAAAACCTCTCAAACAACTTCATTGAAGAAAAGAATTGAGAAGAAGAATTTTGCTACTTAAAGCCAATTAGACCATTTGTACTTATTGTTTAAGACTGTCCTCTGCCCCCCCACCTCCATGCCAGTGATAATTGAAAGATCTGTAATTTCTAAAGCAAACAGTAACTATTAAATTAAAACTAATTAAAGTTATTTTTATAACAATGCAAAGATTTCAAAGTAGCTACTTTTACATGGCAAAGCTGTGCAAACAAGAAAAAAAACTCTCCATACCTGTGACATGTAGTGTCTCTATACACTGCAACCAGATGCCTATGGCTGGCCTGAGCCAGCTGACTCAGGCTGACAGGGTTCTGGCTAACGGGCTGTTTAACTGTGGTGTAGACATTCTGGCTATAGTAGTGGTAGGCACCTGAGGCCCACATGTGGCTCCTCAGGCTAAGCTGCTGGCTGGCTACCAGAGAGGTTGTTTACCCTGTGTTCGCAGGTATGGTGTCCGCAGCTCCCACTGGCTGCGGTTTGCTGTTCCTGGCCAACAGAAGCTGTGGGAAGTGGCGCAGGCTGCAGGAACTTGTTGGCCACTTCTTGCAGGATTCTAGAGTCCAGGTTCTAAAATGAGCCTGAACATCTACACTGCCATTGAACAGCCCCTCAACCTGACCCCTGCAAGTGGCAGACAGCAACAGAAGCACGAGAGAACCCCAATAAAAACAGTTTTCTCAAGTCAGTAAAAATGGCAGCTACTCCAATGAATTATCTTCCTTCTCCATGAGAGGTAAAGCATTTCCTCAGATGTTTTCAGAATTCAGAGCCAGGAAAGCATTCAGGAATATTTAAAACATAACAAAATAAGACTTTTGGCCTCAGATGGTATGCCTGAGAGAGGGAATTTGTTAGCCAATTCATTCTAAATTTACTACAGCATAGTTTCAATTACGGCTCTTCATTTTGTTTCCCCAGAAGCCATGTGCAGAGCACACCGTATGTTCTGAGTGTATTTTGCTCTTGAAATAGCGCATTATTTTCCTGTAAAATGGAGTCTCCTTATTCCTGGTGACTTTTAGAACAGATGCGTGGCCAGGCTATTTGCAGGCCACCAGAGGAAAGCACAACTACTCCCTCTGTGCCCACCACAATCAGCAGTTGCACATGTAGCTGGTTCCTAGCATTTATAAAACAAATTGCACTCCAAGAAAAGCATAGATATTTGATCAGAACACAAACAGCAAAAGGAACAAAGCATGGAGAGCACCATCTTCCATCTTTTTCAAGACTTAAGCCATTGCAAATCTGCCTAAAAAAATAAAACAAACAAAAAGGCCTGGTTTGTCTGACAGAAGGAAAGGCAGAATTTACTGAGGATAAACGTCAAACAAATATCAAACCAAACAACTAATCTGATTTCAGTGTTGTTGTAGGTGTTACAACTGACAAGGTAAAGCAGAATCAGAGGGCAGAATCTGCGTGCTTAGTTCGTCTTGCTGCAAGGGGATAGTAGAGAGCAGTGCTTTTATTGTGCTAGCACAGGCGGGTACTGAGTGCCCCCCCACTTCTTTATTTAACCACAAAAAAGGCACTGGTAGAGAGTAATTTCCAGCGATCCCAACAGTCTTCCAATGCTGCAGTGAATGCAGAATGAATGAAGTGGGCTGAGAGAGCTTTGTAGCTGCCGGTTGGAGTTTCCATGAACTGGCTGCTTAAATCCAAATCTTACTGTCAGATTCCAAATCAGAAAACCTTGTAGCATAAATGAGATGTATCTTGCAAACCCTTCTCTCTGTGCAAAAAACATGAGACACACACACCCTGGGCTGCAGAGATCAGACCAGCATTAAGGTTATTGTAATCTTCTTGACAGCCTATAATGAGAACTGAAAGGGGCTCATGTGAATCCCAGATACAGTGGTACCATGATGATCCCTTCCAACCTGGCGCACTTTACTCAGTTATCCCACATACTGCAAGCTAGTACCTTGGCCCTGGACAAATGGAAACATTTTGGGGAAAGGAATGTATTCCTCTGCTCTCACTATCTGTGATCCTTTTAAAAGAAGCTATCGAACAGCTACTAACTAGGCAGGGGCCTAATTTCAATTTTAAATGGAATAGATTTACTATATTTGACTTTTCAAAAAAAGAGGACATCTCTGAAAGGGAATGTATCTGTATCAGTATCTACTGAGTCATGATGTGTTAAGGTACCATATATACTATAGTAACAGAGAGGTAGCCGTGTTAGTCTGTACTCCAACAAAACAAAGCAGCAGAAATGTAGCACTTCAGAGACTAACAAAATGATTTATTCAGTGATGAGCTTTCATGGGACAGAAAGTGGGTCTGTCCCACGAAAGCTCATATGTACTATAACACACTAATACAACATGAGTTGGTAAATACTAATACAGATACACTCCCTGTAAGGGGTGTCCTCTTTTTTTATATGGTAACACTAAAATTGAAGCCACATATGTGTTAATGGGACACTGTTTATTCCATTTCCAGCAGATGGTGAAGGGCAGAGGAGAGCAGCATCTGATTCTCCCTTTCCTCCCACCTCCATTAGATCCAGCCAGAGCCCGACTCAGCACCACACAGACCTTCCCGATACAGGTCCAGGGCGTTCTCAGGCTCTGGGTTTATCTACTCCCAGCGTGCATCCATCACACCAGTGTACACCCCACTTCACAGGCCCTGCCTTTCTGTACCAAGTGATAGCTCTTACTGCTGGGGAGGTGCTTGATGGGCCGGTACATTGGTAGCAATATATGTCCATTTCATGTGAGTTAAATGTAGTTTCACACACTCCACCTCCAACCCATCTACTGCCCAAAGATGCGGTTTCACAATCACGTGGTAACTCCTTAAAGGATCCTTCCTTTGCCTGGCGTTGAGAGAAGGAAACACACGAAGCATAGGGGAGCCTGTGGCATGGATCAGATGTGCTGTAGACCATAGCCAAAAATCTATTTTTTCTTTATCTTAGCAACTGCCATTTGAGATGTGACTGGTGACAACAGCAGGTAAAGAAGACAGACAACAATACCATCTCAAAGTTGACTCCCTTCCCTTAGAGCTATTGCTGAATCCAATATAAAAGAATCCTGGAAGGAGAGAGTTAAAATCAGTCTTGATAGCAGGTTATCCTCTCCACATGGATCACGGATGCCCCAGGCTCCAGATCCACAGAGAAGAAGAAAACTGCTTTCATAGGCTCAATGCCATTTCTGCTCAATACACAACCTGCCAGCCTGCATGAACAAATGAAAAACTGCTACACTACAGGGCTGCTGCGGAGGCAATTTCTATTGGAAAAGATTCTTCAAAAGGAGTGAATGCTGTGTAATTCAGAGTGTAAATGGGTCTTCAGGCAGTATGTACCCTTTAGAAATATGTTTGAAATGTCAAAAATGTGTAGAAAGCTTCATGACCTCTAAGTTACAACCACCAACATGAGGGTGAATCTATGGAGCAGTTGCACTGAGTAATTAGAAAACTCATTTTAGATGTTGAGTTGACAAATTTGTAGTGGAAATATCATGGAAATTAATGGTCTAGTAACAAAACAGTGCTTTGAGCATTTCAGGAGACTTTCCAAGTTATACTCTCAGTGTTGCATTTGTCTCATTGAAACATTTCCACACACGTGTCAAAGAGAACCTTCAGAACAAGGTGTGTGTCAGTGACACTGCACCTCCATATAACCTTTACCATTACCTACAAGAACTATCAATTTAGCCCGCCGCTCTGATCTAACAGCACAGATTGATAAAACGGTTCAGGATATTTTCGCATACTAGCATTAGTATGGGCAAAGATGGCAAGCAGGTCATTTGAGTGACATCCCACCATCAACTAGGTATTCAAATGCTAGGAGGAAACTGCTGTGGGCAGAGGACAACTCTGAGCCTCCCAAGTCCCATCCCTATTCTGTTATTCTGGCAAAACACTTCAAGGGAACTACCCAGGGAAAGGGCAAGCAGGGCGGCAGTGGAGTGACCAAACCTGGCACACTAATGCATCCCAATGAGAAAGAAGTGATGTGGGTATGAACCAGGAGTGTGAGCTGAACTAAGCCAGAATGGGAAGAGATGAAGCAGTTGTACCTGAAAGCACATCATTTTTCATTCAAAGACTAGAAGAGATGAATTCGAGGGTACAATACATACCCATAGGCTAAGCTTTCTTTAGCTCTTGCAGGAGGTGCTAAAGTTGAACCCCTATTCCAGCAGGCACTGCAGACAAGTTGCCTTGGGCACACTGATCTTCAATTTTTGGATCACACTGCTGGGCAAAATATCCTGCAAACATGAGCAAGTGCCTAAACACAAAGAATTGCAAAAGCTAGCACAGACAGAGCAACTCTTCTCTTTTAGCAATGATTTTAACACACTGACTGATCAATAACTGTTAAACAGCTGTGCTAACTTCATCACAAAGGCAGAACTATTCATTTACAAAGCAATACCCCAAAAATCTTGACTGCAGAAGTCAAACTTGCATGCAACATTTACATGAACATAATTGTATAATGCACAATCCCACCAGTTAAAATGCTTATTTGTCCCTCTGTGTGGCTGCTAGTTGTTCTCTGCAGAAAAATTTGTACTGTACTATGTTATTGTGTTAAACGCTACAGCAGATGCCTCTTCAAATAGCAGGAGGATCATTAGGAATTTTTAAAAAATTACATGTTCCATAAAGTCACTTTTTAGCTTCTTCTGGCACAATATAAAATTTACTCTGGCGACGAGAACTGGAGTATAATAATCAAATTAAACAATTCCGTTACAAAGGGAGAAAGGCTGTGCCTACTACAGTAAACTCTTTTATATCTGGAAGCCCCAGGACCGGGCGGTTGCTGGATGTTCTGGATAACAAAGAGGTATAGCTAGCACTGCATAAAACTAAAGAAAAACAAGATTAGATATTAAGAAACAAACAAAAATGTATGCAGACCACTTTATTTACTAACAGTAGTATTATACACTGTAAACTTATACTGCATTTACTGTATTTGTTTGTATTTACTTTCACTAGACTGTACTTACAGAAAATGTAACTAAAATTTACTTCTGGTTAAAATGCTGGTTCTTTGAGCATTCCGGATTCTAGAATGGCAGATATGAAAGAGTTTACTGTAGAACAAACCGAGTGTGCTGCCTAGTGAAACTGCAAAACCTTCAGAAAAGGTTTCCAAAGCCTGATCCATCAGTTCTAATTTTTAAAACTTATCCTTTCAGTCAAGACTAGAAAAAGGCCCATTCCAACTTTTATCTTTCCTACAAAGTGCTGTTATCTTGGGCTGATGTCAGAAGCTCTATCTCTCTTTCTGCTGACAAGCAGAGACGAGGGAGATAAGATTGGGAACGAATCTCACTGCTCTGAGTAAATAAATAATCAATACTCATCTAAATGTAAATGAGAAAGTATCCCCCTCTGATAACAGGGCTCTTATCAAAGAGCCAATTTTCTGCAGACATTTGGCCTCAACCAAATCACCATCATTCAGCCCCAGCCTAATGGCTAAAAATCGTAAGTAAATTGAACCGATCACCAGAGATCAACTAAGTTCAGCTATGGCTACTTCAGGTTCAAATGTTTGGGACTGCAATTTTGCCCCCATTAACTTTCAATAGCAATGAAAAATACACTGGTCAGGGGTTGAATGTGCACAATAAACAAACTCAAATACTTATGTTTTTTAGAAGAGTTTAAACAAAACACAAACCAAGCCCCAGCTAGGTGTGCAAACAAATCTCACTCGAAGCACAAACCTGGAGAGTGGGGGAAGATTTAGCTCTAGGTTTCAATCTGTGTGGAGTGCTGAGATGTAATTCTGCTGCCAAAGAGCAATTCAATGACTTAAAAACGGGTAGAAATAAAGGGACAGACTAGATTAAAATGTCAGTGAAAAACTAAATGAACTTTTCTTTCTACAACATTCCCCTTATGTATTCCAATCACAAAAGCTTTGGCCTGTGCCCTGATGGCTGTCTGCCTCAAATGACGCAACCCACTTGTCCCTGCCCTTTCCAATCTGCACCCCCAGGCTAGCCAGCTTACTTCCACCAGTTACCCTCCTCGCCTGCCACAGCATCCATGGTTTCCTCAAGGTGTGATAGTTGTGACTTGCCAAAGCCCTCATTCCATCCTGCGCACTTTGAATTGCCCCCTACCTCCCTACACCAACCTTAGTTCATTCTGTGTGCACTTCTCTCTGCTAAAATGGCTGCCTTTTCTCCTAGTGCCCCATCATGCCAGCTTCACTGGGGAATTCCATAAAACGCTCACAGTTCATCTTCATGGGAGGTTTAATGTAGACCAGGAGTTCTCAAACGGCATTTGGACAATAAAAATTACAAGACAAAATCCAAAGAGGGGACCAGACCCTGAGCCTGCAAGCCCCACTGCTCTAGGCAGGCGATAGGGGGACAACACTCAAGCCAGAAGGCATCAACCCCAGGCAGGGGGCCTGTAACCTGAACCCTGCAACCCAGGGCTGTAGTCCCTGGGAAATGGCGAGGGACAGTGGTGCTTGGCCTTTGGCTTTGGTCCTGGGCCCCAAAATTCTCACTAAACCCATGGGGGATCACCACCCACAGTGAGAACTGTTGGTGGGAATGGTGCTAGAGCACTTGGTGTTTTACTACGCTGTTTAGTAAGCCTGCTGAGGTTAGTGGTACAATTGGACTGAGGACTCCACATCTTCTCATTCCTAGCCCTGCAGCTGAACTACTAGACCACAGAGCAACTACAAACCAGTTCTTCTGTGCTCATCCCCTTGGACTGCTACAGAATTCACCAAAGCAAGCATTAAATTCTGCACTCCAAGAGGAATTTCACCTCTTCCTGCTCATCCTCTGTGGGGGCTTAGCAGAAAATAAGAATTAAAAAGGAGGAACTCTACCATCCCGTGTGGGAAAGAACTACGCTGATTCACTGGCTGCTTGTCTTGCTGCAATAAGCACCTCCTGGAAGGTGAAGACATATTCTCAACAGCAGCCCATTAGCTCTGCAAAAGCAGAATTGATAAGACAAAGAGAAGAGCGTCTTTGGCTAAATACATCCTCTCTGACTGTAGTGAAAAATCCATGTACAAGCTTGGGTATTTTGTTGGCGGGGAAAAATCTCACCTCACTGTACGGGGATCTCCCTCTTTGAAAGAGCATCACCATTCCCAAGGCTTTTCACCTTCATTCACTCCACCCAACATTTGGATCAGCCACTTGCTCTGCATGGATTGAGTCCTTTCCCTGCAACCACCTAAACCCTTCCAAACCCAGCACCAGTCTCATGCCTGCCCCAGGGAGACGGAGTGCCTCAGGCAGGAGTAGGCTTCTTTAACGTACTGTGTGTACTCACGCTGCAACAGCTACCCGTGAAAACAATGAGGAGTTTTGCATTTGCAGTTATACCTGATGGCCCAGGCAATGGCTGCATGACAGACAGTGGATGGTCAAACGGAAATAAGAGGCATTTCTCTCAAAATCGCAGCTGTGCTTGAACGGGGTGGAAGTGATGAGAGGTGGGTTTGTGTCTAGCAGAGCCTTCACAGAAAACCCCCGATAAACATTCAGTGCCGATGCTGCAGGTATTTCTGTATTTTAATTTTGTCCTTTTCCAAGTGAAGATGATTTATAGTTTTATTGCTTCAACCCTAGGTTTTGAAAGTGTGAGTTCTTTTGAGTTTAAACTGCACCTATATTTATTATTCTTGTTACCCCTTTTTTATTATTGCTACAGAAAACATTTGCTGAAAATATGTGGCAGCTATTACCAGGACATAAAAAAAGAGAGTTTATGTACTTCTGTCTTTTCAAATAATCTGTCAAAATTCATCAGTTGTACTGAGTATAAGGCCACTGGAGTCTAGCCTTCACTCCACTAGCAATTATTCTGCAGATGGACAAACTAGCTGGTCCACATGATCTCAGTTCTGCTGATATGGCTGCACCAGGCCAGCACTGCCAGCAGAGCCCCCTAGTGCAGTTGCTGCGTACGCTGACAGGCTTTACCTGACAGAAGAGCAACACCACCTCTTCACCCAGTATAAGCGATTTTCTCACAGCACAGCACTGCCTTCGTTGGCTTTGCCAGTGGGGGATGCAGTCTTTGCATAGCTCAGAACTATACACTTATGCTGACAGAACATGGTAGAACTGGCCTGGCCTTTGCCTGGATATTTATTTATTCAATCTTGAAAGGCAGCCATGCACACAAAGGCATTACATCACCTTCTGGAGAGTCTATGTTTAAGTGTGGTTGACAAGAAATATGGGTGAGTGTTTGGTTTTGTCACTAAATGGAAGATCTTGACTGCAGTATACCAGGTTGAGTTTTGAACCCAGGACGTGAACAAAAGAGAAGTGAACAGGCAGAAGCAATAATACAATGTAAAAAAAGTAGGCTTTAAGAACAGATAGGAGATTGCAGGGCTTCTACTGGGGATGACTTCTCAGACTATTGTGAAACGCTTGCTGCTCTCTAATGTGCTTGGCAACCTCAGTAGGAACAGCAGAAAAAATGTAAACAAATTGAAAGGAAATAGTTTAAAAGGCAGACTGTTTATACAGAATTCCAAATCCTGTTGCTATGAGAACATCTTAAAATCAGTTTGTTAACAATCTCAAACAAAGGACCTCAGCACCTTCAAAGCTGAATAAAGATTTTTATCGTTGCAGATTCAAATATCATTTGTTAAATAAAGACGTTTAAATGATGAAAACAACCTACAACATTATGCACTTACATCAGATTTTTCAATCCAATCTGTTTTTCTTTACTTGCACTGCTGTGACATTACCAAGTTTTACATATCCTTATCTATTGCTCTCCACAGAAATACAGATGGTTTTTTTTGGAAATAAACAGTCATTTATTTGAAACAATTGTACAATAGTTTATGGAAACCAATGGTGTAATGCATTCAAATAAATGCCAGAACTGGCTGATGGAGAGCCAAGGTGTTAAATCACACTGCTTAAGAATTCAGCTGTGGGAAACAGATAGTAAATCCAGAGTGACAGACTTTCCAGTGATGGCAAAGGTTTCTGACGTCTAGTCCACTACACAAAAACTGCAGCAGTTCAAACCCATTTTACTTAACACTGCCTTGACAGCCAGTGAAATTAAGAATTTAGTCAAAAGCTCCCTAAAATAAATAAAGCTGGTTCATATGTGTCCTGTTCTTAGGTGGGAGCATAAAGCTAGCAGCATGCTAGTTTAGCAGACAGCAAGTAATATTAGCAGAAGTACTTGTTTATTGTTACAGACTTTAATTCTTCTTTAGCAAACAGTATGTACCTTAAATAAAACTGGGAAATATACAAACTCATGACACTTTGATCCATAATATAATGAGTTCATGGTAAGAAGTAGGAACGTTATATTGTAACGAAATTACAAAATCATAAATTCAGCATCAAATAGCAAGATGATCATCTTTAACTGCAGATAGGAGTAAAGTAAACACCACAGCCAGCATAGGTTAAACCACCCCATACTCTGCCTATCTAACTAGTAGCATTCCCCTAGACACCTTTTATTTCATAACTCAGACTGTGGGATTACTTCAGTGAAAAATCTTCAGATTGTTAATCTGGATTATAAAAGACAAAAAAAGGTGTTTTCTCCTGATCAGAGACATAGAAATGTGTGAATACAGGCTCATCTAGCCACATATATAGTTATTTCAGGCTAAAGGAGGAACAATACACCAAGGCAGTGGTTTCATGTAGAGGTCTCTAGTACATTGAAAAACAACTTTCCATCCAAACACTGGGGCTGAGTCTACACTAGCAAGTTCTTTCAAATGATTTTTCAAAAGAAGGGGGCTCTTTTGAAAGATCCTAGCTGTGTCTACACGTGCACGCTACTTCGAAGTAGCGGCACTAACTTCGAAATAGCGCCCGTCGCGGCTACACGCATCGGGCGCTATTTCGAAGTTAACTTCGACGTTAGGCGGCGAGACGTCGAAGTCGCTAACCTCATGAGGGGATCGGAATAGCGCCCTACTTCGACGTTCAACGTCGAAGTAGGGACTGTGTAGACGATCCGCGTCCCGCAACGTCAAAATTGTGGGGTCCTCCATGGCAGCCATCAGCTGGGGGGTTGAGAGACGCTGTCTCTCCAGCCCATGCGGGGCTCTATGGTCACCGTGTGCAGCAGCCCTTAGCCCAGGGCTTCTGGCTGCTGCTGCTGCAGCGGGGGATTCATGCTGCATGCACAGGGTCTGCAACTCGTTGTCGGCTCTGCGTATCTTGTGCTGTTTAGTGCAAGTGTGTCTGGGAGGGGCCCTTTAAGGGAGCGGCTGGCTGTTGAGTCCGCCCTGTGACCCTGTCTGCAGCTGTGCCTGGCACCCTTATTTCGATGTGTGCTACTGTGGCATGTAGACGTTCCCTCGCTGCGCCTATTTTGATGTGGTGCTGCGCAACGTCGATGTTGAACATCGACGTTGCCAGCCCTGGAGGACGTGTAGACGTTATTCATCGAAATAGCCTATTTTGATGTCGCCACATCGAAATAGGCTACTTCGATGTAGGCTTCACGTGTAGACGTAGCCCCTATGGAGCATCTACACATAAAAAGTCCTTTGGCGCTTTATAGACTAACAGCTATTTCGGAGCATAAGCTTTTTCTGAAGATACAGACTAATACGGCTACCTCTCTGATACTTGTCACATAAAAAGTGTTCTTTTAAAAGAAATGAAAAGAATGAGGTGCTCCTTTTGAAATCACTCTTCCTTCTTGTTTCAGGAAGAGTGCCTTCTTTCGAAAGCTTCTTTCAAAAGAAGACGCATAGATGCTCCGCAGGACCTTTTCTCAAAAGAGCAGTGCTCATGGGCCTGATTTTTTGATCCCCAGTCCATTGTTTCAAAAGAGCAGGGGTTGTGTGGATGCTCTCTTTCGAAAGAGCAAATCACTCTTTTGATCTGCCTTTTTGTGTGTGGCTGATCTTTTTTCGGAAGAGATCTTTTGGAAGGGCTTCTTTTGAAA
The DNA here is from genome assembly GCF_033958435.1 of Carettochelys insculpta. Classification (NCBI taxonomy): domain Eukaryota; kingdom Metazoa; phylum Chordata; order Testudines; family Carettochelyidae; genus Carettochelys; species Carettochelys insculpta. The sequence goes on from NC_134157.1 coordinate 23,904,909, forward strand.
GATCTCTGTAGTGTACAAGCAGACAGAGTGGAATTTAGACCATACAACATCTATTACCGGTTTTTTACTCCTATGGAAAAAAAGAAGAAATGGAAGATTTCATAGTGTGTGTTTCACATTCATCTCAGAGACAAACCCAGATAAAACTGGTTAGAGTATAAAATCTCACCAGTTTCAACATACTGCACTAATAAACTGTTTCTATACAATCAAAATGTCCCCAAACTTGCATTCTCTGTTATCGGCTCAGTAGACCTACTAACAGCACCTCACCAAGCCATCCCAGTGTCTGACCGTGATCAGCACAAGGATGAGGAAGTGCAGGCTGAAGTTAGAACACTAGCGAAAGAGAGCTGATGCAGGCAGATAGGGGGAATTACTAAGAAGATCTTGCCACTATGGTGCTGTCTCCAGCAATTAAAGCTGTATTTACCTTCTCAGAACACCAACATGGTTGAAGGGATTTTGGTAACCTTAGGAAAGCACCTTCTGGCAGGGACCAAAGACGTTTCAGTCCAAAAGCTGACTGCTGAAGTGCCATGAATGTGCATGAAGGGGGGCTCTGGCAGCACAAAGGAGCTATAAGGCAGATACATTTAACTGGGGAGAAATCCCTCTTGTGAGCACTGTGCAGGGCTGACAAATGGCTCCCTGCAGCTCCTTGCATTAGGGATGTGTGGAAAGGAGAGGGAACAAGACTGAGGGCAGAACCACTCTGATCACTCCTGGGGATTCTAGGCTGCTCAGTTGTTTTGGGAGGCATAAATCCACCTTTCTGTCCCTCTCTTCCCTGCAGTTTTGGTTCTGCATGTCCTCAGGGATGAAGCATGTGAAAGCAGCAAGTGAGAGGGAAAGCAACTGACCAAGGGAGCTATGCCTATTAATGTCCTTTCAGTCATGTCCACTCTAATGTGAATACCCCCTTAAACACACAAAACAAAATGAATAAAGTCAAATATTCCCAGACAAAAACAATGCTAAAATGGAAAGGACCCATCAGTAACTTAGGGTAAATACCTTATAGGTATGTTCTCATTATCCAAAACAAAGCATTATGAAACCCAAGAAATTCACAGTTAACACCAAGCTTCACCAAAGGCCAAACATGTAAAGACACAGCATACAGAATTAGGGCACTCAAACAACCTTTTCAGTGGCCACTCTCAGATTACACAGAAGTCAGATGTACTTAAAATTCACTGAAATCTTGAGCAGTCTACTTTAACCCTATTTTTTAAGAAATCCACAATGGTCTTTTTACCGGTTATTCTTCATATTCATTTACCTAGAAAGAAGTACCACACAAAGGGATATGAGAGTCATAATGGACCACAAACTAAACATGAGTCAGCAATGTAACACCATTGCAGAAAAAGCAAAAAAGCAATCATTTTGGAATGTATTAGCAGCATTACTCCAGTGCTCCAGGTTTCAACAGAAGTAGCATGTATGTTCTGGGTGCACATTTCAGGAAAGATGTGGAGAGATTGAAGAGCGTCCAGAGAAGAGCAACAAAAATGACTAAAGGTCTAGAAAACATAACATATGAGAGAAAATTGAAAGAATTGGGTTTGTTTAGTCTGGAAAAGAGAAGACAGAGGGAACATAATTGGTTTTAAGTAAATAAAAGGTTGTAACATGGTAGAGAGGGAAGGATGGTTCTTAATCTCTGACAATAGGACAAGAGGCAATGGGTTTAAATTGCAGCAAGGGAGGTTTAGGTTGGACATTAGAAAAAACTCTCTCTCAGAATAGTTAAGCACTGGAATAAATTGCCTAGGGAAGATGTAGATTTTTTTTTCTTCAAATCACTTGACAACTGCTTAGGGGCTCATCGGATCACTTAATGATCTTTCCAGATGTTTGTGCTATTTATAAAATGCTTTGGATAAAAGCGCTATATAAAAAACCCTTCATTTTTTGGTTCTACAAATAAAAGCACACAACTCATTTTAACATTAGTACTTACAAAACTCAGTGGACTCATGAGTGTTTATAAGCCCTGAAGTGCATTAACACATAGCTTGAAGTTTGCAGACCGACCCCTGCTTCCATTGATAGCAAACAAGGTCTTTATCCTACAAACACCTAACAGCACCTCCATCAATCCTAGTGCTGCTTGCTGCTAATGGTCACTATGACTATAGGTTGGACATTTCAGATTCTGCAAAATCTGTGGTCCAATAGAACCACAGATGTTGCTGGACCAGAGAACCCATGGATCAGAGTGTCCTGGGAGGCTGGCAGCCAGGGTGGCCACAGAGCCGGGAGTCTAGCAGAGTCTGGCTGCGGGGCCTGGCAACCAGGAGGGGAGCCTGGGCGGGTCTGCTTATGGAATCCATGAGGGCCTGGAGTCTGTAAGCAGAGGGGCTGGAATTGAACTCCCCTAGTCTGGCAAATTTCCTCATTTGGGACTGGTTGGGTCTCTAGGGTGCTGGACCAGGGAGGTTCAAGCTGTATGCTGAAGAGCAAACTGCAAATAGCTGCTCTTAACAGTTTCCATGCCTCTCCCCAAATGTAATGGAAATCAGTCGTCTGGACAAGTGACTTCTCTTAAGTTTTATAAATAGTCTGGGGAGAGCTATCCCTTCCAAATCTCCCTGCCTCCTCATCTTCCTGCATTGCTCCATGCGTACACTTCCATATGCCCATTATGCGCTATAGGCATAACAGGGACAAACAGCTGAAAGTTGAAGCTAAATTTAAATAAGACACAAATATTTAATAGTGATGGTGATTAACTCCTGAAATGAACTACCAAGGTAAATAGTGGATTCTCCATCTGTTGATGTCTTCACACCCACAGAGGGTACCTTTCTGGTGGGCCTTTTTGCTTTAGCCAAACATGTTATTTGGCTCAATACAGAATAACTATATGTAATTTATTGGCCTATGATATACACAAAGTCAGACTTGATCTCATGGCCCCTTCTCATGTTAATATCTATGATTTCCCAACATTATTTTGTGTGTGTGAAACCTGGACAACCTACTGACTTCCCTTGAAAGTCCTTGAGAGCCATCACCATTGCTGCCTCAGCAAGCACCTGAAGAATTAATGGAAAGACAGATGCACCAACTTTAGCATTCTAGAAGAGGCAAAGGCCACCAGTGTTGAGGCAATTATCATCAGTCAGCAATACCATTGGATGTGTCATATTGTCCTGATGCCAGACCACTACCTCCCTAAACAGGTCCTGTTCTCTCAGTGGAAAGAAGGGCAATGTAATGTAACATAGGAGGCTAAAGGAAGTGCTACAAGGACTTGCTGAATGAAAAGTACAAGACTGACATTGATAGTTGGGAGACACTCAACCAAGATCGCCTAAAATGGGGAGGAGTTCTATGTGAAGCTCCCCTGCATTTTGAACATGCCGGCCAACAAGCTGAGGACTAAAAGAGGCACAGGAGAAAAGAGAGACGGGCTTCCAGTCATGGTCACGGCCTTTTGTTGTACCTGGAAACATCATCTTCACTGTAATAAAACCTGTGGTTCCGGGATAGGCCTCATCAGCCACCTGAGGATCCACAGCTCCATGGAAGATGATCATATTTGGTAACAAGTGATTGTCATCATCAGTATCTATGAATTAGTTTCCCCCTTTCTGGCAGCCCTTACCTTCCCCTGCATGCAAGCACACTAGTTTGCCCCTTCGTCTCCAGGCATCTCTGAGTACAGCTGATGCAATGGAAAAGATATCTGGGACAAATGGTAATTTTTTACCATAATTTTCATATATGACAGTTTACTCTGTTTCAATGAATTGAATTCTGTGAAAAGGGCCACCAAGTCCCAGTGTTCTCAATAGGACTGCCCACAGGTTCTCTCAGTGGAGATGGTGACACCTTCCTGCCCCCCGCAGCCATCAAAAAGTAGATGGAGACACCGTCCCAGTGTGAAAGATACACCCTCTGAAAATCTCTGGGACGCACAAAGCAACTTCCAGAAAGCAGAAGGAAGAAGTCTTCCTGAGGACCAGCAATGGCCTAGCTATTGTTGGAAGGGAGGGCACACCCCGAGAGATGAAATTTCCACCTCACGAGGCAAGGAGGAAGATTAGAACTTGGTTGTGCAAAGGAAAACTTCCGCCATTTAGCCCTAAAACATCAGACTCTCGAGGAGGTTCAACCATGGTTGTGAGTATCAGAGGTAGCCGTGTTAGTCTGTATCTTCAAGAACAATATGTCCTCTGGCACCTTATAGACTAACAGATATTTTGGAGCATAAGCTTTCATGGGCAAAGACCCGCTTCATCAGATCCGTGGTTGTGGTATACCAAAGAGCAACATAAATGTACAATTGCAGTGGGTTTGATTCTCGTTACTCATGCCGACTGCTGTAACCAAGGGGGTGCTGCTACCAAAAGCTGTAGAATTGTACCATGTACTGAATGTTTTGAAAGACCCTCTGAAAATGGCCACCAACTGGGGTTAACTGTAGCTTCAGTCTCTTTGAGAAGAACTGGGAAGGCAGCCATTGTGAAAGAAGGCAGCTCTTAAGGTAATTCTCTGCAGTGGAACGTTTTATTGCAGCCTTCAACCTCTGCTGAAGGAGAAATGTTCAGTTATGAAGACTAATGTGAAAAATTATCATTAATTCTCAAATGAATTATTCAAATAGAACTCTCTGGAATCCTGTGCACTGGTTACAATTACATGGAAAGGGTGAAGAATTCGTGTTATGTTATCCTATTACTCAGATCATTGGCCGGGGGTGGGGAGGAAAGGGAGGCTGACAGGTAGGTGTAAAATTGCATATAGGATCTATTTCAATTAGCTCAGGAATTAAGATGAAGGCTTACATTTAAATTCTCAAAAACTCATTGTGTACTCAACAATTAAGTGGTGTAATTTTGGGGAGGATCTGTTGCACTTTTTTTACGTATCAAATGTTGAATTCCTGTTTTATCTCACCAATATCCCAGAAACTTAGCAGCCTTTAAGGAGATTGGTTCCCCTCTGTCTTTGGTGCCAGCTGCTCCATTTGTGTTGGCTAATACTCCTCCTCCCTGCCTGCACCACCACTTTCTGAACTATTTTCTCCTTTCAGAGGGCAATGACACTAAGGCTGTGTCTACACTAGCCCCAAACTTCAAAACTGCCATGCAAATGGCCATTTCGAAGTTTACTAATGAAGCGCTGAAATACATATTCAGCGCTTCACTAGCATGCGGGAGGCCACGGCACTCGGAAATTGACGTGCCTCACCGCCGCGCGGCTCCTCCCAACGGGGCTCCTTTTTGAAAGGACCCCGCCTACTTCGAAGTCCCCTTATTCCCATCTGCTCATGGGAATAAGGGGACTTCGAAGTAGATGGGGTCCTTTTGAAAAGGAGCCCTGTCGGAACGAGCTGCGCGGCGGCAAGGCGTGTCAATTCCCAAGTGCCGCGGCCGCCCGCATGCTAATGAAGCGCTGAATATATATTTCAGCGCTTCATTAGTAAACTTCGAAATGGCCATTTGCATGGCAATTTTGAAGTTTGGGGCTACTGTAGACACGGCCTATCTGTTTAGCCCCATCACAACACTTTGGAAAAGACACTTGTACGTACATATAAATAAAAGAGGTAAAATATTACAAAAATAGGGAGATAACTGAACAACCTGAAATGAAAGTCTTCAGTTTCCTCTTTCCTAGCATTTTCCTGGGGCATGGGCACATGACAGACAATAACATACAGTACCTTTATATTACACTTTTGTTTACCTCCAGCAGGTGTTTGAGATCAAATATATGCACACTCCACACACATCTTCTGGACCCATGAGAAGGAGACTCTGGAGGAATTCCTCCAGGACTTCAACAACTTCCACCCCAACATCAACCTCAGCCTGGAACAGTCTACACAGGAGATCCACTTCCTGGACACCACGGTGCTAATACACGATGGCCACATCAATACCACCCTGTACTGTAAACCCACTGACCACTACGCCTACCTTCATGCCTCCAGCTTCCATCCCAGACACACCACATGGTCCATTGTCTACAGCCAAGCAGTAAGATATAACCGCATTTGGTCCAACCCCTCTGACAGAGACATACACCTACAGGATCTCTACCAAGCACTCTTGAAACTGCAATACCCACCTGAGGAAGTGAAAAAACAGATCAACAGAGCCAGGTGTGTGCCACGAAGCCTCTTACTACAGGACAAGCCCAAGAGAGAAACCAACGGAACACCACTAACCATCACCTACAGACCTCAGCTAAAACCTCTACAGTGCATCATCAGGGATTTACAACCCATCCTGGACAATGATCCCCCACTTTCACAGGCCTTGGGAGGGAGACCAGTCCTTGCCCACAGACAACTTGCCAACCTGAAGCAAATCCTAACCACCAGCTATACACCGCACCACAGTCACTCTAACTCAGGGTCCCATCCATGCAACAAACCTCGTTGCCAGCTCTGCCCACATATCTACACCAGCAACACCATTACAGGACCTAACCAGATCAGCCACACCATTGTGGGTTCATTCAGCTACACATCTATCAATATAATTTATGCCATCATGTGCCAGCAATGCCCCTCTGCTATATACATTGGACAAACTGGACAGTCTCTATGTAAAAGAATAAACGCACACAAATCAGATATCAGAAATGGCAATACACAAAAACCTGTAGGAGAGCACTTCAATCTCCCGGGCCACACAGTAGCAGACTTAAAAGTAGCTATCCTACAGCAAAAAAATTTCAGGACCAGACTCCAAAGAGAATTTGCTGAGCTACAATTCATCTGCAAATTCAACACCCTCAGCTCAGGCTTAAACAAAGACTGTGAATGGCTAGCTAAATACAAAAGCAGCTTTCCCTCCCTTGGTGTTCACACCTCCAGATCAACTGCTGGTAGTAAGCCTCACCCTTCCTGACAGAGCTACCCTTGTTATCCCCAGCCTTGCTCTGGTTTATTTATACCTGGCCCTGCAGATTTCCATGACCAGCATCTGACGAAGTGAGTCTGTGCTCACAAAAGCTCATGCTCAAAACTTTTCTGTTAGTCTATAAGGTGCCACAGGACCCTGTGTTGCTTTTACACTCCACACACAGACTTTCAGAGGTACACTTTAGAAGTGATTCCATACATTAAAACATTTGTAAAAGCTACTTGGCTAGAAATCATTGAAAGAACAAGTAAAATAACATTCATACCTTGGGATGTAACAAATATCTGCATCTTACGCTTTATTGGTCTTCACATTAAGGTTGTCTCACTTACTTCTACTTTATTTTGCACAACTGCTCTGAAAGTTTTGATAGGTAACAATAATTATCTTTCAAAGGGGAGATAATTACAGAACAAGCCACCCTGAATAAAATGTGCATTAGTCAAATATATTGTGGAGAATAATCCTGCATTAGCTGAGGGATGGAACCAAATGACCTAAACTACCTTTCTAACGACTATTCACTTGATTCTATGATAGAGACTAAAATATGTTATGTTGGTTTTATATTTACGGTTATCCACTTCCTGTGGTATTGATCAAGATTAGTAAGACTATTTTGTAGATGATTTCTGGCAACATTTACACATTTTAAAGAATACATAAAGGCAACAGATGACAGGTCTTAGGGACTTTAATGGTACAATAAAACAGCTGGTTTCATTTATGAGAGGTATTAGTCTTTCTCCAAACTGAACACAGTACTAAGTAGTTCTTGTTCTAACCTATGGAAAATACAGGTCATCTCTAAGAAATGTTGGCAGAAGTTACTGTTTATAACTTTTAGGCTTGTATAGCATTTTGGTCTTAAAAGGATTGAGTATGTCTGGTTTGGATGTTTATAGTTTAAAGCTATTTAATAATGATCAGCAGCACGTCTGTTGCAAAGAGTTTCTACTTAAAATCAGACAACATTAATCACACAAGGTGCCTCAGTTCACAAGGAACATCAGAACAGGAGCAACAGAGACTGCTAAGGTTCTCACGGTGCACCATTTTAAATCCATTTTGTGTTTGGTTTTTAGCAATGATTATCATCATGGTAAAATGAGTATGGACTGGATTTCCTTCAAGGAGCGTTCCCATTTCTTATCTGGACAGCAGTGTTTAAAAATAGATGCTACCTATACATCATCACAGTAGCTACCTATAGGCTAGCTTCTGGTTAGACAAAAAAAAGATAGCTGCTGTCCATGAGAACTTGCTGTCTAGAGCTGTGTCTACATGTGCACGCTACTTTGAAGTAGTGGCACTAACTTCGAAATAGCGCCCGACGCGGCTACACGCATCGGGCGCTATTTCGAAGTTAACTTCGACGTTAGGCGGCGAGACGTCGAAGTCCCTAACCTCATGAGGGGATCGGAAGAGCGCCCTACTTCGACGTTAAACGTCGAAGTAGGGACCGTGTAGACGATCCGCGTCCCTCAACGTCGAAATTGCCGGGTCCTCCATGGCGGCCATCAGCTGGGGGGTTGAGAGACGCTCTCTCCAGCCCCTCAGCTCACTGGTGGCCACGTGGAGCGGCCCCTTAAAGGTCCCCTCCCCCTCCCTTCCTCTGCAGGAAGCTGAGGGAACGTGCAGGCTGCAACACCCTCAGCCCCACAGACCTGCGATGGCTGCCCAGCAGCCCCCCCAGCGCCCCCAGGGGACACCCCCCAAGGGGAGCCAGGGCAGCCAGCCCAGCCAGAAGGGCAGCCAGGCTGGGAAGTGGCAGCGGGGCCCCTCCTGGATGGAGGCCGAGCTGCGGGACCTGCTGGGGCTCTGGAGAGAGGAGGAGGTGCTCCAAGTAATGGGGAGCAAGAGGCGGAATGCGGATGCGTTCGCTCGGCTGGCCGACGGCCTGGCTGCCCGGGGTCACCCTGCCCGCACTCCTCACCATGTCAGGAGTAAGGTCAAGGAGCTGCGTCAGGGTTACTCCCGGGCCCAGGATGTGGCCAGCCGATCTGGGGCCGCCCCCGTCACTTGCCCCTTTTACAGGGAGCTCAGGGACATCCTGGGCTCCCGGCACACCTCCTCCCCTCTGGCCACCCTTGACACCTCGGCCGACGAGCCCCAGCAGGCCCTGCAGACGGAGTCCGCCCTGGAGGCAAGCCCCGCACCCCGGGGGCCCCCCCTGGAGGCCACCCCAGGGACATCGCGGCAGGAGGAGGAGGGGGACTCCTCCTCCGCAGAATCCAGCCTGCAGATCCTCCTCCTGCCATCCCGGAGCAGCAGCAGGGCCTCCGCCCCCCCGGGGATCTCCGGACCGTGGGAGCGGACCGACAGGTAGGTCCCCCCCTCTGGTGGACACCCCTGGGCTTGAGGGGCGGGGGTAAGAGATATGTGTCCAGGGCCCCCCACATGCTCACATGGCCATGGCCCCAAGGACACCAGGGCCATGGCCCTCACAGCACTGCAGCCATCAGCCCCTGCCCCCCGCAACCCCGCATGACAGTGCCATGCCCCATCCCCGGGCCAGGGGGGAGCAGAACCTCGAGGGGCCCCCGGGAGGAGGGGGTGGGACACCCCGCAGCAGCAGCATGTGATGGAGTGGGGGGAGTGCCAAAGGGAGACTCAGGCTACATATGAGCCACAAGAGCCGAATAGCTCCCAGGGGCAAAGGAGGATCCTGGGGCTACAGCTGGCAGGTGACACCTCTGCTCTGAACAAACAGGAGGGAGGAGCCGAGCTGGCTTGGAACTGGGGGGCGAGGGCGGGGGCCACAGGTAGAGGCTAGGGGAAGGGAGAGCTGGAAGGCAGCCAGCCTGAGGAAGGGGAAAGCTGCATCCCCGAGGGGCACCCCTTGGGGTCTTCTCCCCACGACGGGTTGGAAGGACTGTCTCTTCCGACAGCTGGTGCTGTCACTCCTGGCAGAAACTGGGCATCTGTGGCCTAAGAAACCTCTCCTGCTCTCAGACCCTGCGGGGTGAAGTGAGAGTCGCTCCCACCAGGGGACGGGGTGCAGGGCAGGGGGACCCCTGAACCCCATCCATCACAGCAGCATCTCCCGGGGACGGGGATGGGGAACCTGCAGCACAGGGCTGGGGGGACAAAGGCCACGGCTCAGGGCCCACACTAACGCCTGTCTCCATTCTTCTTCCCCCCCTCCTCTCCTGTGTCCTGCACCTGCACCATCAGAACGACCGGAAGAGAGCGCCGGTGAGGCGTCAGTCGTCCCAGAGAGCCCTCCGAGACCATCGCTCCAGGGCAGCCCCTCGGCCGAGGACCAACCGGCCCCGCGGCGGGCTAGACGGCGGACCCCGCGCCTCCAACCGCCGACGGCGACAGACCCCCAGCTGCTGGCCATCCACCGTCGGCAGCTGGAGGTCGCGGAGCAGCACCTCCAGCTGCAGGAGCGGGCGCTGGCCTGGCGCCAGGAGGCATGGGGGGCATACATGGACACATTTAATCGCCTGGTGGACTACCTGGCCCCCCATGCCACGCCGGCCGAAACATCGCCCGCCTTGCCTGCTCCTGCAGCCCCACCACCAGCTGCTCCGCCCATCGCCGTCCCGTCCGCCGTCGCCCCGCCACCCACCGGCGAGGGCCGGAGTGCCGAGGGACCCCTGGAGCCACCTGACACTCGCCGGCCACCATACCTTCCGGTCCAGCCCACTCCCACCCAGCCACGGACCAGGCTGCGAGCGCGGTGGGGCTTGCGGCCGGCCACGCCCAGTGCCGGGCTATAGGGGAGAGGGGCCCGGGACGTGGCCCCCCCCCTTGTATATAGTTGGACCCTGTTTTTTTCGGCCCCCCGTTTGCCCCGTCCCCCCCATGTAAATAGTTCTCCCCTTTATCCTCCCTGGTTTTCTTTTTATTATGGCAGACAGTTGTTTCTTTGTATTGTTTTATTTTTGTACATATTGCTTTTGTTGAACGTTTGTACCTAGTTTTCTGTTTGTGGTTCACATATTTATTTACATAAAAAAAAAGTTTCGGAAAGAAAAACAAGTTTACTTTCAGCCACAAGTGTGTGCTGTCATTTGTCCAGGACAAGCGGGAGGGGGGGGCGGTGGGGTGCTCCATGGTGTGGGCGTTGGGGCAGGAGTGTGGGGGAGGAAGGGGTGGGCAGTAGGGGGCTTGGGCAGAGTTCACCCCGCGGCCTGTTCCTCAAAGTGGGCCTGCAGGGCCTCCCGGACCCGGGTCCCCTCGGGGTCCACCTGCCGACTGGGGGCAGCAGGTGGCTGCACGTGTGCCCTGCCGGTCTCCGCAGCCCAGCCCTGCAAAAAGGTCTCCCCCTTGCTCTCTACCAAATTGTGCAGGGCGCAGCAGGCACCCACAATCTGGGGGATGTTGTTGGGGCCCGCATACAGGTGGGTCAGGAGACATCTCCAGCGTCCCTTCAGGCGGCCAAATGAGCGCTCCACCACCTGGCGCGCGTGGTTCAGGCGCTCGTTGAAGCGCTCCTGGCTAGTGGAGAGATGGCCCATGTAGGGGTGCATGAGCCACGGCCGGAGGGGGTATGCCGCATCTGCGATGACACAGAAGGGCATGGTGGTGTCCCCCAGAGGGATCCCCCGCTGGGGGATGTAGGTCCCCGCCTCCAGCCGGCGGCACAGGCCCGAGTTCCGGAAAACCCGGGCGTCATGGGTGCTGCCAGGCCAGCCCACGTAAATGTCCTGGAAACGTCCCCGGCTGTCCACCATGGCCTGGAGGACGACAGAATGGTAGCCCTTTCGATTCAGGTATCGTCCTCCACTGTGATGCGGGGCGCGGATGGGGATGTGAGTCCCATCCAGAGCCCCGAAGCAGTTGGGGAAGCCCAGGCCGCGATGGTGGCATCTGGGTCCCCCAGCCTCACGAGCCTGTGCAGGAGCATGGCGTTGATGGCACGCACAACCTGCAGAGAAAGCACATGGGACAGCCCCAATGAGGGGTGAGCAGGGTGTGCGTGGCCCTGCCCTGCCCTGCCCTGGCCCCCCTGCCCTGCCCTGCCCTGCCCTGGCCTCCCCTCCCCTGCCCCCGTGGGTTTGCTTACCTCCATGAAGACAGCCCCGACGGTGGCCTTGCCGACACCAAACTGCTGGCCCACGGATCGGTAGCTGTCTGGAGTGGCCAGCTTCCAGACAGCGATGCCGACCCGTTTCTGCACTGTGAGGGCACGCCGCATGGCAGTGTCCTGGTGCCTGAGTGCGGGGGTGAGCCACTGGCACATCTCCAGGAATGTCTGCCGGCTCCTCCTGAAGTTCCTGAGCCAGTGGTCGTCGTCCCACTCCCCAAGCACCAGCCGCTCCCACCAGTCGGTGCTGGTGGGGTAGCTCCACAGCCGCCAGTGTGTGAGGCGGGGGGTGGGGCGGGGTGCTGCAGGGGTAGGGGTTGAGCCCTGCTGCCCTGGGGGCATCTCCTCCCCTGGGGCAAGGAGGTGCTCAGCTGCCTCCCGCATGGCATGGGTCAGGGCAAGCCCTGCTCCTGCCGGGAGGGCTGGGTGGACCTCTGGCTGCTGCTGCTGCTGGGGGTCCATGACTGCGGCGCCCATGGCTCCTCAGACCGCGTGCTGTGCAGGCTGAGTGTGTCTGGGAGGGGCCCTTTAAGGGAGCGGCTAGCTGTTGCCCCGGAAGCGCTAGTCCGCCCTGTGACCCTGTCTGCAGCTGTGCCTGGCATCCCTATTTCGATGTGCGCTACTTGGGCATGTAGACGTTCCCTCGCTGCGCCTATTTCGATGTTGGGCTGCGCAACGTCGAAGTTGAACATCGACGTTGCTGGCCCTGGAGGACGTGTAGACGCTATTCATCGAAATAGCCTATTTCGATGTGGCGACATCGAAATAGGCTACTTTGACGTAGGCTTCACGTGTAGACGTAGCCTAGATGTGTGACAATGCAAAAGATAGATGAAGTGGTGGGTGGAAAGAGAGATGAGGTATGCTTGGGACAAGCTGAGGCCTGATGATTCTGAGTTGGAAGTAGAAAGGTCAAGGGAACGGCAATGGAAATAAAGTCTTACTCAGGTCATCAAATCAACTTCCAATTCCAATTCGCTTCCCAACAAAAGTGACCAGAATTGAGCTGTTTGGTGGTCTATGTGAAATTACTGGACCAAATGAATGTATTTCTTAAGTCTCTTGGAAAAGGAACCATTGCCAACAAGGATCATTATCTCCTTTAACTAATGAAAAAATGCCTTAGCTGCTAGTGATGATGACACAAAAGAGCATAGAGAAAATCTTAGATGCCTCAGAAGGCCAGGCCACCATTGCAATTTAGCAGCCTTTTTGAAAGCGTAAACAAAAACACCAACGGGGTCCACACAACAGACAGAGCAATCCTATCATTCTAAGTGGGGCTGTTATAGTCAGAATTTAGGTGTTGTTTTTCTAAATCCAATTCATTTCTACTCTTCCTATTCACCTGCTCATACTCAGTAAGGGCTTAGGAATAGATGCACTATTCCTGTAAATAGTATGTCACTTAAATTAGCAGCAAATGAGAGATTACGCTCCATCACATGCATCTGAAGCAGCATGTTTTTGCCCACAAAAGCTTATGCTCCAAAATATGTTAGTTTATAAGGTGCCACAGGTGGTCTTGCTGCTTTTGAAGATACACACTAAAGCCGCGTCTACATGTGCACGCTACTTCGAAGTAGCGGCACCAACTTTGAAATAGCGCCCGTCACGGCTACACGTGTTGGGCGCTATTTCGAAGTTAACATCCATGTTAGGCGGCGAGACATCGAAGTCACTAACCCCATGAGGGGATGGGAATAGCACCCTACTTCGACGTTCAACGTCGAAGTAGGGAACGTGTAGTCGTTGTGCGTCCCGCAACATCGAAATTGCGGGGTCCTCCATGGTGGCCATTAGCTGAGGGGTTGAGAGACGCTCTCTCCAGCCCCTGAGCTCAATGGTGGACGCGTGGAGCGGCCCCTTAAAGGTCCCCGCCCCCTGCCTTCCTGTGCAGGAAGCTGAGAGCGCGTGCAGGCAGCAGCAGTAACGCGCGGCTAGCCTGCACGCTCCTCCGCAGCCACACACACCCCCACCCGCCGTGATGGCCGCCCGCCAGCCCCGCCCAGCGCCACCAGGGGACCCCCCCCAAGGGGAGCCAGGGCTCACAGCCCAGCAGCCAGGGGGGCAAGCAGCAGCGGGGCCACTCCTGGACGGAGGCCGAGCTTCGGGACCTGCTGGGGCTCTGGAGCAAGGAGGTGGTGCTCCAGGTAATGGGGAGCAAGAGGCGAAACGTGGATGCGTTCGCTCGGCTGGCCGACGGCCTGGCCGCCCGGGGTCACCCTGCCCGCACTCCGGATCATGTACGCAGTAAAGTGAAGGAGCTGTGGCAGGGTTATGTCCGGGCCCGGGATGCGGCCAGCCGATCTGGGGCCGCCCCCGTCACTTGCCCCTTTTACAGGGAGCTCAGGGACATCCTGGGCCCCCGGCATACCTCCTCCTCTCCGGCCACTCTTGATACCTGGGCCGAGGAGCCCCAGCAGGCCCCGGAGGCGGAGTCTGCCCCGGAGGCAAGCCCCGCACCCCAGGAGCCCACCCCCGGGGCATTGGATCAGGAGGAGGAGGAGGGGGACTCCTCCTCCACCGACACCGGCCTCCAGATCCTCCTCCTGCCATCCCGGAGCAGCAGCCGGGCGTCCGCCCCCCGGGTGTCCCTCGACCATGGGAGTGGACCGTCAGGTATGTAGCCCCCCTGGTGCACACCCCGGGGTTGAGGGGCGGGCGTAATAGATATGACCAGGGCCCTCCACATGCGCAGATGACCATGGCCCCAAGGACAGCAGTGACATGTCCATCAGAAGAGTGTATCAGCCCCTGCACCCCACAGCACGACAGTGCCATGCCCCATCCCCGGGGCTGGGGAAAGCGGAACCTCTAGGGTCCCCTGGGGGGGGGGGGACACCCAGCAGCAGCAGCAGCATGTGATGGAGTGGGGGGAGTGCAAATGCGAGAGTCAGGCTAGATATGAGAAACAAGCTGAATAGCTCCCAGTGGCTAAGGATGATCTTGGGGCTACAACTGGCAGGTTACACCTCTGCCCTGATCAAAGAGGAGGGAGGAGCCGAGCTGGGTTTGAATCAGGGGTGGCAGTTAGAGGCTAGGGGAAGGGAGAGCTAGAAGGCAGCCAGCCGGACGAGGGGGAAGCTACACCCCAGAGGGGCACCCCTGGGGCTCCTCTCCCCAGGACGGGTTGGAAGGAGTTTCTCTGACTGCTGTAGTGTCGCTTCTGTGAGAAACTGGGCATCTGTTGCCTAATAAACCTCCTGTTGTACCTGCTGAGTGAGAGTCACTCCTGCCAGCGGATGGGGTGCAGTGCAGGGGGACCCCAGAACCCCATCACAGCAGCATCTCCCGGGGACGGGGATGGGGAACCTGCAGCAGAGGGGTGGGGGGACAAGGGCCATGGCTGGGGGCCCACACTAACAGCTGTCTCCACTCTTCTTCCCCCCTCCTCCTGTGTTCCGCAGCTGCACCATCGGAAGGACCGGAGAGCACTGGCGAGGCGTCAGTGGTCCCGGAAAGCCCTCTGGGGCCATCACTCCAGGCCAGCCCCTTGGCGGAGCACCGACTGGCCCCACGGCGGCGAAGATGGCGGATGCAGCACCACCAGCTGACGGCGACGGACCCCCAGCTGCTGGCCCTCCACCGTCGGCAGCTGGAGGTCGCCGAGCAGTGGCTGCGGGTGGAGGAACGCCGCCTCCACCTGCAGGAGCAGGTGCTGGCCTGGCGCCAGGAGGCATGGGGGGCCTACATGCGGACCCTCAACTGTATCGCGGACTCCCTGGCCCCCCGGGCCGCGCCAGCTGCCGCAGCGCCCGCCCTGCCTGCTCCAACCGCTGCTCCAGCCGCTGCACCATCTGCCGTCGCACCGCCACCCGCCACCGAGGGCCATTCCGCCAAGGGGGACCTGGGGACAGCTGACACTCGCCAGCCGTATCTCCCGGTCTGCCCGGCCCCCAGCCAGCCCCGGCCAGGGCTGCGGCCGAGGTGGGGATCCCAGCCGCCCACCCCCAGCGCTGGACTGTAGGGGCGTGGGGCCCAGGACATGGCCCCCCCCTCCCCCTTTGTATATATACCCCCCAGTTTATTGTTATTTTGTTGTAAATAGTTTATATTTGTGACCCACTACTATGCTGATCCTTACCCACCCCCATGTAAATAGTTCTCCCCTTCCTTGTCTTCCCCTTTCATGTTATCCCGATTTTTATAATGTATGTATATTTATCAGTTAGATTTCCCCTGTACATAGTTTGTCTTGTTCATAATAATAATAATAATAATAATAAGAGTTCCAGTAAAGATGTTTGAGTTGACAAACAACTGTCTGCTTTTATTTTTAAAAGAAAAGTGGGGGGGTGTGCTCTTGGGTGCTCTATGGTGTGGGCGTAGGGGCAGGGAGTGTTGTGGAGGATGGCGGGGGTGCAGTGGGGAGCCTGCCAGCGTTCACCCCGCGGCCTCGTCGAACTGGGCCCGCAGGGCCTCCTGGACCTGGGTCCCTTCGGGGTCCACCTGGCGACTGGGGGCAGCGGGTGGCTGCACATCGGCCCTGCCGGCCTCCACAGCCCAGCCCTGAAAGAAGGCCTCCCCCTTGCTCTCCACCAGGTTGTGTAGGGTGCTGCACGCACCCACAATCTGGGGGATGTTGGTGGGGCTGGCATCAAGGCAGGTGAGGAGACACCTCCAGCGCCCTTTGAGGCGGCCAAATGTGCGCTCCACCACCTGGTGTGCGTGGTTCAGGCGCTGGTTGAATCGCTCCTGTCTGGCAGACAGATGGCCCGTGTACGGGTGCATGAGTCAGGGCCAGAGGGGGTATGCCGCATCCACGATGATGCAGAGGGGCATGGTGGTGTCCCCCACAGGGATCTCCTGCTGGGGGATGTAGGTCCCCGCCTCCAGCCGGCGGCACAGGCCCGAGTTCCGGAACACCTGGGCGTCGTGGGTGCTGCCAGGCCAGCCCACACAAATGTCCAGGAAATGGCCGCGGCTGTTCACCAAGGCCTGGAGGACCACTGAGTGGTAGCCCTTCTGGTTTATGTAGCATCCTCCACTGTGTTCTGGGGCGTGGATGGGGATGCGAGTCCCATCCAGAGCCCCGAAGCAATTGGGGAAGCCCAGGGTGGCAAAGCCCGTGATGGCGGCATCCGGGTCCCCAAGCCTCACGAGCCTGTGGAGGAGCAGGGTGTTGACGGCGCGGACGACCTGCAGGGGAAGCACATGGGAGAGCACCAATGAGGGGTGTGCAGGCTGTGTGTGGCCCTCCCCTGCCAGGGATCCCCTCCCCTCCCCTCCCCTGCCAAGGCTGCCTCCCCCTCCCCCCCGTGGGTCCTCTTACCTCCATGAGGACAGCCCCGACGGTGGCCTTGCTGATGCCAAACTGCTGGCCCACGGATCGGTAGCTGTCTGGAGTGGCCAGCTTCCAGACAGCGATGCCGACCCGTTTCTCGACGCTGAGGGCACGCTGTGTGGCGGTGTCCTGGTGCCTAAGTGTGGGGGTGAGCCGCTGGCATAGCTCCAGAAACATCTGCCGGCTCATCCGAAAGTTCTGGAGCCAGCGGTCGTCGTCCCACTCTCCGAGCACCAGCCACTCCCACCAGTCGGTGCTGGTGGGGTAGCTCCACAGCCGGCGGCGTGTGTGGTGGTGGGGGGGGGCGGGGTGCTGCAGGGTTGGGGGTTGAGTCCTCCTCCCCTGCGGGCAGCTCCTCCTCTGTGGCAAGGAGGTGCTCAGCTGCCTCTTGCATGGCATCGAGCAGGGCGAGCACTGCTCCTGCAGGGGTGGCTGTGTGGACCTCTGGCTGCTGCTGCTGGGGGTCCATGATTGCGTCGCTCGAGGTGTGCGTGCCTATGGCTCTGCAGACCGTGTGCTGTGCAGGCTGCGTGTGTCTGGGAGGGGCCCTTTAAGGGAGCGGCTAGCTGTTGCCCCGGAAGCGCTAGTCCGCCCTGTGACCCTGTCTGCAGCTGTTCCTGGCACCCTTATTTCGATGTGTGCTACTTTGGCGTGTAGACGTTCCCTCGCAGTGCCTACTTTGATGTGGTGCTGCGCAACGTCGATGTTGAACGTCAACGTTGCCAGCCCTGGAGGATGTGTAGACATTTTTTATCAAAATAGCCTATTTCGATGTTGCTACATCGAAATAAGCTACTTCGATGTAGCGTTCACGTGTAGACGTAGCTTAACTCAGCTACCCCTCTGATACTTGTCTCCACCACAGGACACCATAAAACAGCTAATGTGCATGGGCTATATATTAGCAAAGTTTACATATGCATATATTCTTCAAATAACTTTAGAACCAAGATAACTTCCCCTTCTAACAACACATTTCTAACATGATAGTCATCATGACCACAAGGCTTCAAGGAAAAGACTCAGTCCTTTGCTTAAATTCATAACAAAGAAAGTCTGCAATCTCCTGTGAAGAGGAAGAGTCCCAAAGCCCAGGACCTACCTAGCCCAAGCCCCAACATCTGTACTGCAGCTGAAGAGCCTTTAGCCTGTGCCCAAGTCACCTGCAGGTCAAAAACAGGTCTTTAACTGAAGTGTGGACATGCCATAAAGGAGTGCTTAGTAAATTCATTAGAAATAAGCAACAGGCTGATCTGCAACAACTGCTAAGCTAATTTTTAAAGTAATCAGCATTTACAAAGATAATGACATATTCATTATTAAGTGAGGATAATTTGTATTTCTTTCACTCTTTTCTGGAACAATACCACTCAGAATAGGACTTAATTTGCTCCCACTTGACGTCAATGATAAAACTTGCATTTACTTTCAGTGAGTAAAATGCACTTTCAATTTTTTCTCAAGGTTCACGATTTATTGCATGTATCCAAACTCACAGATCCCTTTATCCACCACAGTAACAGAGCCTTATACAGGAAAACAAAAGGCCACCATAGTCTTGGTTTCTCTTTCATCCCAACAAAATGTAATAAGAGTCAGGAAACCGGCTTTTAGGACTAATCTGATATTTAATCAATTAACTGCTCTAATGTGTATGTTTTCTGGAACATTTCAAGGGGCTCTGAAAACACCAAGTACATACAGAGCAGTCCTGGATAGATGTATTTACGTGTTCTCTATAGTACCATCAACAGTACCTAACCACTACCCAGGTAAATTAGATATGCACAGGAGGTGCCAACTGAATTTAATGGAGTCTTCAGTCTTCTCTGCCCTGCTATAGGAGCTTTGTTTGGAATGGGATCAAATTCTCTCTTTCCTTCCTCTGTCTCTCAGGTGATTATGGGAATGTTATCTTTAACAGTAGAATTTTGCTAATTCCCTGAAGGTGGTCAACTCTGGATTAAACTGACCATCTCTTAGACCTTGTTCAGTAATAAATCCCCCACAATCAAGAATATTTTATCCCTTGCTTTCTTGTAAAAATGAATTTGCAAAGCATGCTGCTGAGTATGCAGTACATTAAATACATTGAAGATAAAGTATTCTACTCCATTATTTTTCATTACCACAAGAAAACATCAATTACATTTTCTATTTTATAAGTGTATATCAGGGTATCCATTACAATAAGAGTCAGATTATGGGACTGCATGTGGTTCTTACTCACTAAACTAAAAAAGCAGTTTGCATTACGTACAATAAAACCAGCTTACAGAAAAGGGTGCAAACCAACCTATCTCATTTCCTATCCTGATTTATCCAGGCTCACTTCAATTAATTAAACATCTGCATGAACAATTTCCTCTCTAGATTTATCTTCTTGGTTATACGACAGTGTTTGTTATAGGCTTTCCCCCAACTTGCTAACACCCACAAACTTCTTCCAGTTTTTCATTTGGGCATGTAAAAAACAATGCAATACTCCCATGAGACCCTATTACGTGCTGTGGAACTGCCATGCATGGCACCGTGGCAACACCACTTCAGCAGATGTTTGTTCTTTAAGG
This sequence comes from Carettochelys insculpta, assembly GCF_033958435.1. Lineage (NCBI taxonomy): Eukaryota > Metazoa > Chordata > Testudines > Carettochelyidae > Carettochelys > Carettochelys insculpta. The sequence continues at coordinate 23,924,697 of NC_134157.1, forward strand.
AAAAATTTAGGAGGCATTATCAAAGCTCTCTCTCACACAATCCAATCTCACCATCCAACATGACGGCACATCATCAGATGCCTTCAGCATCAGGAGTGGCGTCAAACAAGGATGAGTCCTTGCTCCGACATTGTTCGGGATCGTCTTCACCCTCCTCCTGAAGCATGCCTTTGGATCCTCAATAAAGGGCATCTTTTTGCACACAAGATCTGACGGGAAACTGTTTAATCTTGCAAGGCTGAAGGCCAAGTCTAAGGTGTGGAAAGTGCTCATTAGAGACATGCTGTTTGCAGATGACGCTGATGTAGTGACACACATAGAAAGCCAGCTTCAAAAACTGCTGGATCAGTTCTCCAAAGCATGCAAGGACTTCAGGCTTACCATCAGCCTAGAGAAGGCAAATGTACTTGGTCAGGACGTTGCTGAACCTCCATCAATCAGCACTGACAATTACACGCCAGAGGTTGTCCACAAGTTTACTTACCTCGAGTCCACCATCACCGACACCCTATCACTGGAGCCTGAGCTAAACAGGAGGACTGGAAAAGCAGCCACAACTCTGTTCAGACTTAGCAAGAGAGTGTGGAACAACAACAAGCTGTACACTCACACCAAAATGCAAGTCTACAGAGCCTGCATCCTCAGCACCCTCCTCTACGGCAGTGAGTCTTGGACCTTGTACACCCGACAGGAAAAGAGGCCGAATGTTTTCCACTTGCGCTGCCTCAGTCACATTCTTGAGATATCATGGAAGGACAGAGTGTCCAACAACGCCTCCCTCGAGCAAGCTGGAATTCCAACCATGCACACCCTCCTCTGGCAGCTGCGGCTCCACTGGCTTGGCCACGTCCACAGGATGAATGATGGAAGGATCCCAAAAGACATCCTGTACAGCGAGCTAGCCTCTGGCAAAAGACCTCCCGGACGCCCCCAGTTGCGCTACAAAGACGTCTGTAAGAGGGACCTCAAAGAGGTAGACATTGACCCAGATAGCTGGGAGGAGCTGGCAGACGACCGCAGCAGCTGGAAGCAGGAACTACACGAAGTCCTTCAGAAGGGCGAGATGAAGATCAGACAGCTGGCAGAGGAGAAGTGAGTCCGTAGAAAGGACAGCAAGGACCTGCCAGACAAGCACTACATATGAGGCAGATTTAGCAAGGACTGTCACTGTCATGTGGGCCTCCACAGTCACAGTCAACGCTGCAAATGACTATCTTAAATGGAGTTACGAAGGGCACGATCCATAGTCTATGCAGACTGAAGGATGACTGCCTCTCACACAGCATTGTTCTCCACATACACCTCATCTAATGCACTCAAGTAATATTTAATAAAAATCAAAAGAATGCATGCTTTTAAGGCACAAATTATTTATCATAACTTAGCAGGGAAAACTGCAAAGAAATATAAATAATGTCCAATCACTACATTATAGACAATATATTCGATTTAAAATTCATATAAATTTAAGTATTAAAAATGGATGAGAAAGCAGACATATTGTCTGCCACTGACATCTGCCATGTCAAAAAGATCAGAGCAGAGCAGCCAGAATAGCAGGGAATGCCAGGAGGTGTCCACAGCTCTAGGTAGGCACATTGACTTTCCCTCTGTTTAGTGGAAGGAGCTAGACTGCCAGGATCAATGAAGGGCAACTGGGGCTGCACCTCTGATCTGCATTTGGATACCTCTGGAGGTTCTAAGAAAACAGACCCATCACGCCCATTGGATCAGGGGTCCAAGTATTGTGTCTGACCTGTGACATCCTAAAGCTAAACCCAAAGTACCTGTTGGCAGGTACAAGCAATGCTGCATCAGACAGTGATGAGATGACCTGTCCCGGGGCAAAGCTTCTTCCACTCTAAACTGCTCCGGCCTAAGCTGGAATCTTGTGTCCAGGTCTGGGGGCCACATTTCAGGGAAAATGTGGATAGACTGCAGAAAGTCCAGAGAAGAGCAATAAAACTGATTAAAGATCTGGGGGAGGAAAAAGACCTATGAGAGAAGATCAAAAGAATTGGATTTATTTAGCCTGGAGAAGAGACGACAGAGGGGACATAACAGTTTTCCAGTACCAAAAGGGTTGTAATAAGGAAAAGGGAGAAAAATTATTCTCCTTAACCTTGAAGGATAGGACAAAAAACAATGAGATTATATTACAGCCAGCAAGTTTAGGTTGCACATTAGGAAAACTGCCAGGGTGGTTAAACACCGGAATAATTATATATTCTTTACTATTGTCATTCTGAATAATCTTGTTATCTAAATAAATCTCGAACACTTTACTGACTCTTGCTAAGCTCTTGGTCTCAATGATGCCCTGTGGTTATGACTGTCACAGGTTATCATATATTCTGTGGGAAATGGTTTCCTGTTCTGTTTCAAATTCACCACCTTTCACTGTCAACAAATACCCTGTTGATCATGTTATGATACTGGGGCTATGCCCACACTACAGTGATACTTCGAAAGAAGTTTTTCCAGAAGATCTCTTCCAAAAAAAAAAAAAAACTTCTCTCGAAAGAGTGCACCCCCACACAAAAAAGCAGACTGACAAAATCAATCCGCTCTTTCACTAGAAAGTGTCCACATAGCCGGCGTGGGGGTAGGGGGAGCTCGTTTGAAAGAATGGGCCAGGGATTGAGAATCAGGTGCCATGAGGACTGCTTTTTCAAAACCTGTTAGTGTAGACGTAGCCAGAATGAACATCCTACCTTCGCCATGCAACTACTGTTTTGCATATGCCTATTGAACCTTACTCACTCCTCTGTGCTGTAAAGTACACAAGCTGAATCTTTTCAAGCTTTCTTGACAGAAGAACTATTTCATACCTTAACCTGGCTCACTATGTGCCTCTGAATGTCCTTCATTTCCGCACGTTTTTCAGATGTGTTGACAACAATATTAAGAGAATAGGTTCTAGTTTATGTGTTAAATCAGCTTCCATACTACTATAATATTTTGCGTATTTATTTTCCAACTCATTCCCCTTGCACATGACCTATTTATCTGCTTTTTTGATAGCAGAAGTCTTTATTGAGCTCTCTAGAAGGATGTCATAATTGTTTTCCTGTGTCTATACTGATAATTTAGAACCTCCTAAGGCGTACTAGTTGTTCAAATTATTCTTTTCTGTGACCATTAGTTTGTATTTGTCAACGCTGAATTTCATCTACCCTTATGTCATCCATTCACCCAGTTTGGTCAGGGTCCTGTGTGGATCCTCAGGCTTCTCTGGTCTTGACTGAATATTTTTGTGTCATCTGCTTACTTTATCACTTCACTGCTCGCTCCCTTTTTCCAGATCATGACTAGACAGAACACCAGTGCAACAATGGAATATTGAGACTCCTCAAAGTTAACCCTCTGCCATGATGAAAACTGATAATTTATTCCTAATTAAGTGTTCTGTCTCCTACGCAGTTTCTGATTCATGAGAGCACTTTGCCTCCTACCACATGACTACTTAGTTTCTTTATTCTAAATAAATTTACCTGACAGTCCAAATAAATTATGTTCTCCCTTTGGATGCACCATTAAAAGAGCAACTCTTCAGGAATTACAGATCTACCCAAATTACATCAGCGGAGATTGCAAAATACCTTTTGGTGTTTTGAAACTCTGCTCACTAATTTCCTTTTCACATGCTATATTTCGATGAAGTGAATTTTTCTGTAGTCAGCTCAGTAAGGTGAAAGAAAAACAATATTATCTTCAATTAATCTTAGTGTTGTTCTACATAGTTACTCATTTTCAGTTCACATTTGTAAGTTTTATTAAGGCCTTTTGATATTCTGGTGCAAATCTGGATACTGGCTCTGAAATAAATGAACCCCCATTCCATTTCATTTAAAGTGATGAATTAAAATGGAGTCAGTCGTTCCAGCGTAAGTTTATGTGCAGACCAGCACTTGGCCAAGCTGGCTGAAAAAGTAAACTAGAGCAGTGGGCCCCAACTGCAGGGCTTGCCTGAGGTGCAGAGCAGGCTCTGAGGCAGCTCCTGCAGCGAGTGGAAAGGCAATGTCACCCAGCCCAGCTCCGCTCCTCTCCACACCACCCCAGCTCCAGCCCTATCCTGATTCTCTCTCTACCCACAAGTTATCGTGGCTGCTAGCTCCAGATCCTCTCCCTTTTCCAGCTCAATCCCTACCCCGCACCTTCAAGCTATGTTCCTCTGCCAAGCCAATTGTGCAGCAATGGGGCAGGAAGCACACATGGATTCCACTACTGGTAAGGAAGGGGGGCACAACAGGAAAAGTTGGGCATCACTACACTAGAATTATACTAAGGAGCAAAAGTTTTCAACCAGCATTCTAGTCTTGAGCTGATGTTCACATAAATCTGTCAAAAGAGATGTGTACATGAGAAACTCAAGAGTGCACAGGAGGACTGTGCTAGTTTCTAAACTGGACAAGCTGCTGTTCCGATTTCAATTCTTTGCTGGTTGCCCTCTGTGCTTAAATGAAAATTGTTAAGGAAATCCCACTGGGTGCTTTGTGATCCTTCAATACATAACTTTCTCTAACAGCCTCAGAACAGCCAGACACAATGAAATGAAAGAGGCATATTGAGATGTGACTATAACAAGACACAGTTATAGCCCTAAATCTGTATTACTTTGGTTGCATGCGTCTCTCAAACAGGTCTGAGTTTTGCTGTTTACTATTAAGTTTGTCAGTACCTTCATTTAGAAAGACAAAAGCATGCTTTCTGGTTAGGTTGCAACCTCTTTGGGTCAGAGGCCATTCCCTTTATTGTGTTTTTACAATTGCATAGCTCACCGAGGTTGTGGCTACGCTAGCCTCTGCCTTTCGGAAGAGAGTGGTAATGAGCCACTCTGGCAGCTGTTGATGAGGTACTTCCACGAATATGCAGTGCCTCATTAGCATAAAGGCAGCCATGCATGTTTCAAAAGTGCTGCTTTCAAAATGCAGGATGCCTGTGTAGACAGGAGCCTTTTGAAACAATCCCAGACTTTGAAAGCCACTTCTTCTAATTTGTTTTTGCACATTCATGGCAGCACTTCATTAACATCTGCTGACATGGCTCATCACCACGCCCCGTCCGAAAGGCCAGGGCTAGTGTAGCCACGGCCTGGGTGTTATAAATCATCAAAGCTGAAAAACCGTATGTGTTTCCTTCCTTTCAATTTAACCCATAAATGGGTTAAGGTATGCATTTTTATTGATTTTAATGCAGTTAGGAGCAATTCCTTTCTCTAAAATGGAAACAAATAGCTTTTATTTCTTTTACTAAAACCACATTTTTATAAAGAAATTTAGAGAGGCCATCACTTAGTCACCATGCTGTCTTCTCATGCGAGTATTTTTATAACAGCTACATTTTGATGAGCGACCAATTTTAGAAAGATCTATTCCAATATAATTAAAATGTTTTTCCACTTCTTTCAGAGTATTTTCCATGAAATAAAGATTACCTACATATATATTTATTGACCTATGTTTTCATATCTCACAGTTAAATTGGAGACCAAATTCTTATTCTGCTTTAGTCTCATTAACAAATGTAATCTGAAATAATGCGTTCATAACACTTTTATAGATGTGATTCATATAAGACATATACTTACTTCTGTGTTAATATCCGTGCATATATTAAAACAGAACTTTCACAAAGCTAAAATCTGAGATATCATTTGTCACCACAAACTCTGTCATTATCAACCTTATGCTTCAGGAAGTTGGTAAAGGTTGGTAGTGACAAACCCAGTAATGGTATTTTTAAGTCAAAAATGGAGAAGCTGAGAAGGTCATTGATTCACAGAGGTCACCTATGCAGAGATTTTCATGAACTATTACTGCCTTAAGCCCTTAACAGCCACCTGCAAATTACAGATTAAGAACAGCAGTTAGCAAAACCCAGCAATATTTGTACTAAATGGTTTATTATAGTGTTCTTCAAATTACTACTAAAAACAAAAAAACAAAACAAAAAACAAAACAAAAAATTACAGAAAACTAATTCGTGGACTGAACTTAACTCCACTTTTATTGGACTGTCCACTTCTCGTTCATGTTATAATTTCTCCCTCCACTGAAAAATGACACCAAATTTTTCACCTTTTCATAAATGCAGGATGATTTAAAATGGAATGTAAGTCAGTAATAAGATGGAAAGTTACAGAGAAACTTTTTATGAGGAACTTAAAAATGAGCAGAGCCTCAGCATTAAATTGATAAATTGAGTACCACTATTCTGTGAACACCGTACTGTAGCTCTGTATGGAAACAGAAAACAAAGAAAAATTCCCAAGCAGTTACAGTCTTACAAAATAATTGAAGTATTATAAATAAATATTTAGATACATTTTCAGGGCAATATTTCAAAAAGTAAGTTATTATTAAAAGAAGAGATCAAATTGAAAGGAGGGTATTGTTGAACCGAAGGGGAAATGCTTTTCCTAAATTAAATTTATCAATTTCTACCGAAGACTGAGACATCACAATCTACTAGTTAAGAATGAACTAGCACCCACATACACATTCCATTTATTGTGCCATCAAGAGAAAATATCAGAGCTGCTTTCACTCATACTGAAAAATCTGATGTGAAAGAAAGAGTAAATTCTAAATCTTTTTCTACTCCATCTTAGTTGATCCCAATCCATCTTTGTTGATCTCAAAAGCATTCTGAGTTCTAGCATCCTATAATTTCTGCTTCCTTCTCCTTCCCTTCTGCTAACAGCACAGTGACCATGAATGACATGTTTCTGATCAAGTGGAAAGTGCAAGAGTCCCAGTCAGAGCAGATGGCTGATATTTTGCTATACAGAGCTGTTTCAAAGACCATATTGGCAAGATAAAGAGAAATCAGTTAGCTGATGAGTTGCAGTCATGGAAGCATAACAATGATATTTAATAAAATATGAAATACGCTATAATTCACCCCCACCAATACCTTAGTGGCAGAATCCCTTCAACTAAGTAATACTATATTACGGTGATCTGAACAGAGGATAGGTACATGAAGACATATTAACATAGATTAAAAAATATTTATGGAGCTCGGTACACTGTACAAGAGAGAATGAGGATCTGCTTCATGAAGCTTACAATCTTCAGCTCTTATTCTGCAAATAATTATGCATCTTTAAATTGTGCTGATGACAATGGGACTTTTTAGGTGATTAAAAATTAATATGCACACAAGTATTTCCAGAATCAGGCCTATTTTAGAAAGGAAAGCCAACATACATAAATACACTGGATGATGAGGTGTGGCTGTCAAATAGATAAACATTACATTTATTAAAAAGGTAAATTATTTTTTACGTACTTCTCAAGCTTCAACAAATTTACATATACCTTTAACATATCTATTTCAGAAGAGTATATTATGTTTGCGATATATACGGCTAAGTACTTTTAAGCTTACAACAGTTTATGTGCAGAGATTTCATGACAAGAGAACCAAAGTCTCAGAATGAGCAAAAGATTTTCTTTCTACAACTACTGAACACAAGGAGCAAAATTAAAGCAGAACCAGATTTCAAACAGAAAAAAGAGCAGCATTTAATGGACAGGGTGGGATGCCAATTTAAAGTATAGGGTTAGCCATCCTTCTATCAGGACAGAAATTTGACCCCCAGCAAATACACAAAAGTTACCCAAAAAGTGAACAAAAGAGATATTTGAAAAAAAGCAGACCGCCATTCATCGCAGCTAACGACTTGTTCATTATGAGTGATGATGGATAAAGACTTCGCATGCTGAGATGAAATCAAGATTTATATGCATTGTTTCCTCTCCCAACTTGTGGGAAGATCATCATCATTTAATTCTATCTCTGCGGCCAGTGATGGGCATCCGGAGAGCTGGTTATCAAACGGCGCAGTCAGCTGGCAAAAGCCGAAACGTGCAGTTGGCACATCTGGACCAAGCTGCCACAGCTGAGGGTGAACAATGACTCTTGGCAAGCAGCCAAATTGCTTGCAGACGCTAGCAGGTCTCATCTACAACCGCCCCTACCAGCAGCTCTCTCACTCTCTTTTTACGAGAATCAGATTTTCATTGCTTCATTCAATTGCTCTCCTCTGCCATTTTTTACAGCTCTTATCGTTCCCTTGGAATGTGGCCTTGAGACAGCTCATCCGTGTCCTTCACTGTGTTATCTCTTCTAACTTTTATTAAAACTTCAGCTTTCATCTGATGATAGCTAATTAAATCCAAGACAGATTATATCCTCATTTCAAAAACGGCACCAAACTACTTTTTCTAAACAGAAAAAGGTTTATTTTATTTTCACACACTTAAAACTAAGGGTTATATAAGGAAGTTTCATTCATTTACAAAGACAAGATACTTATCTCTACCTAGTCTATAGATAGGTTTATATTAATGTTCTCTGTGGCATGACAAGACTCACTGCAATTTCTCACAATAATTATTTCTTGCTGCTGGACAGATTTTTCAGCTTTGCGTTATTAAAATATGTTTATTAATATACATGTGACTGTACATTTATAATAATGAAAGACATTGTTTTGCAATAAAGTGAGGGCTTTATCTATTTTCTTCTGTTTTAATATCAATAAGTCTAAGCTACTTGTAAGGGCAAAAGTATTTTGATAGTATTCAAAAAGTCAGTTATTCTGTTATCTACCCAAGTTATAATCTGCTGTATTTTTTAGAACTTATTTCAAATCATATTATATACTGGGTACTGACAAACAAAAAGTATATACACTCTAAGAAGCAAAGGCATGATCATATTTCCTCTTCATTTCAGGATATCACTGACTGGTGTTTAATGCAAGCATTTGTCATAATAAACAAACATTACTGATACTAACTATACGGCTTTTGCAATAAGCATAATTCTCCTACTGTCAGCATTTTTAGTGGCATCTGAAAAGCTTTGTTCCTTTCTGTACCCACCTGTGAACAGAACAGCTCTGAAGCGGTGCAGAAGTACCAACTGAACAAAAACTAATATTTTCCATAACAGTCACAAGGAATAGATTAAAGTGGGGATGGGGGGGGGGGTGAGGGAAGAGTGGGAAGAGGTACAATACTTATGGTAAAACATCTCTTTACAGAGAACAAAAATGGTAACCCACCTGAACCCCTCTGCGATCCCTTCCTCCGCTTTAAGGCCTTTTGTAAGATATCCTTCATGGTGACCTTCAGACTGTCCACCTGAATAAGTGAGAATCCATGAGCAGCATTTCTGCAAGACAGACACACACCTTATTATTACAAAACAGTCACTATAGGGCAATTTATTGCAACCTTCACCGCACAGAAGCATAGTGAGCAAAATAATCTACTGGATGTACTAATGAACTAAACAGAAACATTACCATGCTTAACATTAACATTCCCTGCAACAAAGCCCGCTGCCAGCTTTGTCCACGTATCTTCTCTGGAAATACCATCATTGGACCTAACCAGGTTACTCACAGAATCACGGGCATTTTCTCATGCTCCTCTTCTAACAACATATATGCCATCATGTGCCAACAATGCCCAGATGCTTTGTATATTGGACACACTTCTAACTCCCTTAGACAAAGGGTCAATGGGCACAAAACAGACATCAAAACACTCCAGATCCACAAACCAGTTGGTCAACATTTTAATGGAATGGGGCATTCTGTCAATGACCTAAAAGTATGTGTGTTACTGAAGAAGAATTATCGCACCGTTCTGGAAAGGGAAACAGCCGAGCTGGCTTTTATATTCAAATTCAGCACATTAACACATGGTTTAAATCGTGATGGGAACTTTCTGAGTCACTATAGGGGCTCGTCTGCATACTTGGCTCAATCTAATTCTTGACCTTCCCCTCCACCCCTCCACTCTCTGATTTGATCACCTTGATTATCTTTTTCTGATTTGTCCTCCTTGCTTACTGTTTTTGGTTCTCTGTGCCTTAAATATTGAGTCTGTTCTGGTCTGGCTATGGTCTGAAGAAGTGGGTCTGTCCCATGAAAGCTCACCTAATAAACTATTTTGCTAGTCTTTAAAGTGCTACTTGACTGCTTTTTGTTTTGATTACCATGCTTGTGACACAGAGAGACGTTACGGAGCTTCTGATGAGAAAGTGGGGGACAAAAAGGGAGCTATAAGTGAGGAACATCAGTGTATCCATGAGTTTTCCTAATTTATCATCTTCATTTCAAATCACTTGGGGTTTGACCTTACAAAAGGAAAATGAGTGAACATGCAAACAGAACTCCTTTATTTCTCATTGCTACTAAAAGTGTTTTCTGTGCATCACAGAACACATAAGAAGAACTAGCTTCTAGCTCCAAGACCTTGCAATCTCACTTTCATACGTGATGCTAGCAATGAGCAACACAATAGTAAAGAAAGAAAAACTACAACACGGCACTGTATTAAATAAAATGAATGTCTTTGGTGATTGGATTTTGTGAGCATAGGGACACAATTGGGTTTATGGAAAAGAGGTTAATTAATTTGGCCCTTGGCTCAGAAAGACATTCCATGCAAGAAGGAAGTATGGTAATTCGCCTGGAGATGGTCATATGAGAAATGGACGAATGGGACAGTGATAGTGTTATCAGCAGTGAGGTGGAGAAGATGATAATATAATAAGAGGAGCCTGGCTGGTAAGACTAACTTTGGCCCCCTGGACCTTGCAGTCAATCTCTGCTCATGTCAGCAGTTGTCACTGAAGGAAATTTTCCAGATGTTGGGCACACACAGGGAAAGAGCAGCACTGTGAATATGAAATTGTATTTCACAAAATAATTTAGACAGGAGGAGGAAGAGGCGCTCTCTGTCTGTCGCTACTCAATATTTTACTAAGGAAACAAAATTCTACACGAACAGCATAGATGGAATATTTTAAAACTAACAGGTAGTCAGCAACAACCCAACCAATACAACCACAACTTTATAAACAAAACCAAGCAGAATGCTGTGGGAGGACTAGCACTCTGGGAAGAATAGTAACAGAGAGTAAGCCGTGCTAGTCTATACACTATCAAAACTTCTTCCCAGGATCCTGAATAAGTCAGACTATGAACAGGAGGCAGCCAGACAACTCTCCAACACCACATTTTACAGACCTCTCTCCGCTGATCCCACTTTGGAATTCCAAAGGAAATTACAACAACTACTGAAGGAACTCCCTGCTGCTACTTGGGACCTCATTAACTCAGGCACACCATCTGAGCCGCAGCCTGGATTATTCTATTTACTTCCCAAAATCCACAAACCTGGAAACCCTGGACGCCCTATTATTTCAGGTATTGGCACCCTTACCACCGGACTATCCAGTTACGTGGACTCCCTCCTCAAACCCTATGCCACCAACGCTCCCAGCTATATCTGAGATACCACCGACTTCCTGAGGAAATTACAAAACATCGGAAAAGTTCCTGATAACGCCATTCTTGCCACAATGGATGTAGAGGCTCTGTACACTAATATTCCACATAAAGACAGATTACAAGCAATCAGGAACACCATCCCTGATGCCACCACAGCCAATCTGGTGTCTGACCTCTGTTACTTTGTTCTCACACACAATCATTTCCGTTTTGGGGACAATTTATACCTCCAGATTAGTGGAACTGCTATGGGCACCCGCATGGCCCCACAATATGCTAATATATTTATGGCTGACCTGGAACAATGATTCCGCAGCTCTCATCCCCTATTACCACTCCTCTACTTAAGATACATTGATGACATTTTTATGATTTGGACCCATGGTACAGAGGCTCTAGAAGAATTCCACAGAGACTAACAATCTACACCCCACCATCAATTTATGCCTCGATTACAACATGCAAGAGATACATTTCCTGGACACTACAGTACTAATCAAGGATGGCCTGATCAGTACCACACTGTACCGAAAACCTACTGATCGCTATACTTATCTACGTCCTTCTAGTTTCCATCCTGCACACGTGACTAGATCCATTGTTTACAGTCAAGCTCTTAGGTATAATCGCATTTGTTCTGATCCAACTGACAGAGACCAAAAACTACAAGTGCTACTTGACTGCTTTTTGTTTTGATTCTGGGAAGAAGTTTACTTCAGATTACTGTAGCTGCAATATCCTAGGCTGCAAAATACCTTACACAGATCACAAAGAATTCCAGCTCTTGTCACATGTTATTTCTCAAACCAGCTCTCAGTTGCTCTATTAGTGCTATCAACCACAACCAAGTTTGTAATGAGACAGGTCCCTGAATTTTGGAAGCCACATACACTGCTCTTACAATAGACATAACAAAGGTGGCCAACCACTGTCTTTTCCCATCAAAACAAAAAGCAGTCAAGTAGCACTTTAAAGACTAGCAAAATAGTTTATTAGGTGAGCTTTCGTGGGACAGACCCACTTCTTCAGACCAGAGCCAGACCAGAACAGACTCAATATTTAAGACACAGAGAACCAAAAACAGTAAGCAAGGAGGACAAATCAGAGAAAGATAATCAAGGTGAGCAAATCAGAGAGTGGAGGGGTGGGGGGGAAGATCAAGAATTAGATGATAATAAACTATTAATAATAAACTAATAAACTATTTTGCTAGTCTTTAAAGTGCTACTTGACTGCTTTTTGTTTTGATAGTGTATAGACTAGCACGGCTTACTCTCTGTGTCTTTTCCCATGTGACCCTACAAGCATGGAGTTGGAGGTGGGGAAATACAGTCCTTACAAGGAAATTAACATAGCAGATTAGATTAGCACACCATCTAGACTAGTACCCTATCTCTGACAGATGCTGTAGAGCAGAAGCAAGAAATCCTACAGAGGAAAATTATGGAATAGCCTACTAATTTAGAGGTAGTTCCTTCTAAATTAAGGCTGTTATTGGATGGCTTATGCACTGGAACATGTGGGTTCATATCCATTATATATTAGATAAAATTTTAAAACTGCTTCTGAGAATGTTCTCACTATCCATATAAAATGGCGAAGTCCTTTAGAATTCTGCTAGGCTCTTGACCTAAGTAAAGCCCTGTGGCAGTGAGTTTCAGAATTGACTGTTATGTAAAGCTATTTCCTTTTAATCAGTTTTAAATTAGTTGTCTTCTGACTTCATTTCACTATAGAAGAACAAGGGGATGGGGAGACAGCGTAAACAGGAGCATTAAATTTACCTTCTCTATAGCACTCATTATTTTAAACTATCCTCTTTTCAATCTATCCACTTTTCATGACCCAGTTTGCTACCCTAATATTTGCACTGTATATATCTGAGATGGAGTGATTAGAATTGAACACAATACCCAAAATGAGGCAGTGTAACCGATTTCTATAAAGACAACAAAGTTTTCAGCCTCAAAACAGCATAATGCTTTGTTTGCTTTTTTGTTGCTGCCACACATGGAGCAGAGGTTTTCACTAAATTTAAAACCCTGCAGTGTACCTGACTAATTCAAATTATTCTTTTCAATGTACATTACAGTTGTCTACGTGAAATTTCATCTGCCATTGTGTATCCCATTCACCTGGCTTTGTTAGATCCCTCACGCTCCTTACAGTTTTTTGTAGTCTTGACTTACCTACTAATGAAAGCCTTATGTTTTTTCTGGCTAAAAGCTGGCAAATGAGACAGCAGTGTATGTGCCAAAACACTACAGTTCTAGAAATGGAAACACTTTTCTTTTTTATATTTCTAAATTATCAGACATGTGCTGCTGATATGCTGCAAGAGGAGTTTGTAGAACATTTTAAAACAATAAGGCTGTTGAACACTCAAATGGATTTGTGAAAATGCTGTCCAGATACTTTATATAACAGCACTCCACAGTACAAAAAATTTCAAGGCAAATAAAAACATTTTAAAGAAAGTTCAAAATAACAAAAGTAACTAATATGGTCAAACAGGTGAGGAACATGACCAGGTTTGTGGACTTAAAAAATTCTTTCACACGTGTTTTCTCATAAGCAACCTAAAGCCTTCAATTTAAGCTACAAATAAGTCAAGCTGCCTGCTGGGAGCGAAACAAGCAATGGCAACTGAACACTGATGAACTCATTTGGATTTGCTAGTACTAAGACATCTCTGGAATGCTCCAAAATTGAAAACAGACGTTTAATTCTTGTCACTTCAGCCATTAAAAAGTAAAATCTGTTGTTGATCCTGCTAGTGTTTCGGTCTATTTTAATGGTCAAGCCTCTCCTATTGAGCAGCTGGCCTGAGAACTGTCAAATGAATTTTACCAAACAGTCTATTACGAAGCCATGGCTGAACTACAGCCATTCTTTGCCTCAAAAGCTGGATCCTATCCCAGAACAATCTTTAAAAGTTTATTTTAATGATCAAAGCAAAAAAAAAAAAAACGAAACCCCTTCCCCGCTTTACTGTATTTAGAGAGCTGTTCAGTAAGTGAGACCTTGGCAGGAGCAATAAAATGTAAAGTGCACCCCATATTTGTAAACTCTTGGATATTTGCTATGGAATAATGCCAAAGGTGTCTGAAATGCCAACTGGAGTTCAGACTTACTAGTATTTTCTTGCTTTGGTTTAATGAAATAAAAGGCCACAGCTCTTCTCTGACAACATACAGTAGAACCTCTGTACCAAATGACAGTACACAGTAAAACTACAGACCTACATTGAAAACAGACCTGGCTACAGATCCATGAAATTCTGTTGCCACTGTGTGTCACAATGCACCAACCGAAGCCATCATGTTTTCCATGAAGCAACCAAAGACAAAAGGATACCACCTCCTGGCTCTTTCCCTGGCACTCTGTAAGGCTATGGAAAAGCACTATCCCTAACACTTGGCTGGTGGTGCTGGGGCTCATCCCCATCTCCAGCACTCACCAGCATGCAAACTTAGCCAATTCATGCTGACCTTCCCTTTCATTACACCAGAATTGTGAGGTGCAACTGTGATGGGAAATGCATTTCACAGGTTACTTGGCAGGTTCTCAGTCATTTCCTGCATTGGTACTATACATCAAGAGTCCTCATTACAAGGCATTCCTTATCCAGGATTTTGTTCAAGTTGGTTTTCAAATGACATACCTTTTAACTTTGAATTATAGAATCATACGGCTGGAAGGAACCTCAAGGGGTCATCTAGTCCAGCCCCCTGCTTCGAGCAGGATCAACCTCAACTAAGTCATCCCAGCCAGGACCTTGTCAAGCTGGGACTTAAAAACCTCCAGGGATGGAGAATCTACCACCTCTCTCCATAACACACTCCAGTGCTTCACCACCCTCCTGGTGAAGTAATTTTTCCTAATATTCAACCTGTTACTCTTCCTCTTTAACTTCAGACCATTGCTCCTTTTTCTGCCATCTGTCACCACTGAGAACAGTTTCTCTCAATCCTCTTTAGAGCTCCCCTTCAAGAAGTGGAAGGCTGCTATTAAATCACCCCTCAGTTTTCTCTTCTGTAAACTAAACAAGCCCAAATCCCACAGCCTCTCCTCATAGGTCATGTGCTCCAGCCCCTTAATCATTTTTGTTGCCCTCCCCTGAACCTGCTCTAGCACATCCACATCCTTTTTATACCACGGGGCCCAAAACAGGACACAATATTCCAGATGTGGCCTCACCAGTACTGAATAGAGGGGAACAACCACTTCTCTAGATCTGTTCGCAATGCTCCTCCTAAAGCATCCTAATATGCCATTAGCCTTCTTGGCTACAAGGGCACACTGTTTACTCCTATCCAGCCTTTCATCCACCATAACTCCTAGATCCCTTTCCACTGTACTACTGCTGGTCCTCAGCCTATAACAATGCTTAACTCACTGCTGTATGACACCACTATTTTAAGCCAATGAATTTAACTTTAAGTTGCTAGAAAACATGGGACTGAGAAAGAGAGTCTATTCTGCCAATTAAAAGTACCTTTAGCAACCAAAGAGTCAAAGAAATTCCTTAGCTTGTATTCTTCTGTCATTTTATGAAATCATACCTAGGTGACAAGGTTAAATCAAGCAAAGGAAATCCCTGGCACTTATCATCCACAGGCATTACTGATAAATTGTGCAGTGGAGGAATAAAGGATTACCTTCTGTATTTTTTCATTACACTTTTCTTTTGTTACAGAATACATAAATCCATTGTGGCACAATGTAATATGTATCATCGTGCTACACCTGTGGACGTTTCATAACGGCTGCCATGTCTGTGCAGTCAGGAATGATAAGTGAACCACCCGTGAATGTTAATGATAGTGATCATTCCGAGGTAACTTGGCTTTCCATCTTCCTTTACAGCCAGAGCGCTGAAGCCAGGGTGGCAAGGTTCAGGAGAGGAAAATGAAAACAAGAAGAGAGGCAACAGCTTCAAAGCTTGGAATGTTCATTTTGGGGGAAGATGTGGGAGATTTATATAGTATCTTACACTGGGGCTCAGTTCAGGTAAATAAACTAACAACGAATGGAGGAAAGGCTTCTGTCCTGAACAGTAAGCACCAACTTTTCCACATTGTATATAGCTCTCTTCCATGTGGAAACAACTTTTGTTCTATTCTATGGCAGAATCTTTCTGCTGAAAATCACTGACATGGTTGAAAACAGCTGAATAATCTTTTCCAGTTGAAGAATGTGAAATCAAAATTGATGCTAAAAATCTCACTTGGTGCACTGTCCTTAACTTAAGATGGGCAGTTTTTTGATGAAGTGCACTATAACGTGAATCATAACAACTGCATTAGCCGACATTTTTAGCTTAGTCTCTGAAATGCCTTGCTTTTGTCGGTCTAAAGTAAGTCTTGTGTTACTTGTCAAATAACAAGCAGTCCTGTAGCACCTTAAAGATTAACAAATGTATGCATTAGCTTTCATGGGTAAGACCCACTTCCTCAGATTGCTACTTGTGTGTGCTTTTGGGTTTGATTGCTGCATTGTAATACTACTTTAATTGAACCTTTATATATCTGCATTTTATACATTTGATAAAATAAGAATTATATGTGTGGCTATGAAAACTGAGGATAAGTCTATTGGGGGAAAAGAGTTGCATTCGTGAGTGTACCACACTGAAGACTGTATATGGATTAATTGTTTCGAATCTAAATCTCTCAGGTATAAAGTGTGTGCGACTTCGAAAAAATTAATCCATAGTGATCAAAGGAATTTAAACAAAACAGGAAAATAAACTGTGCTCCAGGCCATAGGCCTGGTATGCCAAATTTCATCTAGCAGCAAAAATGGCAGTAGAGTCACCGACTTCCAAACAATGGCATTAGTCACAGTGTGTCAAGCTGTGACAGAAATATTTTCAGGAAGAAAAAAACCTAATGGGCAGTATCAGAATTACTTTAAATAACTTTGGCTCATTTGAAGTAAGTCTTTCAGGTATTACTTCATCAGCTAACAAAGTTCACATTCACATGAAAGCAGTGTTTTGTTTCACTCAACCTGACAAATTCTAAACAACATCAAAGCTGACTGTTTGAGAATACAATGTTTGACACTGGACAAAGGATTCCTTTCCATAACAGACATTTTCCAAAAATGTACCTCGCTAGACTAATGGGCAGTTAGAAGCCACTTCTCCTTGTGTAACTTTGCCAGAGTCCTTGGAACCTGCCAAATTTGGTCATGCCTGCTTAGCTTGCTCAACTGATCGTGCCAGAAAAGAAAATAAGACACAGATGTATTTGAGCTCTTTGAGATGCCAGTAAGACAGACAGTTAATGGCTTCATTTCGACCCTCCCCTACCAGCTGGGCACAGGTGGGGGCATAATGAGGCCCCTCTCCCTAATCAAACAATTATTCACTACTCTATACAAGCAACCACAAAGACATTTACATTCAGCTAAGAACATAAACCACACCATGGGCTACTTCCAATCACTGCCACTGGGTATTAAAAACAAATTCAAGTGGGTAAGAGTTTGCCTTGGCAAGGAGTTGAAGTGTAAAAGTTCTACAAACTGTTTGTGGTCAAATATGTCCTGCTGAAATGGGGTCTCAGGCGAGGTTCTATAACTGTCAGTTCAATGAACTGCATAACATTGGAGAACGTATTCAACACACAATATGGGCAAGATCTTGAAATCAAATGCCACATTTCATCATGAAGCTTCTTAGACATCAAATTTCTTTTCAATAGATAGTAATAATAGTATTAATAAATATTGCAAGTCACTACTCTGACACTGAGAATATTTTAATGTGAAAAGAGAACTAAAAATACAGTGATATGCACTAGAACAGAAAAGGAAAGATGACATGGAAGCTAAAAAGAAAAAATACTCTCTCTCTATACATACATATACATATAGACTACAGGGACATGAAACAAAGGAAAAGATCAGGCAATTTTAGATATAAGGAAGCACACTGCAGAATTCTAATTTTAATCTTCGTACTTTTAAAATACAAATCATTACCACACACATGTCAAAACACAACATATTATAAAAATAAAGTTTCCACTTTTGTTTATAGTAATATTTCTCAATAAGAGTAATAAAATTTGGATAATCTTTTCCATCTTAAATTAGATTTCTTTTGGGCAATTAGTCAACCCAAATCTGTGTCCAACTGAATAACACACAGACATTTGATTATTCAGAATGTGGTTAGCAAAGACAGATAGCACTTATTGATTTTGTTTGTTTTATTTCCTTTTTGTCCAGAAGCCTCTGTGTCTACTTAAGTTAGCTTCCTTTGTAAGCCAAGTTCCTAAGCTGGGGATGGGCAAACTACAGCCCATTGGCCACATCCAGCCCATTAGCCATTTCGGGCTAGCCCTGCTCTGCGTGGCTCCTGGAAGCTGCAGCATGTTCCCCCTCTGGCTCCTATGTGTACGGACAACCAGAGGACTCCGTGAGCTTTCCATGCTCCAAGCACCACGTGAAGAGCTCCCACTGGCTGGGAACCTTGGCCAATGGGAACTGCAGAGGCAGTACTTGAGGACGGTGGGACCGGGCAGCACACAGGGATGCCTCGCCATGCATCTATGCAGGAGAAAGGGGGACATGCTGCTGCTTCCAGGAGCTGCTTGAGGCATTACATCCAGCCCAGAACCTGCATCCCTGGGGCCCTCTCACACCCAAACTCCTTGCTCCAGCCCAGATTCCACTCCTGCCCTGCAAACATCTCAACCCAGCCCAAAGCCCCTCCTTCACCAAAAACTTCTCATCCCTGGCCCCACGCCAGAGCCCACATCCCAGCAGACCCTGTCTCCAACCTCTCCCATCCTGCTCCTGCACTCCAACCTCCTGCCGCAGAATGGAGCCTATTTGCACACTCTGAACTCCTCATTTCTGGACCCCTCTCAGAGCCTACAGTCCCAGGCCGAGCCCTCACCTCCTCCCACACGTGAGCCCCAATTTTGTGAGCATCCATGGCCCTCCACACAATTTCAAAAGCCTGATGTGGCCATCAGGCCAAAAAGTTTGCCCACCTTTGTCCTAAGCCATGAAAAGAAAGTAACAGTTAACTGACCAGTTCTGGTAACATGGAAGAATTGACTAATTAAGGATGGTTTTGATTTCTTAAAAATAAATTAGAAAAAAGTGTTTGTAATAAGTACTGGCCACTCATATAAATTCAGTAACTCTCCCAGTCATTAAACCTCTCTGCAGCTCTTTCACTTTACCATAAAGAGTGATTGTAATAGGTGCCACTGATATTAGAAAACAATTTTTTTTTATTTATAGGTGAATTCCAAACCCACAGAGCAGGTATAGATTTCTGGAGGGTGTAAGTTGTTTTATTTTAAATTAATTCAGAGTAACCTGGTAATATCTGTGTTTCTGCAGTTTTGTTGTTCACTAAAGTGCAAGTACTAGGATGTATTAGACTATCACCTACCTGGTATTGCTCTGAGTGGACTAGTTTCACTATACCATATAAAATTTGAGCAGCTGGTCCACCTTGCTTAATTGCCTCAGAAAAATATTAATTTTGACTATGGCAAGTAGTAAGGTATTTATTCAAATGGGATCTGATTGAGTCCCCATGAGCTAAGCCCTGACCTCAGCCTTCATAAATATGGATTTAGGTGCCTATCTTTAGGTGTCTATTATTCAGCCATTGACCTAACTCTCCTGGATTTAAAATGCTCTACTGTGCTGGGAAGGAACCCCACAAACTCCTTTGGAAGGGTGTTGCTCCCTTAACATCTTTTTGTGGCTTTTACTGCAAGATGATCCAGCCCATTATTATTGGTTAAGTGCTGGCAATGTCCTTATTAAACAAGCAGTTACAAATCTGATGTGGTTTACACATGACTGCAGTTCTGAACTGAATTTTCAAGTCATCAGCAAACTTAATTAACTAATTAAATCTACATTTTAAAACCTGTGGTTACTATATATTTCTGCAGGTACAAAGCTCATTTTAGCTCTTTTTCAAGAGACAGATGTTGTAGAGTACAAATGCACATATGTGATTTATCTGACTTTTTAAATCTTGAAGCCAGCAATGAGTGACTTCCATATTTTATTTCTTATTTGCTTATTTCTGTCATTTTAAACAGACAAAACTGTTCTCTCCAGACATTAACCATTGCCAAAAAAGAAATCAAGTGAGATTTGCAAATTCCAAATTATGCAGATTGCATATGTTCAATTTCTATGGACAATGACAATCTGGACCATGAAAACGGTTGTAATTACACCAGAATGAAAAGAAATAACAGAGTTGCTTCTCTAAGATGCAAGCAAACTGTCCAATAATTTACTCCCACACCAGCTTTGGCTTTGCTTTCACTGTACTCTAATACAGGGCTGCACAAAGTGGGGAGCGGGCTCCCTCAAGGCAGCAGCAGCATGATTAGTTGCTAGGTCTCAGGCTCATCCATCTAATTAAAAATGTTGAAATATGTTATTGTTTTTATGTCTGTGTATTCACATTTATATAGTGGTTAATAATAAAGATTTTACATTCTACATACATATTTTCTTGCTCAAAGGGTTTTTTTTCATATAAACATAAAGAGAAGTTACTCACCGTAGTAACAGTGGTTCTTCGAGATGTGTCCCCGTGGCTGCTCCACAATAGGTGTCAGGCTCGCCTGGCACCGCAGATGGGAATTCTTCCAGCAGTTTCTCTTGGATCACGCATGCGCCGGCGCGCGCCGCTCCCCTGCGCGCCCCCGGCCACGTGCACAATCCAGTCCCCGCCAGTTCCTTGACCAACTACCTCGAATGCTCCTGAAAAACACTAGACAGAGATCCGAAGCGGGGAGGATGGGCGGGTGGTGGAGCACCCACGGGGACACATCTCGAAGAACCACCGTTACTACGGTGAGTAACTTCTCTTTCTTCATCGAGTGTCCCCATGGGTGCTCCACAATAGGTGACTACCCAGCAGTAACCCAAGAAAGGACGTGGGTAATCAGTTTATGGGCAGCTTGCCCCCAGAAGGACTGCTGTCGACAGACGGGTATCCTCTTGGAATACCCGATGTAGGGCATAATGCTTGGCGAAGGTGTCGTAGGATGACCAGGTTGCCGCTCTACAGATGTCTTTCAACGCGATGCCCTTGAAGAAAGCTGTTGACGCCGCCACCGCCCTGGTGGAGTGAGCCCTAGGCGGGGCCAGCAAAGGAGTCTTTCGAAGCTCGTAGCACATTTTTATGCAGGACACAATGTGCTTTGAAATTCTCTGTGAAGAGAGGCCTTCCCCTTTTGACCTGGGAGCGAGAGACACTAGAAGCCTGTCCATTTTCCGGAAGGATTTAGTTCTGTCTATGTAGAAGGCCAACGCCCTCCTCACGTCCAGGAGGTGTAGGGGTGCCTCTCTGCTGGAGCTGTGAGGCTTCGGGTAAAACGAGGGTAAAACTATTGGTTTGTTAAGATGGAACTCTGAAGAAACTTTTGGAACAAAGGCTGGGTGCAGCCGTAAGGTTACCGCCTCCTTTGAGAATACTGTGCAGGGTGGCGTTGCCATAACTGCTGCGAGCTCACTGACCCTGCGAGCTGACGTAATTGCAAGGAGGAAGGTTGTTTTTATCGTAAGGAGACATAGGGGAACTGTGGCTAATGGTTCAAAAGGTGGACCCGTTAGCATGCTGAGCACCAAGTCCAAGCTCCACAATGGCGGAAGCGGTTTCTGAGGGGGGTACAGGTTTACCAACCCCTTCAAGAACCTGGTAACTATAGGATGGGCGAATACCGTGGGCCCTTCCTCTGTATGCCAAAAGGCTGATATAGCGGCGAGTTGGACTTTTAGCGAGGATAAGGAAAGCCCGCCCCTCGAGGTCCAATAAGTATTCTAGTATTATCGGTATAGGAACGTCAAGGGGAGCTAACTGCTTGGCGGAACACCAGGCTGTGAACCGAGTCCATTTCTGCTTGTAAGTCTTCCTGGTGGAGGTCCTTTGGCTACTTTCCAGGACTTGTTGTACTCCCTCCGTACATGTGCTTTCTAAGGAGCTGAGCCATGGTTTAGCCATGCTTGTAGGCGCAGGCCCTGAGGGTGCGGGTGCACTATGGACCCATGAGCCTGCGTGAGTAGGTCTGGAGCCACCGGTAGAGGGAGCGGTGGGCGGTCCGACATGCGCAGAAGGAAGGGAAACCATTGCTGCCGATCCCACGTTGGGACTACTAGTATCATGCGAGCTCTCTCCCTTCTGGCTTTCTGCAAGACCTTGTGGATAAGCGCTGTGGGGGGGGAACGCGTAAAGTAGGGGGCCCTTCCATGAAATCATGAATGCGTCCCCCAGGGATCCCCGCCCCACTCCTGCCCTGGAGCAGTACTGGGGACACTTCTTGTTGTGCTGGGTGGCAAACAGATCGATCTGGGGAAACCCCCATGTATGAAAGATCGGTCGTAGCAGATCAGAGCGGATCTGCCACTTGTGCGTGAGTGCGAAGCGCCTGCTCAGCTTATCTGCTTTCACGTTGTGAGCGCCCGGCAAGTACGAGGTTTCAACGTTATGTTGTTGGCGATGCACCAATTCCACAGTTGGACTGCTTCCGCACATAGGGCACGGGATCGGTCTCCTCCTTGTCGATTTATGTAAAACATAGTGGAGGTACTGTCTGTATTGATCCCGACTACTTTGCCATATATGTGGTCTTGAAAATGTTTGCAGGCGTTGAACACTGCTCTGAGCTCCAGTATGTTTATGTGCAGTGTCTGTTCCGCAGGGGACCATAGACCTTGCGTCACCTTGTCGCTGATGTGCGCTCCCCATCCTATGTGGGAGGCGTCGGTAGTAAGAAAAATAGAAATTTGTGGTTGGTGAAAAGGCACCCCTGCTAGCAGGTTCTTGGGGTTTACCCACCACGCCAGGGATCTGCGCACCTCTGTCGTGGGCGACACCACCCTGTGGACAGTGTGGGATGCCGGTTTGTAGATGCTTGCCAGCCAATGCTGCAGGCTTCGCATGTACAATCTGGCATTTTGTACCACAAACGTTGCTGCCGCCATGTGGCCCAGCAGCTGTAAGCACGTTAAGACCAGCACCGTGGGGCTGTATGTGATGACTTGCACCAGCGAACTGATGGCGCTGAAGCGAGCGTCGGGTAGGTACACCCTTGCTGTGATAGAGTTTATGCGTGCCCCTATGAACTCTATGTCTTGTGTGGGGTCGGTCTTTGACTTCGCGAGGTTGATGACTAGGCCCAGCGAAGAAAACGTGTCCGCTGTGACGTGGATCATGTGTAGGACCTCTGCCTTCGAGGCCTCTTTCAGTAGGCAGTCATCCAGGTATGGGAATATAAACACCCCCTGTCTGTGCAGGTAGGCTGACACCACTGCCAGGGTTTTGGTAAAGACTCTGGGGGTCGAGGAGAGGCCAAACGGAAAAACCCTGTATTGGAAGTGTTCCTTGCCAACCATAAAGCGGAGGAAGCGCCTGTGTGCTGGGTGGATCGTTATATGAAAGTAAGCATCTTGTAAGTCGAGGGCTGCAAACCAATCTCCATCATCCAGTGCCGTGAGCATGGAGGCGACTGTAATCATCCAAAAACGCTGCTTGCGTAAGTAGCGGTTGAGGCCCCGAAGATCTAAGATGGGCCTCCAGCCTCCTGTTTTCTTCTCTGTGAGGAAGTAGCATGAATAAAAACCTTTCCCCTGGAATTGTTCCGGCACTCTTTCCACCGCCCCTATGAACATAAGGTGGTCCACCTCCTGCTTGAGCCTCGCCTCGTGGGTAGCGTCCCGGAGGTGAGGCCTGGAAGGAGGCTTCGTCGGCGGGAGTGACTAGAAGGGGATCGCGTAACCCGTGGCTATGATCTCCAGCACCCATTTGTCTGCGGTGATCTTTTGCCATTGGGAGTGAAACGGTCTGAGGCGATGATGGAACACGAGATGAGAGTGGCATTGCGCAATGGTAGTGATAGTGCAGCCCTCGACATGCCCGTCAAACTTGTTGCCTTTGGGCCTGTCCCGAGGGTGTACGGCTTTGTTGAGAACGTCGTCTGGGAGTTCTGTACTGTTGCTGTTGTTGATGTCGCCCTTGGTCGTAGCCCCGCTGATACTGCGCACGCTGTGGTTGGTACGGGTAACGTCTTTGCTGAGGGTAATATTTTTTCTTCCTATATGGAGGAGTCTAAATACCCAGGGTTCTAAGAGTAGCTCTTGAGTCCTTACTAGAGTGGAGGACCGAGTCGGTTGAGTCTGCAAACAACTTTTGTGTGTCAAAGGGAAGATCCACGATCTTTGCCTGTAGGTCCCTCGGGATACCCGACGTCTGGAGCCAAGATTCTCTATGCACGACCACTGCTGTAGCCGTTGAGTGTGCCGCTGTATGTGCCACATCCAGGGCGATCTGGAGTCCCATTCTCGAAGCTGCGTAGCCCTCTTGCACAATTGCCTTTAACGCCGGCTTCTCATCCTCTGGAAGTGAATCCATGAGAGAAGTAAGCCTGGAGTAATTATCAAAATTATGGTTTGCTAGGTGTGCTGCATAATTTGCCATTCTCAGTAGCAGGGTAGAAAAGGAATATACCTTCCTGCCAAACAGCTCTAGCTTCTTGGCATCTTTGTCTGATCCCCCCGATTTGTACTGAGAAGTCTTTGACCTCTGCTGGGACGACTCGACCACCAAAGAATTTGGTTGTGGGTGACTGAAGAGGAACTCCATGCCCTTTGCCGGGATGAAGTACTTCTTATCTGCTCTCTTGTTCATAGGCGGAGCGGAGGCCGGAGTCTGCCATATGGTGGTGGCTGACTCCATAATGGCTTCGTCCAGCAGGATAGCAATTTTGGATGAAGCCGGGGGTCTCAAATTTTTCAGGAGTTTGTGATGTTTCTCCTGCACTTCTGCCGTTTGAATGCCTTGCGTGAAAGCCACCCTTTTAAACAGCTCCTGGAACTGTCTGAGATTATCCAGGGGAGTGACATCCCCGGGGGCCATGGCCTCATCTGGGGAGGATGAGGAAGAACCACTAGGATAAACCTCCCTCGAACCCTCAGGTTCCTGCAGCCGATGATACACCTGCTCGCTGGAGGATTGCGAAGGAAAGTCTCGGGGTTCTCAAATTAACTCCCCTTGAGATAACTGTGTTTCCATCCCCGATCAAGAGTGTCCACGTGGGTATTGGACGGCTGGGGGTGGGACTTGCCCCGGGCATAGGCCCGGGGTGTCTGTGTCCAGCATGATAAGAACGACCATGGCAGCACGGGCATGGGTCCGGGGATGGAGACCTGGACCACTCACGGGGTGTGTACCCCCGATGTCTGGGAGAACGAGACCTCTGCGATGACACAGATAGCAGTGAAACAGGTTTGTGGTAGTACTCCAGGGGATCCAATCCCAGAAAGGGTGAAGGTGGCCCAAGCCATGGTGACATCGGTTGGAGGAATGGAGAAGAAGGTTCTGGATAGGCCGGTGGAGACCCAGGCCTTCTGGGTGGTGTGTGTAGCACAGGGGGAGGGCTTGTTGTCAGTAGCAGCGCAGCCCTGTCCGGAGAAGGGCTGTGGTGCCTGGTTTTTGTTCTTGCCTTTCCCCTCCCCTGAGGGGCTGGCACCGCCCCCTGCCGCGCTGCGGATCTCGGCCCCGCTGTCGGCACCGTGCTCGGCCGGCTCAGCTGCGGTGCCGTGCAGGTAACGTCCTCCGGTGCCTGCAGGCTCCGTGCCTGTTGGCCCTGCACCGTTGGTGCCATGGGGGTCAGTGCCGCTGGTTCCGGCACTAGCCTGGCTGACGCTCTAGGCGCCGCGCGTGCTGGCTGTTTTGTAACCGGAGGCTCATCCTCTGCCACATGTGCTGCCGCTTGCCTGAGTATGCGGCTGGGGGCTGTGTGCTCCACCCATCCTGCTCGCTGAAACCGCCGGCAAGGATCGAGCTGGGGAGAGCTTCCTCTGTTTCTGCACCAAGGGGGTCAAAGAAGCTGCCTTCCTCTTGTGGAACCCAGAGGGCCCTTCTGGTTGAGGCCTCTCCGGCAAGTCCGGCTGGAGGGCCTTGTCAAACAAGAGCATTTTAAGACACATTTCTCTGTCTTTCCTGGCCCTGGCTGTGAGCTTAGCACAGTGGGAACACTTTTGGGTAACGTGTGATTCCCCCAGGCATTGGATACATTCACTGTGCCCATCGGAGGCCGGCATAGCTTCACGGCAGGACTCACACTTTTTAAAACCTGAAGAGGCCATCGCGGTGAGTCTTTTACTGTTAATAAGGTACTTAGCACTCAATCCGTGCCCGTTTACCCGAATCGCAGACACTGGCCTGCAGGGCAGCGGGCGGCCTACTGGCCTTACGTCCACTCTTCTTCTCCACTCCTCTCTCTCTTTTTGTTATATATATATTTTTTATATTCTCTTTGTCCTCTTTTTTTTTTTTTTTTTTTTTTTTTAATACCAGAAAAAACCAACAATTTACACGTAGAAACACTATCTAATCTGACTCTGGCCGTAGCCTGAGCCGATTCCGTCTGCAGCCGATGGCGGCTGAGAAGGAACTGGCAGGGACCGGATCACGCACGTGGCCAGGGGTGCGCAGGAGAGCGGCGCGCGCCGGTGCATGCGCGATCCAGGAGAAACTGCTGGAAGAATTCCGATCTGCGGCGCCGGGTGAGCCCGACACCTATTGTGGAGCACCCACGGGGACACTCGATGAAGAACCAAAATTCCTGGATAAAAAGTGGGGCCTCACGTAAAAAACTTTGCTCATCCCTGCTTTAGTACAATGGATCTCAACCAAGGGTCAGTGCCCCTGGGGGCCATGAGTAGATATCGGGGGGCTGCTAACCAGGACCAGCTTAGACTTGCAGGAGGCCAGTGCAGAAAGCTGAAGTCCTATCTTAAGTCCTGCCACTTTGGTCTGAAGCCTGAGCACTGTACCTTTGTGGGAGCCCTGTGGCCTGGGGCCCTGGGCAATTGTCCTGCTTTTGATTGCCTAGTGCCAGCCTTGGCTTTTATCTGCAGAAAATACACTGTGGTGGCACACATGGGCTGTGGAGTTTTTCTAGCCTGCTGGGGAATGCTCCCTAAAGAAAATAATTGAGAACTCCTGACCCAGTACTCTCATACTTCAGGTGGTCAAGTACTACAGCACTTCAGAGAAATGCAGTTGAGATTTTTGAAAGTTCACTGAAGACTTCATTTGGTGAAAGGGACAACATTAACTTTGGAAGTACCATCAGAAGCTGAAAAGTTTGTGTCTACTTTTGTAACTAGTGATATACTTCCTCCCAGCATTAGAGGAGAACTATTAGTAATGTTTTTCATTTGATAACTTTGGACCTTTGACCAGACTTTGTGCATGGCTAGCGTCACTGCTAATGAGCCAGTTGCACTTGCTGGAGTGGTACAATGATACTACTTCCATACAACCGAACTGACAGAAACTAGTAAGTATGCTCTTCCCCACAACTTTTATCGACAGAGCACTGATATCAAAGGGGTAGTATGCATGTGCACCCAAAGAAAGGAATATTTTGAACATGTTTAGTATTATTGATCTTCTGCCTGCAGACATGAACTTTGTAAACATCTGCACTGGAGGAAAAAAATGTGCAATTCTTTAAGGTATGTTCTGAAAAAAAAAATTGGGACATGGTATTTAAATGGTTCTATTATAAATCAACCCAAACATTTAAGATGACCACATCCTTTCAAATGTACTTCCACAGTTTTCAAGTGTGTGGAAGCGGAAACAGAAGAAGTGAAGCAATCTTTCACATCTTATTACAAGATCCACTCTTGTTGTGGTTTATTTCTTGTTTAGTGCAGCCCAGGTCACACAAAGGAGCCATGCAAAAGAATTTTCTCCCCTCAGTGGACTCAGCAGAATGCTTGGCCTCCAGTGAATGAATGCAGCACAACAGATACTTTATGTGAAAGCTGAAGCCTCTGCCTCACAGGTAAGAAAGACCCTGCCTACAACACTGGAGAGGAGAGTTAGAAGAATAAAGCAATTGGGTAAACCTACCTTCTTCCCTAAAGGACCTCTTTCATTCTTTTCATGGACACTGTCCTGAATTAGTCCGCAAGGCTATAAACCTTCTCTCTTTCAAATCCCACCTGCACTTCTGCTATGACACCTACATGAAATCACCAATCACTTCTGCAGTGATTGAACATACAGTTAAACAAGGTTTGACTATAAGGCTTGGGAAGACCACCTCTTTGGTCAAAGCAAAGTGCCAGGGAGGGCGAATGAGCAGGCTGTCAATGGACATCACAGCTGTATGCAGGCTAATGAAACAGTCTAGGCAGAATGAGGGATTTTGGCTCCAATGGAGGATTTGATATTGGCTTAATACATGGTATTTCTTGAGAAAACTCTTTGGGGTGGGGCTCTTCATATGTGTCAGCAAGGTACACAGTGAATTATACTAAGAAGTAATCATAAATACACATTACATCTTATCTGCATTTGGGAGGACTGGAAAAACTTGTATGGTTGTGAACATGAGCAAAAAGCCAACATTTTATTGAACAAAGCACTTCCAATATTAAGGAAAAAGCTTTCATCACTTTCTTGTTGAAGCATCCAAACATCTGCAACCAACATTTTTGTCTAGTTTACACGTGACTTGTCATAGTAATTTGATACTGCAATGACTGACTTGCATTTTATACTAAACATACAGCAGATATGATGCACAGTATTAAATAGCGTTAAATTATTTCTTTCTGTGATGAGTAAAAATTTCATGCATGACAGAGCTGGAAATAAATGTCTCACTGAGGTGCGAGGCTGAAATTGTAGTGCTTCCAGAAGTTTGTCTTACAACACTTTATGCAAGAGAGTGTATAATTTCACTTGCAATTCAAAACACATTACGTTTTCAGTTATAAATTATTTTTCAGAAAGGAGTGGAATGCACAAACCAAACTGAATATTGCAAACTTAAAAATGTGAAAAATCCAGCCAAATATTTAGTAGCAAAAGCACAAACAAGTCCAACACCTTGTATGTGAGTCATATTGACTGGCTTACTTTTCTATGCAGTTTCAAGACCCAAAAAGATATTGCCTTTGGATTTTAGCCATTTTGGAAATGTAAAACTGAAAGCCTGTAATGCATTTCCTTTTTGCATGATCTATACAGGGCTGTGTACTCTTCATATGAAGGCTCGCAAATATACCTGAAACCTGAGTTTTGCAAAGTTCAAATACTTAAGAACAGAGGGAAAAAGAAAAAAAGACTCTATGCTCAGATGTTAAGAAAATTTGGAAAGCTGGTGTTAATACTCACATTCGAACAAAGAGTGACTGTTTTGCTGCCAGCCCCGGAGAAGAATACTTTTCCACCAATGCCAGAGTGCTGAAGCCAAATTTATGAATGGGTTCATTGGAATCCAAGGGTGGAAAGTCTGTGTCAACCTCACCATCATCCTCAGCAATATGTAGACAGTAAGCATTGACATTGTCACTGAAATAAACAAAAGGCAAGTTTATTTCACGGGGGAAGCTACATAGCCAGCTAAAGTCTATGGTCCAGTGTCAGCTGCTACATGCTGTTTAGAATCAACCAGCGGACTTCTGTGGTGTAGAAATCAACACACTTTACAATATTTTTACATAGCTTCAAGCCACAAATTCTTTAGTTAGCATAATCATGTGACAAGGTAGTAAAAAGAAAACATCCAAATATGGCAGAACAGCTTCAAATTAACTGATCCGTGTGCAAAATAAGGAGACCAGCAATTAAAATATTCCAAATTCTGTAAAAGTTATATGACTTGACAAAATGTCAGTAATATTTTTTCCATTTGTGAAAACATTTTATTAGGTGACAAGTTACACTTTCTGGAATGAAATCTGAATGAGCAATGTCTGTGTTCTTCTGTTTCAGATCTAGTAACTGTTGAAAAAACCGCTTATAAAAATGCTCAAATGGTGCAGTATGAACACATGCATTAACACTACAAAAAAAATGAGTCAAGGGAACGTGTGTGTGTTCAATGTAAGCAATTATTTTTGTAGAAAACAAACTACACAAAAAACAACTTTTAATCCAAAACAGTCCAACCAAGGAAAATAGTTAAATTTATTACGCCTGAAACTAATAACACAAGTTCTCAGACCCATGCTGTGAGGAAGGACCAGGGTGGCTAGGGGAGGGAGGAAATAAAAAACAGGGTAGAATCACAGAGATCTAGCTTAATATACACAACACTGGCTCATCACATTTTGCATATTAAAAATTAAACATCAATGCTTATATCATTCAGCTTGAATTTTTTTTCTGCAAGTCTGCCAGGATTCAGTCTTGTTCTAGAGGCATGAAGTACAGCCTCTGTGTTCACATAGCAGTATGTTTCTAAACTCTACAGTTTAAATTTGGAGTTTTAATTGCATGATTGATGCTTAAATTAATTAATTGCAAAGTGTGCTAATTGTTTAATTGGTCGCTTGATCTATATAGATCATTTTTTGAATTAAATGAGTTGATTTACAAAGTTTATTGATTGGATGTGACAATGAATTATTTTGCTGACTACCTGATTTGCAATTTTCTCAATTACTTCACAAACCTTTGGTAGCAACTGTGCTTATTGAGAGTGCTTACTCCAGGTGATCTATATGTATACTGTCATGTCTAAGATATTTATTATATAAAGTAAGTAATAATGACACATTAATATTAATGTAAACTGTAAATTTGCTAAATGGATGGGTAACAAGAAAGTAATCCAGCACTGTGTGTCACTATAAATTTTGTAAATTCTACAGTGCTGTAAAATAACTTTTATGAGCCTCTGAATTGTTATGAAGAACTGATATATTGGTGTAGAACTAATTTTAAACTTCTTCAAGAATATAGCAGTTAAACTTTAGGGAAACTGATCAAAGGTAGGACTGGCAACAGAATGTAGAAATTTACAGGACTATCAGTCTAGACAGAAAAGATACATTTTAGTTTTGATTTCTACTAACACAATATAGGGTAAACTCTGCACAGTCTCTGTGTTGCTTTTAATAAAGCAAATAAAAAGAAATCAACCCCCCATCTATGAAACATTCTAGTATGAAGGGCCACTTGGCACTCATCTTTGTAATGTATTGTTCTGGCCAATACCTGTCTCTGGCTTTAGGCTGCTAGCACTTCTGAGGCAGGAACCTATTTGTTTGGCACAACTCTCCTGACGTATTCTTACAGCACTGTATAAATAACATTAAAATGTCTCTTTTGTACTTGCCACATATGCATAATTCCCTCATTAAAGCTATGGGGAGATACAGGCATGCATCAGAACACCACACTCAATGAAAGAGATCCCAAACTACCAAAAAAATTATGAATGCTAAATACTGCCCTCAATCCATAAGTGCCCTCCTCTGCTGCAAGAACATAGCGTCTGTCAGGCACCATAGACTGACTGTGCTTCAGGATCCCAAATAGCAAAGAAAGATTTTTCAGGAATAATGTAAGTTCGGTCACAACTGTGAAATTATCTTTTTTTTTCTTTTAATAAACTAAATCAGAATTCGTTTAACTGCATTTGTTTAAAAAAAAGGAAATCTATATTATTGTGCAAGAAAAGGGACAAGCAAAATATAAATGAAATTACAGAGCAGGAGGTTACAATACATATTAAGTTGCAGAAAAATGTCTAGCCACAAGTTATTGCTTCAGAGCAAATACACTCTGTTTCTGATGAGCTGGTATTAACACAAAGATATTAGCATAAAATAGATCAAGTTCTAAACAGTGACTAGTGAAGCTGCATATTCTATTTTGTACACTAGTGTGTGTAACCTTTGCAAAAATACAAGTCTTGTTGATACAAAGTTACTTTATACATTTTCATCCAGCATGTCAATTCTTGTGCACTGGAATAAGATTAAACTCCAAATTTCAGCTAAATGAACATTTTGAAGGCTCTGAAAATCTGATCTTATTGCAGACAGAATGAAGAACTTAACTGCAGTAAGCACCAAATTGTAGGTTTTTAAAAAATTCTAAAATAAATCAATCTGTGGGTCTAAATTTTTATATACCCTGTTTTTATTTCCCTGTGCTATATGAAGGTAGAATCAGCAAAGTACACCCTTCAATGGTTAGCAGCAGAACAATCCAGAAGCTTATGATTATGAAATTCACATGTCAGAGGCCAGGGACAGGATTGCTAACACTGCCAAGACTCTTTCATATCAAGAGACACTGAACATAGGCAAAAGTACAAACCAGGAGGCCAAATGAGATACAGCATCTCCTTAAAGCTGTCAGTGAAGCTCACTTCATGTGGACTATTAGGTCTACATTTCAGGATAAAGAAATCAACAACAAAATATTACTCTCCTGAAGGTGGCAGCTGCACTTTTGCAACAAATTGGACTGCATGCTCCTGATTGTTCTGCTCTGGTCCTGACTGGCAGGTGTGCCTATTTTCTGTATTTTTATACCATATTAATGAAATTAATCAGTAGCAGGTTTAAAACTAACAAAAGGACATTTTTCTTCACGCAGCGCTGCGTTAACCTGTGGAACTCCTTGACAGAGGAAGACCAGGACTTTAACAGGGTTCAAAAAAAGAGCTAGATAAATTCATGGAGGTTATGTCATCAATGGCTCATGGCCAGGATGGACAGGAATCGTGTCCCTAGCCTCACTCAATGACTACCTGTTTTGTTCACTCCTTGTGGGGCATCTGGCAATTGGCCACTGTTGAAAGACAGGATACTGGGCTAGATGGATGTTTGGTCTGACCCAGTATGGCCGTTCTTATGTTCTTTTCCCTTTATCTGCAAAATGACAATGTCCAGAGAAAAACAAAATGAAAGGGGAAATATTCATGTTGACAAATACTATTTCTTTGTTTCCTCAAAGGTCTGTAACTGGCTGCCTCTTGTTTCAGACTGTAAACTCAAAGGGGGAGAAACAGTCTTTTTGTTCTGTGTGTCTGGCAAAATGAGATTCTGGTCCCATGAGAATGCTCATAGGTATCCTGGTGATGCAAAAGACAGTTACTGGTTCTGTAAATGGTGTTCTTCAAGATGTGCTGCTCATAGAATCATAGAACGCTAGGACCGGAAGGGGCCTTGAGAGGCCATCGAGTCCAGTCCCCTGCCCCGACAGCAGGACCGACCACTATGTACACCATCTCTGATAGACATCTATCTAATCTGTTCTTAAATATCTCCAGTGAGGGAGATTCCACAACCTCCCTTGGCAACTTATTCCAGTACTTGACCACCCTGACAGTTAGGAACTTTTTCCTAATGTCCAACCTAAACTTCCCTTGCTGCAGCTTAAGTCCATTGCCTCTTGTTCTCTTCTCAGAGGCCAAGAACAACAAGTTTTCTCCCTCCTCCTTACGACACCGTTTAAGATATCTGAAAACCGCTATCATGTCCCCCCTCAATCTTCTCTTTTCCAAGATAAACAAGCCCAATTCTTTCAGCCTTTCTTCATAAGTCATGTTCTCCAGACCTTTTATCATTCTAGTTGCTCTTCTCTGGACCTTCTCTAATTTCTCCACATCTTTCTTGAATTGGGGTGCCCAGAACTGGACACAATATTCCAGCTGAGGCCTAACTAGTGCAGAGTAGAGCGGAAGAATGATTTCTCGTGTCTTGTTCACAACACACCTGCTAATGCATCCCAGAATCATGTTTGCTTTTTTTGCAACAGCATCACACTGTTGACTCATATTTAACTTGTGATCTACTAGAACCCCTAGATCCCTTTCTGCTGTACTCCTTCCTAGACAGTCTTTTCCCATTTTGTATGTGTGAAACAGATTATTCCTTCCTAAGTGCAACACCTTACATTTATCTTTATTAAACTTCATCCTGTTTACTTCAGACCATTTCTCCAATTTATCGAGATCATTCTGAATTATGACCCTATCCTCCAAGGTAGTTGCAACCCCTCCCAGCTTGGTATCATCTGCAAACTTAAGCGTACTTTCTATGCCAATATCCAAATCATTAATGAAGATATTGAACAGAACTGGTCCCAAAACAGACCCCTGTGGAACCCCATTTGTTATGCTTTTCCAGCAGGATTGAGCACCATTAACAACTACTTTCTGGGTACGATTAGCCAGCCAGTTATGCACCCACCTTATTGCAGCCCCATTTAAGTTGGACTTGCCTAGTTTGTCGATAAGAATATTATGCGAGACCGTATCAAATGCTTTACTAAAGTCTAGGTATACCACATCCACTGCTTCTCCCTAATCTACGAGTCTCGTTATCATGTCAAAAAAAGCTATCAGGTTGGTTTGACATGATTTGTTTTTTTACAAAACCATGCTGGCTGTTTCCTATCACTTTACTACCTTTCAAATGCTTGCAGATGACTTCCTTAACTACCTGCTCCACTACCTTTCCTGGCACAGAAGTTAAGCTGACTGGCCTGTAATTTCCTGGGTTGTTCTTGTTCCCCTTTTTGTAGATGGGCACTATATTTGCCCTCTTCCAGTCTTCTGGAATCTCTCCTGTCTCCCATGACTTTCCAAAAATGAGAGCTAACGGCTCAGCTACCTCTTCTATCAGCTCCTTGAGGATTCTAGGATGCATTTCATCAGGCCCTGGTGACTTGCAGGCATCTAATTTTTCCAAATGGTTTTTAACTTGTTCTTTTTTTATTTCAAAAACTAACTCTACCCCTTTTCCACCAGCATTCACTATGTCAGGCATTCCTTCAGACTTCTCTGTGAAGACCGAAACAAAGAAGTCATTAAGCATCTCTGCCATTTCCAAGTTCCCCGTTACTGTTTCTCCCTCCTCACTGAGCAATGGCCCTACCCTGTCCTTGGTCTTCCTCTTGTTTCTAATATATTTGTAAAAGGCCTTCTTGTTACCCTTTATGCCTGTAGCTAGTTGGAGCTCATTTTGTGCCTTAGCCTTTCTAATTTTACTCCTGCATTCCTGTGTTATTTGCCTATGTTCATTCTTTATAATTTGTCCTAGTTTCCATTTTTTATAGGATTCCTTTTTTAGTTTGAGATCATGCAGGATCTCCTTGTTTAGCCAAGGCGGTCTTTGCCCATATTTACTATCTTTCCTACATAGGGGAATAGCTTGTTTTTGGGTCCTTAATAATGTCTCTTTGAAAAACTGCCAACTCTCCTCAGTTGTTTTTCCCCTCGGTTTTTCCTCCCATGGGATCTTACCTACCAGCTCTCTGAGTTTACCAAAATCTGCCTTCCTGAAATCCATCATCTCTATTTTGCTGTTTTCCCTCCTACCGGTCCTTAGAATTGTGAATTCTATGATTTCATGATCACTTTCACCCAAGCAGCCTCCCACATTCAAATTCTCAACCAAGTCCTCCTTATTTGTTAAAATCAAATCCAGAACAGTTTCTCCCCTGGTGGCTTTTTCAACTTTTTGGAATAAAAAATTGTCTCCAATGCAGTCTAAGAACTTATTGGATAGTCTGTGCCCCGCTGTATTAGTCCCCCAGCATATATCTGGATAGTTAAAGTCCCCCATCACCACCAAATCCTGGGGTCTGGATGATTTTGTTAGTTGTTTAAAAAAAGCATCATCCACCTCTTCCACCTGGTTAGGTGGCCGGTAGTAGACTCCTAATAGGACATCACCCTTGTTTTTTACCCCTCTTAAACTAACCCACAGACTCTCAACACGTCCATCTCCTATGTCCATCTCCACCTCAGTCCAAGTGTGTACATTTTTTATATATAAGGCAACACCTCCCCCCTTTCTTCCCTGTCTATCTTTCCTAACCAGGCTGTAGCCTTCAATACCAACAATCCAATCATGTGTATTATCCCACCAAGTTTCTGTGATGCCAATGATATCATAGTTGTATTTATTTATTAGCACTTCCAGTTCTTCCTGCTTATTACCCATACTTCTTGCATTGGTATATAGGCATCTCAGATATTGATTTGAACTTGCCCCCCAGTTTTTTCCTGGCCCTCTTTTTACTCTGACATTGTTGCCCATGCTCCCTCCTACTTCCGACCCATCTCCCAGGTTTCCATGTTCTCCACTTACCTGCAGGCTTTGCTCCCCTGTCCCCGGCAAACCTAGTTTAAAGCCCTCCTCACCAGGTTAGCAAGTCTGTGTCCAAATATGGTCTTTCCCCTCCTCGAAAGCTGAACGCCATCTCTGCCTAGCAGTCCTTCCTGAAATAGCATCCCGTGGTCGAAGAAACCGAAGCCTTCCCGGTGACACCATCCACGCAGCCAGGCATTCACCTCTAGGATGCACCTGTCTCTGCCCGGGCCCCTACCCGCAACAGGTACTGGTTCTGTAAATGGTGTTCTTCAAGATGTGCTGCTCATGTGCATTCCAAGTTGGGTGTGCACTGGCGCATGTCCAGTTGCCGGAAGCTTTTTGCCCTAGCGAGTAGCCCTCGGGTCAGTGTAGAGCCCCCTGGAGTGGCACCTGTATGGTGGCCCATATATGCACCACCCGACCCACCCCCTGCTCAGTTCCTTCTTGCCGGCTACTCCGACAGTGGGGAAGGCGGGAGGGTTTTGGAATGGACATAAGCAACACACCTCGAAGAACACCAGTTACAGAACAGGTAACTGTCTTTTCTTCTTTGAATGATTGCTCATGTGCATTCCAAGTTGGGTGAATGCTTGCCAATGCCTAGAAGGTGGGGTTGGAGCCCCAGAAGGAGTTCAGAGCATGAAAGCTCGACTGCTCTCAGCCATGAAGCTTCCACGTTGTGCGATGTAGCGCCTGCAGATCGGGATGCTACAGACTCCCCTCCTCCTGTGTCAGCAGGTCCGGGCATGACGGAAGTGCCATTGGGAAACAGACAGACATCTCCAGGAGGGCAGAGTACCAATGTTGTCAAGCCCACGCTGGGGACACCAGAAAGACTGATGCTCGGTCTGACCAAATTTTGAGCAGTGTTTGGTAGATGAGTGGTACCCGGGGGTGGGGGGGAAGGCGTACAGCAGAGGGGTCAACCAGTGAATGCTGAAGGCATCTGCCCAGGAGCCCAGGCTTCGGTTCTGGTAAGAGCAAAATGTTCGGCACTTCGTGCTGAGATTGGTGGCGAAGAGGTCCACCTAGGGACGTCCCCACTTCTGGAAAATTAAATGCAGCACTTCTGGGTGTAATGACCACTTGTGGTCCATGAAGGACCTGCTGAGACAGTTCACCAGGGAGCTGTGAGTCCCCGAGTGGTAGAATGCTTTCAGGAGAATCTGGTGCTGGATGCAGAAGTCCCAGAGCGCGAGGGCCTTGAGACACAAAAGGGAAGAGCGTGTGCCCCTTGTTTGTATACATAATACATCACTGTGGTATTGTCTGTGCTGACTGCGATACGCTGTCCCCTTAGATTGCTCTGAAAAACTTCACATGGCAGCCGAACCACTCTGAGCTCCTGTGCATTTATGTGGAGCTGAGCTGAGCATCGTCCTTGATCCACAGGGCCTGGGTCTGGTGCTCCCCCAGATGCACTCCCCAGCACAAGTCTGAGGCATCTGTGACGAGGGAGAGGGAGGGTTGAGGGGGATTGAAAGGCACTCCCATGCAGACCCACCCGGCCTCTAGCCACCAGTGCAGGGTCATTAGCATTTGGTGGAAGAACTGTAACTAACACGTCTATATTGTCCCTGACAGGCCTGTATACTGAGGCAAGCCACAACTGGAAGGGGTGCATTTGCAACCTGGCATGCTGGACTATGAACATGCATGCCACCATGTAGCCCAACAACCTGAGGCATCCTCTGGCCATTGTGGGTGGGAACCCGATCAGTCCGAGGATGCAAGATGCCACAGCTTGAACCCTGCTCTGAGGCAGGAAGGCCCTGGGCTTGCCCCGCATCCAGTCGGACGCCCACGAATTCCATGACTTGAGTGGGGGCCAGCACTGACTTTGCCTCATTTACTAGGAGGCCTAGTGTGTCGAATGTCTGTTGTATCAACTGCATGTATTGTGCCACCTGGTGCTGTGATCGACCCCGGATTAGCCAGTCGTCCAGCTAGGGAAAGAGGTGTATCCCTTGTCTGCATAGGAAGGCTGCCACCACTGACATACTTTTGGTGAAGACCCTTGGGGCTGAGAACAGACCGAATGGAAGGACTGTGAACTGATAATGGTCCTTCCCCACCACAAATCGGAGGAACCTCTTGTGAGGCAGATAAATTGCTATGTGGAAATATGCATCCTGTAAGTCAAGAGTGGCAAACCAGTCCCGTTGTTCCAGTATTGGGATAAATTAGGCCCAGGGATTTCACACAAAGCCTTATCTTTTTCATGAATTTGTTTAGGTTTTGCAGGTCCAAGATTGGCTGCAATCCCCCTTTAGCTTTCGGGGTTAGGAAATAACGGGAATAAAACCCCTGCCCCCACAGCTGTTGGGGAACGTCATCTATAGCTCCCCCCTTTGTAGGAGGGACTTTTCTTCCTGCTTGAGCAATGTCTCATGAGGTGGTCCCTTAAGTGGGACAGGGAGGGAAGGTGGAAAGGGGGGCAAGAAGAAAATTGGATAGCATATCCCTTTTCTACTGTGCAGAGGACCCTCTGGTCCAACATTATGTTGCACCACACACAGTAGAAGGAGGATAGGTGGTATGAAGAAAAAGTTGAGGTGGAACTGAGGTGGTGGTGACTGGTGTGTTGCTCCCGACCACCCCATCAAAATGGTTGTTTAGACCCCGGTGGGGGTTTTTGGTGACTCTGTGTCATAAGCTTGTGTAGACCCAGTGAATGTAGGGGGGCCCTTGAGTCCTTTAAACTATGAAGTCTTTTATCTGTTTTTCAGAAAACAGGGAGAGCCCCTCAAAGGGAAGGTCCTGTATTGTTTGTTGCACCTCGCAGGGAAGCCCCAAAACCTGTAGCCATGCTCCCTCTCACAGCTATACCAGAGGCCACGACCCTGGTGGATGCATACGCTGCATCTAGCGCAGCCTGCAGCACTGCTCCAGATATGAGTCTCTGCTCATCCGCCACCCCATTAAACTCAGTCTTGCTCTCTGGTGGGACCAGTTCCACGAAGCGACCCAGGGAGCTGGCTGTATTATATGCATATGTGCTAATCAGAACCTGCTGGTTAGCAATCCTTAACTGAAGACAAACTGCTGAGTAAATTCTTCTACCATACAAGTCCAGGCATTTGGCCTCTCTGTTTTTAGGGGAGGGGCCTTGAAACTCCTGTCTCTCCCTGTGGTTAGTCGCATCCACAACCAGGGAGTCAGGGGGAGGGTGAGTGAACAGGTGTTCGTTACCCTGGGCCAGAACAAAGTACCATCACTCATTCTTTCTGGTCGTGGGTAGGGCTGAGGCTGGGGTATGCCACACTGTCTTTGCCATGTTGGCAATTGTCTTAATAATGGGCAGTGCTACTCTAGTGGGACTAGACACTGACAAAATGTTTGTGACCAGGTCTGTTTTATCCCTGACCTCCTCCGCCTGTACTCCCAGGCCCTGTGCCACCCTTCTCAGTAACTGCTGATACGTTCTTCCACCTTCCATTACTGGGGATGGTGAGGACTCAGCCAATGCCTTGACGGGGAGAATGAGGACGACAGCCTGGTGCCCTCCAAGACTGCCAGCCTGCGGGGTTCAAATTCCCCTGTTTGAGTCCCCGGCACTGTGGTCTGCGGTGCTGTGCTCAGTGCCCGAGGTGGAGCACCCCATAGCAATGTGTGCTGTGGTGCCGTCATGCTGGAGTAGCTCAGCATCTGGGACAGCACTGGGCCTGCCGATACCGACACTGTCGGCAGCATAGTTCCTGGCGCCTGTAAGGGTGGTAGCCGAAGACGTAGCGGGCACCTCCTGCACTGTCAGCTCCTCAGCCTGCTCTTGCGGGGGTGCTCCCAGCAAAGCAAATGGTGCTGACCTCAGTACCTGGAGAGTGCTCGGCACCCTAGTAGGGAGCCCCACAGCCTGCCCCTGTGTCTCATGGACTGCCACGGGGTCTAAAAAGGCCATTGGGGGGCATGTGCCGATCCCCCACTGTGGGGCACCAAGACCGGTGCCGATGTCCACTGAGCCGAGACGACCTCGTGCTCCCGCTCTGACCTGAGCTGGAGTAAAAAGAGTCTGACACGGACACCGACTCTGACACTGACAACCACGGGGGTGCCATGGAACCCATGGCACCTGACAGCTCCTGCGTGTCTTGTATCATGTGATACGGGGCACCAAAGCGGGTAACTGTTTGCAGGGGCTGAATTGGTTTCAGGAACCGTGCTGGTGCCCCTGCTGACTGGTCTGGTGCCTGTGCCTGAGGTGTATGCTCCCGCGGCGATGAGGACTCATGGTGCGGCGTCAGTACTGGGAATGTTATCTGTAAGAGGCCCTGAGCTGCGCTGAAAGCCTCTGGTGTTGATGGCAGCTCCCGCCTCATGATGGAGTCAATGCATGCACTTCATGACCCTGGTCATGGTGCAATCTGGTGGACTCCTTAGAGGGTTGCTGGTGCTTAGCCCGCTCATGGGATTAGCCCCAGTCTTGCCGCTTTTTCTTGAGAGGCACTTGGGATTGACTCCTATGGTGTCGTGAAGCGCTAGGCACCGAGTCCTGTTTCCAGGGTTGGGAGTTTTTTGACGGCACCGACGGTGCTGAAGCGCTCTGTACCGATGACGCACCGCTCTGAGCTCCCACCAGGGAAACGTCCAGTTGTAAGGCTGCCTCCATCGGTAACAACTTCAGCCATTGTGCCTTGTCTTTCAAAGTTCTAAGCTTAAAGGCCTTGCATATAGAACAGCATTCTCAGAAGCGAGCCTCACTGAAGCAGTTCAGACAAGTTTTATATCGGTAACTTTTGGGTACTCGTTTGCTGCATTTTGATCAGGTTTTAATCCCCGGGGAGCCAGGCATCCACTGGTGCCGAGGGGGGTTAGAGACCTGCCTGCGCTCTTCACCTGATAAGTAGAACTGTATACAACAAAGCAGGAGACTATCTAAACTACTTACAACTATTTACACTAACTATCAATTGACTACAAGTAAGGCTACCAGCAAATACACAAGAAGTAAGGGAGCTCCAGCAACTGACAGCGCAGTGAAAAGAAAATGAGTGCGGGGTGAGGCGGGCAGTGCATGTATGGGCCGCCATACAGGCGCCACTCCAGTGGGCGCCACACTGACCCGAGGGCTACTGGCTAGGGCAAAAAGCTTCTGGCAACCAAGCATGCGCCAGTGCACACCCAACTTGGAATGCACATGAGCAATCACTCGAAGAGGAGGGGTAGGTAGGTAGACAAAATCTACAAAACCTTAGCTATATGCATTCCCCCATTTAGAGATGACTTCAAAAGTTAAATTGACCTGCATGAGACATGCACTGAGCAGCTCTGACAAAATGAATCAAAGAAACATGAAAACAAAGAAAAATGTTTAAAAAAACCACATGGTAATGTTGAGACTTTGCCCTTTCTTTGAACCCCCAAGTCCAAGTTCTCAGCTGCTGCATGGAGAATGGGTTCCAGTGTTCCCCACTGTTCTCACTAACACTCTTCTCCACGTAGTGGGATCCAACATCATTGGACAGTATTCCTCGCCAAGGTCATTCCTAGACGCAGTTGCACCCCCGAGAGAGAGAAATTCAGTCCTCTAAGTCACTGGCCTTTTTTTTTTTTTTTGTTTAAAGAACGCTGGTATTTTAAATTATGGGATAACTCCACATAGTGGCATTGGCCAATATGAAATGCTCTGTGTTCTTGAAAAGTACACGTGCCCAAGACTTTGATATAGGCTGACTTCTCACACATTTAAAATAACGTAACAGTACACAGGAAATCATTGTCCTGATCAACAAATGTGTTAACACATAGAAAATGGTGATTAACACTGGCAAGAGAAATGGCAGTGCCTGAGATTATGTCTACATTACTTCGCCCATGTTAGAACAGTGAAATGTTTAATACATCAAAGGGCAGACTACCACAGCTGTTCATTCACAAGAGTTGGGAGCAACAGAGCTAAAGCAACAACCAATCCCATGAAACTCAATCTGTGAGATGATCCACCTCTCTGTACTACTCTCTGTACGATTAAGACATATAATAATCAGGGATCTGAAATAAGTGCCTCCAAATGTAAATATGAATAACCTCTCTCTCTCCACCCCCTAACCTACCATCTTGTCCCACCAAATGTGCTAAGATAGGAGGAAAAGCCAAAGAGTTCTCATCCTACAGCTGAACACACACACAGCGGACTCATGAAGACAAATCCATTATTCCTGAAAAATGGTAGCAAGGGCAAAGTGTCCAAGAAATATGCCAGAACCAAAGAACAGACTTGGGAGTTTAACTCATGCAACAAATAAAAAACATTTACTATAATCTGTTATTCTACTTTTGTATCAAGGGTGGTTCTTCTATATTACATAATTATTTCACATCTTGTTATGCAGGAAATACTAGTATGTATTTTTCCACACTTTACTGTGTCATTTTAAAATGACAGATGTCCATATTAAAAGGTATGAAGGACCTATTTTGCAGAACTTGTATGACCTACTACTAAAAACATTATCATTACAAAAAAAACTTTCTAAGACAGCACAAAAAAATAAAATAAATAACTTTCTAAGACAGCACACAATCTATTTGTTATTCTCACAAATTTTGTAGCAGTTATAGTCCCTTAGAAGTGTTTCAAAAAGCAGATTAAAAAATTAGGTCAAACCAAAAAACAACCAATCCCATGAAACTCAATCTGTGAGATGATCCACCTCTCTGTACTACTCTCTGTACAATTAAGACATATAATAATCAGGGATCTGAAATAAGTGCCTCCAAATGTAAATATGAATAACCTCTCTCTCTCCACCCCCTAACCTACCATCTTGTCCCACCAAATGTGCTAAAATAGGAGGAAAGGCCAAAGAGTTCTCATTCTACAGCTGAACACACACACAGAGGACTCATGAAGACAAATCCATTATTCCTGAAAAATGGTAGCAAGGGCAAAATGTCCAAGAAATATGCCAGGACCAAAGAACAGACTTGGGAGTTTAACTCATGCAACAAATAAAAAACATTTACTATAATCTGTTATTCTACTTTTGTATCAAGGGTGGTTCTTCTATATTACATAATTATTTCATATCTTGTTATGCAGGAAATACTAGTATGTATTTTTCCAGACTTTACTGTGTCATTTTAAAATGACAGATGTCCATATTAAAAGGTATGAAGGACCTATTTTGCAGAACTTGTATGACCTACTACTAAAAACATTATCATTACAAAAAAAACTTTCTAAGACAGCACAAAAAAATAAAATAAAAAACTTTCTAAGACAGCACACAATCTATTTGTTATCCTCACAAATTTTGTAGCAGTTATAGTCCCTTAGAAGTGTTTCAAAAAGCAGATTCAAAAATTAGGTCAAACCAAAAAACAACCAATCCCATGAAACTCAATCTGTGAGATGATCCACCTCTCTGTACTATTCTCTGTACAATTAAGACATATAATAATCAGGGATCTGAAATAAGTGCCTCCAAATGTAAATATGAATAACCTCTCTCTCTCCACCCCCTAACCTACCATCTTGTCCCACCAAATGTGCTAAGATAGGAGGAAAGGCCAAAGAGTTCTCATCCTACAGCTGAACACACACACAGAGGACTCATGAAGACAAATCCATTATTCCTGAAAAATGGTAGCAAGGGCAAAGTGTCCAAGAAATATGCCAGGACCAAAGAACAGACTTGGGAGTTTAACTCATGCAACAAATAAAAAACATTTACTATAATCTGTTATTCTACTTTTGTATCAAGGGTGGTTCTTCTATATTACATAATTATTTCATATCTTGTTATGCAGGAAATACTAGTATGTATTTTTCCAGACTTTACTGTGTCATTTTAAAATGACAGATGTCCATATTAAAAGGTATGAAGGACCTATTTTGCAGAACTTGTATGACCTACTACTAAAAACATTATCATTACAAAAAAAACTTTCTAAGACAGCACAAAAAAATAAAATAAAAAACTTTCTAAGACAGCACACAATCTATTTGTTATCCTCACAAATTTTGTAGCAGTTATAGTCCCTTAGAAGTGTTTCAAAAAGCAGATTCAAAAATTAGGTCAAACCAAAAAACATATCAATGGCATTGACAGTAGGGTGATTAATTTTAATAGTTCAGAGAATGTTTGAAATTATCTTTCATTTACAAATCTCTGGATTCATATGTTTATCATTCTACAGTACCCAGCAGTTTAATTGAAACAGAAATAGATATAGATGTATGTGTCTCTCTTACAAGAAAATATTG
This sequence comes from Carettochelys insculpta, assembly GCF_033958435.1. Classification (NCBI taxonomy): domain Eukaryota; kingdom Metazoa; phylum Chordata; order Testudines; family Carettochelyidae; genus Carettochelys; species Carettochelys insculpta. Next base: position 23,969,150 of record NC_134157.1, read on the forward strand.
ATAATTGAGTAGGGGGCTCCTGTAAGACCTGTTTATAAAAGTATTGATACGGAAATCCATTTCATTATGCAAAAACATCTGTAGAAGAGAAAACGAGAGATCAAAGAGTAGTTAAAAAAAAAAAAAAAAAGGAACAGTACTTTAGTTTGGGTTCCCGTCCTTCACTCGTGTATTGCCAGCATATTAGTCCAATCAGATCATGCACCTTGGCATTTGCCATTGTCACAACTGTCATTGGTAGCAGTTTGTCTTGGCTTGTGGGCAGTGGGAGGTAGACATCAATTTTTTTGGTTGCAGTTGTACCAACATGACCCTGTTGAAAAAATATGTAATTAAAATATGTAAGTGACACAGTAAAACAGACAGAACAAAAGGTGGTGTATGTTAAATGCTTTCATATGAGAATTGGTTGAAACTATTTTAAAGAACATGATTATCAAAACACCTATATGACCAAAGTATGTTGCAGAAGAATTAGCACAACTTTTGTAAACAGAAATCACATCTTGCCAACTTATGAGAATTCTTTAAGATGACCAACAAAAACAAGTCTCTGGACAGAGGTGACTGAATAGATACAATGTGTTTGGACTTTCAGAAAGCCTTTGACAAGGTCCATCACCAAAGGCCCCCGAGATAAGTATGTAGTCATGGGATAAGAGGGAAGGTCTCTTTGGGGATTAGTACCTGGCTAAAACATAAGAAATGAAGGTTGGAATAAATGGTCAATTTTCACAGTGGAGAAAGGTAAAAACCGGCATCCTCCAAGGATCTGCCCTGAGACCAGTGGGTCAACATACTGATACATGCCCTGGAAAATGGGGTAAACAATAAGTTGGCAAAGGCTGCAGACAATACAGTTACAAAAGTTAGAGTTACAAAAGGCTGTCACAAAATGGGTGACTGGGTAACAAAATGGCAGATAAAATTTAGGGTTGATGAATGCAAAGTAATGCAAATTGGAAAACGTTTCCACTATACATACAAAAGGATGGGGGGTCTAAATTATCCCTAATGGAGAAGTAACTGCAGACAGTTTTCTGGAGACATCTGCTCAATGTGCAGTGACAGTCAAGAAAGCTAAGAGAATGTTAGGAACCATTAGAAAAAGAACACATAATAAAAACAAAGTCTCATAATCCCTCTCTTTAAATCCATAGTATGCCCATACCTTGAATATTGTGTGATGTTCTTGTCACCCAAGCTCAAAAAAGGGGAATTGGAATAACAAATGTGATTACAAGCTTGAAACACCTTCTATATGAGGTGAGATTAAAAAAGACTTAGATTTTCAAAGATGCTTAGCGATGACTAAGAGGGGATATGACAGAGGTTAAATAGGGAGAGAGTGAATAAGGAAGTGTTATTTACACCTTACTTGAGACAAGAACGAAGGTCACCCAATGAAAATAATAGGCAGCAGATTTAAAATATTTTATACTTCTTCACACAATGCACAGTGAAGCTCTAGCATGTGCTGCCATGGGACATCGCGAAATTCAAAAGCATCATTGGGTCAAAAAAGAACTACATAAGTTCATGGAGAATAGATCCATCAATGGCGATTAGACAAGCTGGCCGAGGATGCAAGCCCCATTCTTAAGGTGTCAAACATCTGTTGGCCAAAAGTTGCAACTGGAGGACATGGGCTGGATCACTTGATGACAGGGGCTAGATCACCTTGCTCTGCTCATTAGCTCTGACACTTCTGGTGCTGGCCATTGTCCGAAGACAGAAAGTTGGGCTAGATGAACCAATGGTCTGATCAAAGTATGGGTTATGATGTCTCTTATAGTAATTAAAACTAAAATGTACTACTGTACAGTCTATATGGAATTACTATGAACATTTAAATACTTCATTTCTTTTGCGCTGTTAAATGCATCAATACCCTTCTTTATATGAATGAATTGGGAAGATTAGTTTCACAAGGGCAGTGATCTCATGAGACTTCCTATGAAAAATGAATACCATTTATGGAAACATTCAACTTTTCTGCCAAAAGATCTTCCACAGACTTCAAGTATGAACCTCTGTTCCCAAAGCAAACTTCCCACACAATTTTCAGCCTTAGCATTACCCTTTGACTCTGAATTTCTACTTCCGCTCTCAGCTCCTACCCCCGTAAATTCACTTCGCCACTGCTTGTTGTAATACTATGCATGGCATTGCCTTATTTACCTCAACTGAACCGCAGGTGCCCAAACTCTGGCAGAAGCAGGTTATTGTTACCTGTTATCTCAAGGCTACAAAGAAGCCCCACGGTATCATTTGGCTCCTCAAACAATTACACCGGCTTCCAATCATTTAAATGTTCCACGGCCTCCACCCAGCTTGCCTCAGGGCTTGTCTTCACTACATGGTGGATCAATGCTGCAGTGTTTGGACCACCAATGGTTAATGTATTGTATCTGTTTAGATATGATAAATTGGCCTGAGTGCTCTCTTGGGAACTCTGTTATTCCATCAGGATGAAAAGAGTAGGCAGAGTCAATGGAAGAGCAACCCCTTCCAACCTCAGTGCATGAAGACATCATGGTAAGTATGCTGACTTCAGCTATGCTGAGGGGTCAGCAACCAAAAGAGCAAAAGCAGCCATTTTTTTTTTCCAAATTGGGTTAAAAAAAATCAATAATTTAAGAGCTGCAATGCGTGTAACCATGAGACAGTCCTTAATAAATAAGGGCAAACATATTTTTTATAATGCCTATTTTAGGAACTGTGCACACACAGATCCCACAATGCACTGCACATATTAAAGGGGGAGTTATCCAACATTTCAGGCTCACATACCATTTGCTGATGTTCATTCCTGGGCTTTTAGATGTTCATTGAAAATAAACAGGAGAGGTTTTTTATTTTGCAATTATTGCATCAGGAGCCACAAGGAAGTCCTTAAAGAGCCACACGTGGCTCTAGAGCCACAGGTTGCAGACCCCTGGCCATGCTATTCATGCAGCTGAAGTTGCACTTCTTAGGTTGGCCGGGGAAGTAGGGATGTCAGAGATTGCCTGTCTCAATTTTCTTCTTCCCTGCTAGCTTCTTCGACTGTTTGTGACCAGTCTTAGTAATCTCAGAAGGATGTCCAAGGTTCACCACTCTGGTGTACAAAAATTTAAAAGAGTCAACACATAAGGACCTCTCTCTCCCAGGTATGTAAAAAGAGGAAGGCAGTAGAGACTGGCTTCCACACTGAAACAAAAAGAATGAAGTGGAGTTGGGCATCTTGGCTAGGAGAAATCAGGCAGGCCATGCCAGCAGATTCTTATAGCACATAAATTAACTAGACATAATATTCATAAATCATATCGGTGCAAACATTTCAGAAATATTGCCCCTGAGCAAAAATATTGTAGAGTGGTAGCACACACTACAAGTTTTTCTAACCACAGGAAACTTATAGGATGACTGTAACTAAGCCAGATGGACAACATGATCACCTCTTCACTTCAGCAGGACACAGGACTGTAAAACAGACCTGGAGGTTAAGTGTTGGTTAAGAATAAAAGATAATGTCAAGGCAAGACCAAACTCAACATATAACTGAGCCCACTTTTAATGATTTAAAACTATTTGGAGAAAGCCAAGAAGGATTAACTGATACCATTGCATTTTATTGTGTTAAAAAATCTATTTGGCACCAAGGAGATTAAGACTTAATTTAAACATAAAGAATATAGCAATGAAGATCTATAAAGGTTGTGTTAGAAGAAAAATGTTTAATCTATAGCTGATACAACTATTTTTAAGATAATAATCTTTTAAGCAGTGAAAAGATTTCATATTTCCTACTGACAAATTAACTGACATGAGGATAATACCTTGCTTTATACCAAGAACAGAAACCAACGTTAGAATTAATCATTTGGAATTCTGGTTTTAAGTAATGGAATAGAAGAATTCAATACTGGACACCTATGCTGAGCCTATAAAATATAGTCTTGTTATAAAATCATGGAATGCTTCAATATAACTGTAGGTTATAGAAATATGAGAGTAACTTAAAAATAAAATAAGTATTTTTTACATTTATGGAAGAACAGTATGGAAGTATAATAAAAACTGCCAAAACACAACAAAGTTGAATAATTTAAGTTATAAGTACAGCTACCTCTTGCTGCCTTGTACTCAAGGTACAGAAGAAATTGGATGCACCTGTTTAAAAGAAACAACATGTCTACATTCAAAAGAGTTTAATAAAGTATGAACAAGGGCACAGGGGCCGCGTCTACACGTGCCGGCTTCTTCGAAGTAGCGGCGCCAACTTCGAAATAGCGCCCGTCACGGCTACACGTGTTGGGCGCTATTTCGAAGTTAACATCGACGTAAGGTGGCGAGACGTCGAAGTCGCTACCCCCATCAGGAGATGGGAATAGCGCCCTACTTCGACGTTGAACGTCGAAGTAGGGAACATGTAGTCGTTGCGCGTCCTGCCACATCGAAATAGCAGGGTCCGCCATGGCGGCCATCAGCTGAGGGGTTGAGAGACGCTCTGCCCAGCCCCTGAGCTCGATGGTCACCACGTGCAGTGGCCCCTTAAAGCTCCCCGCCCCCTGCCTTCCTGTGCAGGAAGCTGAGAGAGCGTGCAGGTGGCAGCCCAGCCACGCGGCCAGCCTGCACGTTCTTCTGCAGCCAGAAAAGCCCCCCAGCGCTGCGATGGCCTCCACCCAGACCCCTAAGCGCTCCCAGAGCACCCCCCCCGCAAGGGGAGCCAGGGCTTACAGGCTGGCAGCCAGGCTGGGAAGCGGCAGCGGGGCCCCTCCTGGATGGAGTCCGAGCTTTGGGACCTGCTGGGGCTCTGGAGTGAGGAGGAGGTGCTCCAGGTAGTGGGGAGCAAGAGGCGGAAGGCGGATGCGTTCACTCGGCTGGCTGAGGGCCTGGCTGCCCGGGGTCACCCTGTCCGCACTTTGGATCATGTACGCAGTAAAGCGAAGGAGCTGCGGCAGGGTTACACCCGGGCCCGGGATGCGGCTGGCCGATCTGGGGCCACCCCCGTCACTTGCCCCTTTTACAGGGAGCTCAGGGCCATCCTGGGCCCCCGGCACACCTCCTCCCCTCCGGCCACGCTTGATACCTCAGCCGATGAGCCCCAGCAGGCCCCGGAGTCTGAGTCAGCCCCGGAGACAAGCTCCACACCCCGGGGGCCCCCCAAGAAGCCCACCCCCGGGGCACTGGAGGAGGGGGAGTCCTCCTCCAGCAACGCCGGGCTCCGGATCCACATCCCGTCCCAGAGCTCCAGCAGGGCGTCAGCCCACCAGGTGTCCCCCACCGTGGGAGTGGACCATCAGGTATATACCCCCCCAGTGTACACCCCCGGGTTGAGGGGCGGGGGTAATAGATATGACCAGGGCCCTCCACATGCCCAGATGACCATGGCCCCAAGGACAGCAGTAGCATGTCCCTCAGAAGAGTGCATCAGCCCCTGCCCCCCAGTACGACAGTGCCACGCCCCATCCCCAGGGCTGGGGGGAGCGGAACCTCCAGGGTCCCCCGGGGGAAGGGGTGGGACACCCATCATCATCATCAGCAGCAGCATCTCCCGGGGACGGGGATGGGGAACCAGCAGCACAGGGGTGGGGGGACAAGGGCCACGGCTCGGGGCCCACACTAACGGCTGTCTCCACTCTTCTTCCCCCCCTCCTGTGTTCCGCAGCTGCACCATCGGAAGGACTGGAGCGCGCCGGCAAGGTGTCAGTGGTCCCGGACAGCCCACTGGGGCCATCACTCCAGGCCAGCCCCTCGGCGGAGGACTGACCAGCCACACGGCGGGGACGACAGTGGACCCAGCACCACCACCCGACGGTGACAGACCCCCAGCTGCTGGCCATCCATCGTCGGCAGCTGGAGGTCGCTGAGCAGCGGCTGCAGGTGGAGGAGTGGTGCCTCCAACTCCAGGAGCAGGCGCTGGCCTGGCACCAGGAGGCATGGGGGGCCTTTATGCGGACATTCGACCGCATTGCGGACTACCTGGCCGCCCATGCCACGCCGGCCGCCGCTGTGCCCGCCTTGCCTGCTCCACCCGCTGTGCCATCCACCATCGCACTGCCACCCGCCACCGAGGGCCCTTCTGCCGAGGGGGACCTGGGGCCAGCTGACACTCGCCAGCCTTATCTCCCGGTCCGCCCGGCCCCCAGCCAGGGCTGAGGACGAGGTGTGGGTCGCGGCCGCCCACCCCCAGCGCTGGACATTGGGGGGGTGGGGCCCAGGACGTGCCCCCCCTTCCCCTTTGTATATATCCCCTTCAGTTTAATGTTGTTTTGTAAATAGTTTCTATTAGACCCCTGTTATGCTGATCCCTGCCTCCCCATGTACATAGTTCTCCCCTTCTTTGTCTTCCCCTTTCATCTTATCTTATTTATAATACATATATATAATTTTGATTTTGAGTGTAAATAGTTAGTCATGATAATAATAATAAGAGTTCAACAGATATTTGATTTGACGAACAAATGTCTGCTTTTATTTACAAGAAAAGTGGGCGGGGGGTGTGCTCTTGGGTGCTCTATGGTGTGGGCGTAGGCGCAGGGAGTGTTGTGGAGGATGGGGGGGTGCAGTGGGGGGTCTGCCAGCCTTCATCCCGCAGCCTCGTCGAAATGGGCCTGCAGGGCCTCCTGGACCCGGGTCCCTTCGGGGTCCACCTGGCGACTGGGGGCAGCGGGTGGCTGCACATCGGCCCTGCCGGCCTCCACAGCCCAGCCCTGAAAGAAGGCCTCCCCCTTGCTCTCCACCAGGTTGTGGAGGGCGCTGCACGCACCCACAATCTGGGGGATGTTGGTGGGGCCCGCATCAAGGCGGGTGAGGAGACACCTCCAGCGCCCTTTGAGGTGGCCAAATGTGCATTCCACCACCTGGCGCGTGTGGTTCAGGCGCATGTTGAAGCGCTCCTGGCTGGCTGACAGGTGGCCCATGTACAGGTGCATGAGCCAGGGCCGGAGGGGGTATGCCGCATCTGCGATGATGCAGAGGGGCATGGTGGTGTCCCCCACAGGGATCTCCTGCTGGGGGATGTAGGTCCCCGCCTCCAGCCGGCGGCACAGGCCCAAGTTCCGGAATACCCGGGCGTAGTGGGTGCTGCCAGGCCAGCCCACACAAATGTTCAGGAAATGGCCCCGGCTGTCCACCAAGGCCTGGAGGACCACTGAGTGGTAGCCCTTCATGTTTAAGTAGCGTCCTCCACTGTGCTCTGGGGCACGGATGGGGATGTGGGTCCCATCCAGAGCCCCAAAGCAATTGGGGAAGCCCAGGGTGGCAAAGCCCGCGATGGCGGCAACAGGGTCCCCAAGCCTCACGAGCCTGTGGAGGAGCAGGGCATTGATGGAGCGGACGACCTGCACGCGAAGCACATGGGAGAGCACCAATGAGGGGTGTGCAGGGTGTGTGTGGCCCTCCCCTGCCAGGGCTCCCCTCCCTCTCCTCTTCTCTCCTCCCCTCCCCTCCCCTGCCAGGGCTGCCTCCCCCTCCCCCCGTGGGTCCTCTTACCTCCATGAGGACAGCCCCAACGGTGGCCTTGCCGACGCCAAACTGCTGGCCCATGGATCAGTAGGTGTCTGGAGTGGGCAGCTTCCAGACAGCGATGCCGACCCGCTTCTCGACACTGAGGGCACGCCGCATGGCGGTGTCCTGGTGCCTCAGTGCAGGGGTGAGCCACTGGCATAGCTCCAGAAATGTCTGCCGGCTCATCCAAAAGTTCTGGAGCCAGCGGTCGTCGTCCCACTCTCCGAGCACCAGCCGCTCCCACCAGTCGGTGCTGGTGGGGTAGCTCCACAGCCGGCGGCGTATGAGGCGCGGGGGGGGAGGGCGGGGTGGGGTGCTGCAGGGTTGGGAGGTTGCGTCCTCCTCCCCTGTGGGCAGCCCCTCCTCTGTGGCAAGGATGTGCTCAGCTGCCTCCTGCATGGCATCGAGCAGGGCGAGCACTGCTCCTGCAGGGGTGGCTGTGTGGACCTCTGGCTGCTGCTGCTGGGGGTCCATGATTGCGTCGCTCGAGGTGTGCGTGCCTATGGCTCTGCAGACCGCGTGCTGTGCAGGCTGCGTGTGTCTGGGAGGGGCCCTTTAAGGGAGCGGCTAGCTGTTGCCCCGGAAGCACTAGTCCGCCCTGTGATCCTGTCTGCAGCTGTTCCTGGCACCCTTATTTCGATGTGTGCTACTTTGGCGTGTAGACGTTCCCTCGCAGTGCCTACTTTGATGTGGTGCTGCCCAACGTCGACGTTGAACGTCAACGTTGCCAGCCCTGGAGAATGTGTACACGTTATTCAACAAAATAGACTATTTCGATGTAGTGTGCACGTGTAGACATAGCCAGGTTTGTCTGGATGAACTCTGACCCTCTGTTTGGAGCTCTGGAAAGGGCTGTCAAGTCACTGTGTGTATGAAATTTTTCGTTTGTGCTGACTTCACTAGTGTTTTTATGTAGCCTATTGTAAAACTAAGAAAACAGCTAAATGAAATGATGCGCCCCTAGAAGACTGCACACCCTCCAGGGTACATGTATCCCAATTGTGCAGTAATTGACACTCTCTGAAATGTGTCCCATTATGGGTGCTTCACTGCAGGTTTGCAAGTACTTTTGCATCGGGAGTCAGATCTTCAATAGCAGAGCCTGTTGGACTGTAATACACATCTTCCCTCCCACACCCTGTGTTTCTTCTCTGCTGGAGAGCCCCAAATTTACACTCTGAAACAAAGGGAAAGAGTGAGTAGTGGGTTTTGCTCACAACTAGAGAGGTGGATTATAGTGATAAAGGCTCAAGTGACCCAAGAAATAAAGCATGATTACCCATATTCAAAAAGGTAGCACCAAACATATTAATAGATTTTGCATAAAATCCAATGGAAAATCCGTTCAGGGCCCGGGGCCTTACTATTTGGAGTTTCCTTAAGAGCCTTCAATAAATCTGGTAGGCACAAAGGGGCTGTTAAATTAACATTTTCCTGATCTGTCACCTGTGGCATAGTTAATTTGTCAAAAAGTTCTTTTAGCTTTTCACTGGACACTACACATGCTGACAAATGAAGTCTGGAATAAAATTGACAAAATATCTCATTAATTTTCTAGGGATCACGCATTGTGGTTCCATTAAGCTTTTGCTGTAGAGATATTAGGTCTCACCGGCCCCTTAAGGAGGTGAGTCACTACCCCCGCTGTATTCAAACACATTTGTTTATTACATAAGAGCTATTCTTTAGTACCACTTTTTCCTAAGAGATATATATTGCTTTCAGCTACCCACAGTTTTTGTGCACTGAATCAGAGTTGGGCTCTTATAAGAATTTCAGTTTTAAATTTCTCCAAAAGGTTCATTGTGGACATGCTGACCACGATGGCTTATCAGAGGGTGTAGGGGGCTGTGGCAGAAGTGTAGGGTTGAAAGTCAGACACTCTGGGTTCTATTTCCTACCCTGCTAATGACTTGCTGTGGGATACTGAGCAAGTCACGTAGCATCCATGTCTCAGCTTCCCCATCTGAAAAACAGCATTAAATTATTTAACTCCGTTAACAATTTACAATAGTGGGAGTTCCTCCATGACTACACATACTGAAGCTTTCCTTCTCTGCTGCTATCTAGGAACTACACTCCCATACCGAGTGGTGCATTTCAGAACAGTGCAGCTTACTGAATTATTGAATTTTTTTCTTTGTTTTATATGATGTTTTTAATTAAGCAGGCCACTGGTTACTAATTTAGTTACCTTTGGGATTAAAAATTAAAGTGGCAGCTATTCAGTTTAGGAAAGCTGCTCCTACTTACACACAAGGAACTTCCACCTCAAAACAGTGATTTGGTATACAGAGCTGCTCTATAGAGCCCTGCGTGGATACAAAGTCTGTATCAGGGAGATGGCTATGGATATCCAAACTGACACCAACAGATGTGGATACCGCTGCATATAAAGCGGATATCCACAGATTTGCAGGGCTCAACTGCCCTGCTCATATGGATCCACATATTAAACACAGCCTAAAATTAATCCAACTGCACTATGGTAGGGGCCAAATAAGGACCATTTCCTCAGTGACCTGTGGATATACAGTAAGTGCATTCCACAATCAACTGGGTTTACTGTATGAGTGTAAACAGCATATTATTACATATACTGTATATGACTGCAACAGCTAAGTAGTGGAAACAGTTAAGGGCAGAACATGTTGAATTAGATCATTAATGTTACAAGCTTCAGTGTCTAGTTATACAACCTATGGGTACTACGATGATGATACCATCAAAGAAACAGTTTATTCAGAATAAATTCCAGCAGCCTCATTAAGATTTAAGAACCTCTACATTATTAAATCATTTATATAACATTTTTATAAAATATCAAAGATTTTCAAACCATAAAGAATTTTGTGTTATAGTCTTT